>NC_137872.1:16632831-16725331 GCF_963924005.1 Protomyctophum bolini | reverse complement strand
ATTGATCCACGCCTTCGAGTATAAGATCCACGCCCCATATCGCACCATAAAAGGCTTCAAGCATGACTCAGCAGACAGCAGTTTGTCTGAGATGTCTGTCAAAAAAAGAAAAAAGGCTTTGCAGCCGCAGACTATATAGCGACTTCACAAATTACAATAAAAATGATTGCTGGAAAGAAATCACAGCCGCGGTCACTGCGATGAATATAGCCTGCACTCTATTATAATTCTACACATGTAGGAGCAGGACAGTTAGGGCTTTTATGTTATGTCGTTTTTGCACCATTGTATATTACCACTGTAGGCTACTATATGTACAAACTGACATCAATCCATCAAAGGACACCAAAGGAAATTAAAATATTTCCAAGCTTACAACGGTGCGTGCTCCGCTGAAGCAATATAATTATAATTTATTTAAGTTCGGGACCAAGGCGGGTGCTCACTCACACCTTTGCAGAGGTAAAACATATCCGATATTTAAAATATCGGATATATGTCAATGCAAAAGTAATCTTTTGAGAGAGAGCTAGAGAGAGAGAGAGAGAGAGAGAGAGAGGGAGGGGGGCATGGGCCCTCGACACTGTGTTTGCGCGATAAAGAACAGTAGCCTATACATTCATAATTGAATAATTATAGGCCTACCTCGTAGGCCTGGGATCCTCTTGTCTGAAGAAATTATAATCCAGTGAGTTTATCCAGTGAGTTAAACTATTCTGTGTGTGGCATCCATGCATGTGATCAATATCAATATACATTATTATAAAGTCTGTCCGTCATGTTTGTGAACAAGCGCGAGTGGAGGTGAGCTGGCTTAAAACTATGATATGACTGGCCGACTTTCAAACACGCTGATGCCATTCATTAGGCTAATGTGGTCTTCTATTTTTTATATAGGGCTATATAGCCCTATTCATTTTCCAATGTGAATCGGATCGGCAGCACGCTGCTGTCTGCCCCACCCCCCCCCCCCCACACACACACACACCCTGCACACACACACCGACCGAAAGTCAACTGACTCAAGGAGCTCCGTAACAAAACAATTTCAATAGGCCTGCCGCCTACTGCAGGCATTACTACACTAAACAATGTTGGATTCGTACAGTGCAGATTAGAATGCAGATAAGCGTAGGCTGTAGCCAGGCCTATGTTCTTATTATAATTGTAAGTTTGTTTTTTAACATGCAGCGAGTCCGCGAGAGCCGATCTACAAGATCACAATGCGTTGCACTGCGAGTAGAAAGCTGTCAAGTGAGAAGCACAATCGCGCATGCTAGAAATATCCTAATAAATAAATAAAAAGGTGTCGGCCGGCTTGCAGGGGCAGTTTCTGCATGGGACACTAGGCTAACTTGCCTAGAATGCATGCATTTAGGCATACAAGTGCATACAAGTGCACTCGGCTTTTTATATATAGGCTATCATTTTTTTATGTGTTGAACAATGTTAGGGACACATATTTTATCTGCGATTTGGGAACTATTTATTGATTCAGCATGAAGACTAAAGCCTTCTGAACGCTTGCGTAGATTCGTCCGCCACCTAAAGAGGTCCCGTAGGATTTGACGGAGTTTCCGACCAACCTACGTGAGCGTCAAGTTCACAGCCATTTCCATGAATTCCAAATGAATGTGGGAAATCCACGTAAATGCCTTTCCGCCCACGTCACGTAATGTTATGAGCGTAAGCGCCGTTGTGAATTTGGACCATAGTCTTTGAAGACCTAAAGAAGAGCATCTTGTTCTTACCTCTCTCCATAGGGGACATGCCACCAGCGCCCTCAGGTTTAGCACCTTTGCACTGGTTACACTCATTACGCCAAGAGAAGTTCAGGTTTCCACAGTCACTAAGTAGAGACAGAAAGAGTGTTGATGGAGAGAATCCTAGGAAGATATGTAAACATGCACAGTTAACCAAACTGATTCATTTATATATATATATATATATATATATATATATATATATATATATATTAGAAGCGATTTGCTCAAATAAAACAAATTGTGGCTCCAATATGGATCTCGGACTTCATGCGACTCTATGATATGACTACAAAGTATAAAACATGATCAATGGCTAAATAATAGTATTTCATACTAGATTAAGACTAATTCAGTATAATTGGATAATGAGAACTTACATAACCCCGGAGAAAGTAAATAACTTTGATCCAAACATTCCTGATTTATATAAATGTGGGGAACATAAAGGTACACTGTTCCACTGCTTATGGGAATGTGAGGAGATTAAAACATTCTGGAGGTCTGTGGTCCATTATGTCATCAGGTCCAGTTCCTCTTTGTCCTAAACTATGTATACTCAGTATTTATCCATTAAATTGTACACTAAATAGTAAAGAAAAAATAATGACCGACCTTTGCCTGTTACAGGCCAGACGCTCAATTGCGCTATGTTGGAAGAATGTCAATGCCCCTACGATCGGCTTTTGGCTGAGGAACTTAACAACCAGTTTGGCATAATGAGAAACTAACATGTAATTAGGAAGAAACCTGCGGTATTCTATAAGATATGGGAGAAGTTTTTGGACTTCATTAAGCGAGGTGATATTGAAGAGGCTTTGGATGTATAGTGGTTAATTGGAGTAGTCAGCTGTGGGGTGGGGGTAGGGAACTGTGACGGACATTGTGCATTTGTTTATTTAACTGTATGTAATGTGTTGTATTTTCGTTTTATTTTTGTTCTGTATTTATTGTTGTCAAAACATTTCGTGATAAGATTTTGTTTGTATTTGTGCTGCTATGGGGATGTGGGGGGGGGGGAAATATATGTAAATTGTTTTGAAAATACTTCTTTGTACTGTAAAGAAAATCAATAAACATGTTTAAAAAATAATGTTTTTGCTGGTGAAAGATACAAGATCATGTGTGTGTGATATGAAATGTAAGCATATTATATAAACACAATAATCATCGTTTTAGTTAACAAACTTTTCAGTTGCTCATCGTCAACTTTGTGCGCAAAGGGGACAGTCCATTACACTGAAAAATAACGGGTTATTTCAGCCCTAAATCTTTACTCACGGATTTGAGCACTTCCAGTCTCCGGCTCTTTGCTGCCCTCCACCTCCTGCTGCACCTCCTCTTTCTCCACCTCCTCTTTCTCCACCCCCGTTACCTCCTGGGAAGCCTCCACCGCGCCCACCTCCGAAACCACCGCGTCCCATTGGCCCTGCAGAGTTAAGAGCATGAAAGCACCGCGTCCCATTGGCCCTGCAGAGTTAAGAGCATGAAAGCACCGCGTCCCATTGGCCCTGCAGAGTTAAGAGCATGAAACCACCGCGTCCCATTGGCCCTGCAGAGTTAAGAGCATGAAAGCACCGCGTCCCATTGGCCCTGCAGAGTTAAGAGCATGAAAGCACCGCGTCCCATTGGCCCTGAAGAGTTAAGAGCATGAAACGGCCACGTCCCATTGGCCCTGAGGAGTTAAGAGCATGAAACCACCTCCACAGTCACTAAGTAGAGACAGAAAGAGTGTAGATGGAGAGAATCCTCCATTGGCCCTGCAGAGTTAAGAGCATAAAACCACAGCGTCCCATTGACCCGGAGGAGTTAAGTAGGGATGGAGCTCGTTATTTTTTATTGATAACCAGCACCTTATCGATCAGGCTTATCGAGCCGGGTTCTTATCGAGCCCACTATCAAGCATTTTATATTATTTTATGGAAAGACGGGAGACAATACATTCTGAACAGAACTGGTATCTTTTACTAGGGCTTTCAAATACAGTACTTTTCTAACAGACAAAGGGGAATTGAGGTTTTACCAATAAGATAATAAAATAAACTGTTAACTGGTTCAAAAGCGTAATTTTGTTTACCTGGACAACGCTGGCTGGCAGGTAACAATACACTTTTAGACCGACATGCTTGTGACAGCATGGGTGATTAGATTTATTTCTTGATTGCCTCTTGTCTTGATTGTTAAAACATGACGCCATGAGCCATTATGCTCGATAACCCCAAAGCTTATTGATAACGGGTACTAGTCAATATTTTTTCAGGTATCGGTTATCGAGCTCCATCCCTAGAGTTAAGAGCAGGCCGTCTACTGTAGCTACAGTACTTGAACTCAACACAACCTCAACAGCAGGTTACAGACTATTTGTGTATTTTCGCAAATTAATGCCCTACTTGATCAAACTACAGTGTCACACAAAAGCATCAAAAGTAGCAGATCTGCAAGATCAACTCCTCCTGACATCTAACACTGCATGTCCGCATCATTCCAAAACCTATACAAGGACAAACTGGTTGGCCAGTGCACTTGTGCAAGGATGCGCGCTGTGATTGTCCAGTAGCCACTTTGAGTCACCCCAAAACATGATTTACGATTCTGGGCCTATCGGTGGTGCCTCTGCCGCGGTCAAAATCTATACCTTATCGGTCCAAAAAACAGTCTGCAGTTGTTGTAGGAGAGAGGCACTTCCGTGTTGCACACACAAGCGGGCTGTGGTAATAAGCACAAGCGGTTTAGGTACTGTATGTCGCTTCTGTCACGGTCTCAGACTTTGCTCATCTAGATGTTGTTTTTCTATGTTATGTTCTACTTGTTTTGATTCTATGTTTCCTTATCTAGATGTTGCATTTCTATGTTCTTGTTCTAGTTGTTATCGTTCTATGTTCATGTCTTCTCCAGGTTTTTCTCATGTGTAATCAGCCCTCCTGTGTATATTAGTCTTGTTCCCCAGTCAGTCCTTGTCGGTTCATTGTTTGGTGTCAGTCTGCTTTAGTTTTAGTCTGTATTTGTGATTTCTGTTCTGTTCACCTGTCCTGCATTTGTGTCCTCACCACCACCACCACCACTAGTAGATCGCGACAGAATGACTCGACCAAAATGGACTCAGCAGACAGCCCCCTGACCCCGGCCTGCCTACACCTGGTGAGGCCTTGAGGTGTTTAAATGGACAATTGGACATCAATGAAGCTCTGGCTAGTTGACTGTTGGAGGAACAATTCATGTGATGTGGCAGCTGGTACCTGGCTGTCCTGCATTTGGGTCCTCACCGAGTGCATGTGTTTGATCCGATCGACAACCTACCTCAAACCCTCACCCTAACCCTAACCTCCCCCGGGGCAGCACACCTAAACCCAACCCCAACCCGACCCCGACCCCCAGCGCACCTCGGACCAATGATCCTTCGGAGCAATGGTCCGTCGGATCATAGTATGCCTCCCGTCCTCACCACCAGATCGTGACAGAATGAACCGACAAGGACTGACTGGGGAACAAGACTAATATACACAGGAGGGCTGATTACACATAAGAAAAACCTGGAGACATGAACATAAGTACAACATATTTATAACACATTTCTTGGTACTTCGTAAAAAAGCTATCAAGATAGCAAACGACCCCTCTCATCCACTCTGCAGGGGGTTCGAACTACTTCCCTCTGGTAGACGGTACAAAGTACCAAGAGCTAACCGTAACATTTTTAAAAATTCTTTCATACCAAATGCCATTAAGGCACTAAATGATACCATGTCTCGCTAGATTTGTTTGTTTTTCCAATGTATCTGCCACTGTTGTCCTGCACTTTTTTGCCATGAGAAAATAATTGTGTTAAGTGTTGTTGTAACATAACATAGAAAAACAACATCTAGATGAGCAAAGTCTGAGACCGTGACAGCTTCAACACCCCCCTGCTTGTAGCGACAAAGATTACCCATGCAATGGGGCTTCCCTCCCCCAAACACGACCAATATTGTTTGTGTACACACTCAGCCAAACCGGCTGCATCGCTCTTGGATATTAAACCCTGGTGGTGGGCAGGTACTTTAGCCCTGTGCCACCTGAGCACCCTTACACACACACACACACACACACATACTGTAATGAACGTACCAGACTCACCTCCCCGCGGCCCTCCTCGGCCTCCCCTCATGCCTCCCCTGCCTCCAAAGTCTGCCCTGCGAGTAGCAAAGGACACCTTGATGGGGTTTCCATTGAATTCCTTCCCTGTCAAAGACAGTCACACATAGAAATTCAGTCAACAGCTGCAGTCCTGTAAGAGTAGGAGTTTGGTATGGCAACAAGCACTGCATATCGCATGAAACCAGGTGTCAGTTCACAGTTTAAACATTGGTCTTGGAACAAAGGGCCAAGTCAAAAGGCTTATATTTACCGTCAAACCAGTCGATTGCAGCCTTAGCTGATGGGGGGTCGTCAAAGGAGACCGTGGCTTCCCCCTTCAGCTTCCCGGTCTCTCTGTCTGTGTACAGGTTGATCATGGGCAGACCGGTCTTCTTATTCAGCTGAAAACATGAGGGAAAGATTTAGGCAAAAGTTTTAGTGAAAACTCTAATCTCTGCCTGGTGGGATTTTTCAGGTTCACTGATGGTATAATAACTTTGTATATCACCTTTCATACATAAAATGCAACCCAAAATGCCTCACATAATAATAGTGTGTGAGAGGTACCTTGATGATGCCAATCTGCTTAAAGAAGGTGGCGACCGATTCGACAGTGTAGTCGTCTCCCAGGCCTTGCACGAAGATGGTATTATTGTCAGAGTTATCCTGGTCTTCATGCACTGTTGGAAAAGAAGCCGTGGCGTGTAGGTTTTATGGAAGCATTATATGGTCTTTGAGAATGTCACCATGCATGCACCCAACCTAATTTTACATGTTGTAAAACATTTGCATATCTGCATATTTCACAAATGAATGAACTATTTTATAATTTGTCGGAAAGTAGCAAAACATAGCCAAAACATAGTGGCTTCTAACCAACAGCGACAAAATATAATATTTTCATATCCTCTAAAATGTAAATATGAGAAGGACACTTACTGGAGCTGTGTCCTCCATGTCCCTGGTCCCTTGGTCCTTGATGGGGTAAGACAGACAGATTTCAGTTAAGAAGCACTATGGATGATGTACACTCACACATCACACCATTACTCTTCTCACTAATGTCCATGGGCTGCAACTATTGATTATTTTCTTAGCGATTTGTTTTTGATTAATTGAATAATTAATTTCAACGAATCGACACAACATTCTATTAGATCCTTTTTATGTATTAGTCTCCACGTAAAAGCCCTTCTTTATACTTCGCTGTACAACAGTGTCATGCAAAACAATATAGCCCAAAACTGTTGCAGCCCTATTGAATTTTAAAAAATTAAAACAAAAACTAATTTGAGAACAAATGTTTCCGCAACATTTCTTTTTTAATGAAATCAATATTTATTTTCGTTTGATTAACTGTTGCACCCCTGGTACACTACAAACTGAAACAACCTGTAGTGTACAATGCTATGTACAGTAATGCTTCAGTTCATTACCATGACAGCACATCTGTGTTCCACCATGTAAATACTAAACATTTTTCAACCATGACATGATTGCCATCACACTGACTGTGGAGCATTTTACACCCTACACGTCACAAGTCACGTCACACAAAGGAATGTTTTCTGATGGAACCGTATACACTGGACTGAAATAACCCTGAAGCCGTTTGGAGAGCAATTTGAACAACAAAAAAAACATGATATTTGAAGTGCTGACATCCGTGTCCTTGTGTCTATTGGAACACAACAACAATAGCAGGATCTCCCCCGATTAAACGATAGACACGGCACACATTTCCATGTACATTCCGTTGGACATCTTATTTTGTTTAAAACCAAGCAGTCGCACGCTTGTGTTCTTGTAACTGAGGTGAAAACACTCGCCACTCCATAATCTATTTATTTAAATGCTCTCCTTTACACTGCTTCAAATGATACTGGCTCAATTCCCAAACAAATTTGTTACTTTAAGAATGAACAAGAAGTCAACAGCTTGATCCACCGGCATCAGCTGAAGTGCTGTGAATATGTATATGTGAAATTCAGTCATTTCAACATAGTTTCACAATTCACAGTCTTGACATTGCACACCATTTGTGACAAGTTTTATAGAACGCTTCCCAACAAATGTCAACAAGCTGTCACTTTGTCATTGACTGACACCTCATTTCCGTCAGTTAGTTCATGATGGATTCCCCCCGTAGAATATTGAATGACCATACCAGAGATGGTACCCATCAATACCCATTGAAAGCCAAGGTCAACCGTTTAGTGATATGGTTCAACATCAAGATCCATATTGTTTGCAACACCTTCTTTGGTGTGTCACATTTCAAAGTCCATTTATACAGTACCGTTTCAATGGATTGACATGTAACGGTATAAGTGTGTAAGATCAGAAAACTACAGGGACTTTAGATGAAATAATCCCCCTGAACAAGTTAACGATTATAATCGGGCCACAAACCAAATGTGGCCCGGGCAGCTGGTGTAGCCATCTGGGAACCTTGGTTGGTAATCCAGTCTGGCAGTGTGCCACGGGTTCGACTCCCGATCCCGACGGCCTTTACTTCATATCACCCCTCTATCTCTCTCCCCATTTCATGCTTTTTGGGAACGACAACCACAACTGTACCATCCCATGCAACAGAGATGCAACATGGTAAACACAGGAAGCGAGAGTCACAATTATTTTGTGCTCAGTTCCAACCAATACCCCTTACTTTCACTGACAGGCTCTCACCAGGGAGCAGGTACACCAAGGTATTTGAACAATAATTGCATGCTGGTTAGAGAATCACATGGGCAGGACCACAGACATTGTGCCATGTATATTTAAGATACCTACGTACGTGTGGTAGAGAGGAAGAGACTTCCAGTAATGATCAATTCAGGGACAGACATTACCCCAGCCACATATTACACTCGGATCAACTTGCACACAGTCTTTGTGTATAAATAATTTGTACGTTTTATTTGTTTGACAGCAGGAGACACAGACAATCACAATGTGGTAAAGAAGTCTCTTTCCGGAATGTGTGACTCCACACGAAGCATTCCTGAAACTACTGTGCCCTTGACCTGGCAGAGTATCATGAGCCATAACAAGAGAATGTGGCAGAGTTTTAGCAGCTATCAGGCTGCTGAACAAAACCATCCACACCTTTTATTTTTTTAGCTGTGCTTACCGCTCCCAAGAAGGGTATGTCTATTTGGGGTTGCATTCGGGGTCTCACTTACTTGCTTTCTTACTTACACACACACACACACACACACACACACACACACACACACACACACACACACACACACACACACACACACACACACACACACACACACACACACACACACACACACACACACACACACTGCGAGGTACGTATCTGCCACACACACACGAAATGAAATAACCTCTCTCTTTATATATATATATGGTAAATGGTGCATTTAAATAGCGCCTTTATCCAAGGCGCTTTACATAGATTGTGCATCCATTCACACACATTCATCCACCGATGGCGGCGGAAACCATGCAAGGCACCGACCAGCACATCAGGAGCAATTTGGGGTCCAGTGTATTGCTCAAGGACACTTCGACACTAACTCTGGGGGAGCCCGGGTTCGAATAGGCAACCTTGCGGTTACCATCCAGCCACTCTACCCCTGAGCCACGCCCACCTCCCCCCCATACACACACACACACACACACACACACACACACACACAGGTATATATATATAAAAATAGGCCTATAATACAGGCATCCACACATACATGAGAGCATGCAGTAAGACTGGATACAATTACAATATGCTTTGTACTGATTTTCAACTGTTTCAAATGTTAATCACCCTGTAACTCAACCACCTTGGAGCTGCTTTTAGCCTTACACCGAAGCTCCACTGCAGCCATCAGGCATCCGTCAGCATCGTGTCATCGTCAACGCAACCCTTTTTAAGACAGATTTGCTCACATTTTACTCCCAAATAAGATTGCTTGAAAGCGACTGGCTGGATTGCCATGGAATTTGCTGTGTTCCTTCATGCTCTACAGATGATGGCTCCGACCAATAAATAATGGTGACCCAATAGCCTTTCCTAGGCTAAAGTTTTCACTTGAACACAAGATACCTCAAAATGTATTTGGGAAGATTGCCAGGAAACTTGCCATGATCATTCATGCTACCTGAAGAATGAAGTATTTTGGTGGAGGAATGAAACGTTGCCTTATTAAAATAAAAAAAGTCTTGTACCGAGCAGATGCAGTGTGCGGGTGTATTTTTATTCCTTTCACATTCCTGTGCATACGCCTGATTTCAAGGTGTGTGAAAGCTTTTTCCTACAGACCCGACAATACAAAGCCGAGCTCAAGCATAACATGAAAGCATAAAGAAACTGAGAAATGATCAACCAAAATAAATAAATGAACGACCTTCACAAGTCATTACCGGTAGTCATCTGTGTTTGACTTCCTGATACTTTGGCTTAACCCACACAAGCTTCTGCTGTACTTTTTTGAAAAGCACTAATCTTGGGTCAAAGCAACAAAACCTGTTACCTCTACAACATTCATGCTGGGAAACTTGCTGACTAATTCCTTTTGATGCTAATCATGCTATTGTGGGCACTGACATCACAGGATGAGAATACATATTTCACCCTTGCATTAGCCAACTGCTCACGCCATGTTTGTCAAGTTTAACCACTTGAATCCCATACACTTTGTTGTACAAAAAATAGCGAGGTGGAAAAAAATTACAGAATTGTCTGAATGCTTTCATATTTTTGCCGAATATTCAAGCCCAAAATAGGGACACTGGGCTCATGTGGTTAAATCAAACTGCAACTACATCTTTCCATACTGTATAGTTGTGTTCCTACTTCCTTGTGACATTCTATAGTAATTTTATAGTAATGAGGACGGCAAAATTAATATGTATGGCGGTGAAATTGGCACTGTGATTGGCCGTTGTGATTGGCTGGAAAGTGTGCCATTCTGCACTGTGTTTGGCTGAGCATCGCATAGCGGGTGTGCCACAGGGGAGGGGGATGACCCTCCCCTATACAGATGTTCTGTATTTGTAATTGTACTGACTGTATCATTAATTAAAGATGTAATAAATGAAATCTTTTGCAATAATTATAGCACAAAATATTATTGGTATGGCAAGCCTTGGGCTCTTTTAACAATACATATATTATTTTTTTGTTACGATTATGTTGTTAGGCCTTTTCTAGGTTGCTGTATTTAGATATACTATAAGACAAGCACCTGAGGGCAGGGGGATGACAACATGCAAAACAGGTCCCCAGTTGAAATCAACCCAGGGACTTTGCACTTAGTGCAATTACTAACACATTATCCAGCCTACCGGTACGTCCCTCTTCCACATACCACATGCCATGCCAAGTATGCTACTTTACGTGTAACACCAGTGTCTTAACCACTAGCCTGCGGTAAGTGGTTATTCCACGCTAAATAGCACTAAATGTTGTTTGCTGGCTCTTACTCAGAATCAGAAGCCTTTATTGCCATGACATGTAAAACATGTTAGGAATTTTGTGTTGAAATAATACAGTCAGGAACAATTAAAAGTCTTTAAATAAAGACTAATTGCAACAAAAACGACTTGAACAATCATAGACTGTAAAAAAAGGGAAGGACAAAGTGATACAGACGGTAAATTAATCCTACTTTGCAGTGATTTCAAATCCATCTTTCTATATCCGGTCCGAAATGCAAGCAGAGATTAATGCCATTTACTAAACATACCGGTATACCATGATGATTTAAAAAAGACTAGCGACTGAAAATAAAGTGTTTATCAAATGGTTTACTAAAATCATCAATGTATTGCAAACGGTAGGGGCAGCACACCTAAACCTAACCTTAACCCATGTCTAACCAATGACTAGTCTAAACTAAGTATGCACCCCTAGAATGTAACAACTTCTGCTGGGCCATCTATTGACCATATGCAGACTGCATCCATCTTGCCAACAAGGTGCTAACTAGGTGCAACTTCCCATTGACAGCTCATTCATTCAAACAGAAAAACGCCAAACTCACCAACATTGCAGCTGTACAACCAGCTTGAATTATCCTCTTTCAATCTGCAAAGTGTTTGTTTAATAAAAATCCACCGTAGACACGTTATTAGCTACTTCCTGTCAAGAAATTCCTTGCAGGTGATTTGTTTCTAAATGTTAGAGTTTGGAAGTGCCCGTTGAATATCACTCATTGTTGTTATTATTAAACAGGTTAATTGTGGGAGTTTTTCTGCCCATTTAGGGGTACAAATGGGAGTGAATAAAAACAATATGTAAGTGTTCCCAGTTCCACACTGTTTTGGCTGAGATTTGTTTGGCTTTATGAACAAAAGCAGGTGTCTCTGACAAAGCCTTCCATTCAGAGAAATGCAGAACAGTGTGTACACATCTATTTGAAGCTGTGCAAACCTTGATACATGCAGCCCCTGCTGATGCTCTCCATAGTGAGACAATATCATTGTAATAGTATAACATTTTGTCACAATGTGCGACAATTTATATTTGCTACTCCATTGTTTACCATTAAGGTACTTTTTCCCCAAATGTGAAATGTTGATAGTCATTCCTCTTCGTGCAACTAATAGTGGAAAAAAACTATGGCTGATCTACAAGCTCACAAGACATTGCATCGCAACAGGTTGTAAGTTTGTACATCTGCTATTTTTGCTATTTAAAAAAATGGTGTTACTATTTTTGACAATTTCCACCTATAACAATATGCCCAAATAGGGATGACCTGATTTCTTCACCTTTTTGTTCTACCCTCCCATTAGCTTTGACTCTTCAAACCCATCAAACCTCTTGTGGGAAGTTGTTTTTGTCACTTACCACCAAACTTATTGAAGCCTCCGCGGTCGCTCATTCTGATGAAGAGGGAGAGAAAAGGCGACACGCATTGAAGACTGGTGCAGACAGTGCAGGGGAGGGTTAACCTTCACTCTTGTTAGTCTCTCCTTACAGACTAGCCAGTTTTTCCCTTTGGCACTTGCTCTCTGTTCAAACCCTAACCCCTTTCTGGTCAACTCCTCACGAATAAAACCCTTTACCTTTTCTATTGTTTTGATCCTTGTTGTGGTGAGGATGTGGTCAAAGAGGCCAGTTTAATGGCCTTGTATCTTTGCTGAATGTGTTCACAGGCAGCTGAGATTTCCAGTTTTTGCAACTCACAAGTTCAAAGTCTCCTTTTCGGTGACTTGTATGTAAACTCATATTAACGTTGTTTTCCGTTTCCATCAACCAACCCAAAGGTTTTTGAGTCCAGGACATTGTTAGGTATTATTTTAGGTATTCCACCAGTTTTCTTCACATGGAATGTGAAGCAAATCCCAAGATAAAATGAACCCAGGCAGGTACTCTCTTCTAGCATGAATTGAACACTTTGATTCACCGCCCCCTACTTCTCCTACGAACTGTGTATGAACTTTCTTCCTTCTGTTATTTCCCTTAACGAAGCCCTAAATGCAGAAAGGCACCCTGGAGAGCGGGTATGAAGCCTATGGGAAGATTCAAACATTGATTAAAGCATAATATTATACATTGGACCTGGCGGAGTGTAGTGGAAGGTGGTGGGGAAAGGTGAAGGAGGCAGGGGGATATGGTGGTGTCTGTGTGGGAATCATACTGAATCGAATCCATAAACAGCTCTGACTTGAATAGCCATTAGCCATACGAACATTATAAGACACAGTACCATCATCAGTGTAGCAAATGTCTGGTGAGAACGTGTTACAGTAAGGAAGGACCTCACTCACTTGCCTGCAACATTTTTAAAAGACTTAATGACAGATTGGCATATATAGTAACATGTAGGCCTTCGTATATACCTTCAGTGTATCAACAAGAGAATAATTTAAGCCTTAGGCCTTATTCTAGGTAAGATAAATCAAATATGAAATTGAGAATTGGACAAGAGATTGTGTCCTTTTAGACAGGTCATGTGAACAGCAACTATCCTTCTGTTCCGTCATAATATGGCAGGTAATATGTGGTAAATTATGTTATATCATCTACCAGTTAATGGTGTTAGGGCGTTCAGGTGATTGAGCTCCAAAACATTATAATGGCAGAAAAGGGTGTGTGTGTGTGTGTGTGTGTGTGTGTGTGTGTGTGTGTGTGTGTGTGTGTGTGTGTGTGTGTGTGTGTGTGTGTGTGTGTGTGTGTCAATAATTCATATACTTTTCATGGATGAGAGTACATACTGGTTTACCAAACCAGATTACAAGATTATCTAGTACTGGATGTGGCATTTGTTAACAATGAAAAGCTTTTACCTTTTTGCTGTGACTTTTAAAATGTACCAACTTCTAAATTAAATTAATCACACTCATTTCACTGCCTCATGACACGTCTGCAGTTTACATATCTACCTGTTTTTTGTTAATGTCCCCGTTGTGAGATTTCTTCATTGTGCATCGCTATAGCATGCTTCCGTTTCATACATTTATTGTGATTTTATAGTTTTTTGTTTAATTATTTTCAAGTATACAACCTAGTACAGTCCACACAGCTAGGTCTATTTTGTCATAATGTTGACAGTCACTGATAACAATTTATATTTTTAGGGGTATTTTGTAAAGTGAAAGAAGTAAAGTGACCAATTGGCAGAGGGTGAAGTTTCCCCATTGCCATTCATTTTGTCCATTGACAATCATTCATCTATAAATGGCCTCTTTTTTTTATTAATTGCATTCACTTTTATAAGTCAGTGTGTTTGCCTTTGTTCTACATATTCCAGTTGATTTTATATTTAAATTCAGCTACTGCATTGCAAGTACCTTATGCACTTACAGTATGTGAATGCAGACTATTTCATGGGTCATCATAACATTGTTAGAGGTATTGGTCAGTAAGATTGTGCAAGAGCACCATTCATCAATTATGCATCAGCTACTATAAAGTTATCCTTTAATAAGTCTAACTGTAAATGTAAAAACATAAAACTCCTAGATTGTTGTCTGATTACATTCATAAGCTTCCTGAGATAATTGAAACCACAGTAGCCATATATCTATGACAACACCAACAGGAACAAAGGAAGCCATTCTTCATTTTAGTGCATCGTATGCAAACAACTTTTACATGGATTGCAGACATAGTATTATTCATGATTTCATCACTCAAATGGACCTGTTCCATCACCATTGGGTTGTGGTTTTAAACTCAACATTAAAGCATGGCAGTGATCATAAACAGTAGTCTTTGTTATAAATACTTTAAGTGGATTAAGATTATCTGCTAAATGCCTAATTGTAAATATAAGCTAATTTTAGTCATTGCATAATTACAAATGACAATAACTGCTGCAAACAACAGCCAAAATGAGGTACTTTGTACTTTTTTATCGAAATGTCCTCATCAAGTTCCTGGGCTCACACTTCCCTACAAAAGCAGCAGGGCAGTTCAAGTCATGAAATGAAAGCATATCACAGAAACCGACAATTCTTTGTGATAATCCTGCACTTTTTCGCTTTTAAAATGTTTGTGGTCCACATTAAGCACCGACGACAGTTCATAACATAATGTATAGCCTATGCATCTCTGTACAGAATTCGTCTGCCGTCATAAGACAGACGGAATGGGATGCAGGACCAGGGATGTGTAGACCGGAAGTAGAGGACACTCACCCCATACTGCCTCTGCCTCGTGGTCCTCCTCTGCCACCGCGGTCAAAACCACGGTCGTAACCGCCTGCGCCGCGACTCCCATATCCACCTCCGCCACCTCCTCTGCCCCTCCCGCCACGACCATCCTGGCCACCGTAACCTCCCTCCTCACCACCGTATCCTCCACCTCCTCCACTCAACGGTGGGCTGTCAGGTCCGTATCCTGAGGAGAAAGAAGAGGAAGTCCTGGAACTCACATTTTTGGCGGGCGCCGGGCAGCGGACACTTTTTACCAGAATCGGTGTCGGTGTCCTCGACTTTTGTAGCATTAGATAGATAACGTCTAAGTTAATATAACATGAATTCAGCCATTCCACCTTCCAAAAAGTATATAACAAAATTATTTGAAAAATATATTGACTGACAGAAACTGCTTTGTTTGCTCATATGCTATAAATTGTGATTTTGAGAGCGGTTTCTCCATAAAGGAGAGTGAATGGAATCACTACTTATGTTTTCTCGACCAGAGCACGGAAGCAACAGATATAGATGGTGGACAATCTTTTGACTTACCAGTACTCTGACCATACTGGCTCTGCTGGCCATAGCTCTGTGAAGGGGGGCTGTTATAGCCAGATGATTGGCTGTAGGGAGCACCCCCAAGTGGAGAGGGCTGTTGGTGACTTCCACTGCCTCCATAGCCAGCAGTCTGACCCCCGCTGCTCCCATAACCACCTCCACTCTGCTGCTGCTGCCCATAACCAGACGCCTGCTGGGAGTTACTGCTGTAACTGCCGAGGAGGGTGAATCAATGGAAGGGTTAACCGCTTAAAGGAGTAGTTCAAACAAAACAATTATGTATTTTCCATCAATTACACATGCCATGAAGCCTTGAATTCATGGAGATTTATTTTGTTTTTGTTGCATTTCTACGACGATAATTAGATGACCGGATGGCAGCTCTGAATACCAGCTCGGACGGTCATTGCTGGTCATAAAATGATTGGCTTAGGAATGCGACCTAAAAACAAACAAATCTAAAAGAAAAAAAGCAATACTTCATGGGGTGTGATAGACAATAAGTCATGTTTTGGGTGAACAACTCCTTTAAGCCCTATATACTTTGTTGTACTACAAATAGCAGCAACAATAGCTCATACTACATTGTGAGCTTGTCTAACGACTATTTCCATTACTTTTGTAAAATTTTAAATATTACATTATTATTTGTATTGCACTTTACATTAAATGAAAAGAGAAGGGAACCCGCACACACCAGTCAATAAATTTATCTTTTGGAGCATATGAGTGTGCGGGTTCCCTTCTCTTTTCATATGTTACTTTTTGAAACCAGCACCTCCACGAAGTGATGTGCGTATTTTACTATAGTTTCTGTACACTATACATTAAATAAAATCTCAGAGTAAACATTTGCATAAAAACAATGCAACACACAACTGTACAGTGTACACAACTACCAGAACAATTCATTAAAAATAAAATCACACAAAGGCATCAAGCCAATACCAAAAACCAATACAGCTAGCTAGCTAGGAAAATGCTTTGTTAAAGACGAAGGATTTTTGTCTTTTTTCAAAAGCATCAGCTCTCAGGTGGTGGTGTGAACACAATACATGGACACAACAGCAGGGTAATTTCATAAAAATGTGGCATACCTGATTTTTGCTCAGCGTAAGCCGTTCCTAGTTCCTTCAGTTTAACGTTTAGCACGCACACACACAGACACCGGGGGTCTTACCCTGAGGGGGGAGATGAAGGAGGCTGCTGCTGGCCATAGCTGGAGTAGGATGACTGCTGGTTGTAGCTGCTAGGAGGAGGCTGGCTACTGCTGCTGTAGCCCCCAGAGCTGTAGGACTGACTGGACTGGCTGTAGCCACCTCCACCCTGGTTAGGGGGCGCAGAATCGTATCCTCCTGAGTGGAGGAGACAGTATGTTTATGATCACTATGTTCTGATTTATACTTACTTGTGTGGGGGTGTCACACCAAAACATATGAAATATGAAGGAAGAAAATGTTTATTTTGTCTATATCTGGGTCTTATTAGACTACACTAACACATCAACTCCACTCCCGGGCTCCCCCAGAGTTACTGTCGAAGTGTCCTTGAGCAAGACACTGAACCCCTAATTGCTCCCGATGTGCTAGTTGGTGCCTTGCATGGTTTCCGCTGCCATCGGTGTATGAATGGGTGAATGTAATGCACAATCTATGTAAAGCGCCTTGGATAAAGGCGCTATATAAATGCACCATTTACCATTTACAAATAGGACAGCTGCTGACATTAAATGGCTATGTACAAAAATATTATGAGACATTGGATAAGACATACAACATTGGATTTGACCAGGTAAAATAAGAAGAATGAATGTGATGTACACTGCCCTTACCTGACTGGGGTTGGCCATAGCTCCCATAGCCTCCTTGGTTGTAGGAAGGTGGACTGCTGTCTGCGTTCTGACTGTAGCCTCCATAGCCTTGCTGGCCATAGCTCTGACCAGAGGACTGCTGCCCATAGCTCTGGTTCTGGGTACCACCACCACCACTACCACCACCGCCGCCACCACCACCGCCACCACCACCTCCACCGCCACCACCATAGGACCCATAGCTGCACAGAAAATGAACCCCACCCACACAGGAGAGATATTAAAAGTTCTAGATGACAAACATGTGGTTCTGCATACCAAAACATTTTACTTATATAATTGGACACTTTAGTGATGTAGAATCATGTAGTAATGATTATATTAGCCTACACCCTACACAGGACAGTGTTGATGGGGAATAATAAGGATTTCGGACTTACCCTTGGGCAGGTGTTTGGGAATAATCTAGAATATAAACATTAGAGCATATTTATTATTTTTGTCAGAGCATATCAATCAGTCTTGCCACACTATGTTAGCTGCATCACAATTAATACATTGTAGGAGGTCAACGTCAACCTCCCGACTGCCAGGATGTAACATTATATGTTTTATTCAGTGAGTAATACGGTACCATCTTATTTGTTGTTATAGTACAAATGGAACCAAATATGGACCCTTCTCTATAACTCGAGACGAGTGTATACAAATGGAACCAAATGGCCAGTGCGTATTATGATATGCGGGTTATGCGCCCTGTCAAGTGTAGCCGCCTATAGCCTGTGTGTGTTTTCTGCAGTAAATGACAGGCCTACTGTGGGTGAGACTGGCCCACATATAGACAGTATAATGCTTTAGGTCAGGTATTGATTGATACGATATTATAAGAGATTAGACCAGTATCGTGATGCTTGGCAGGTTGATATATATGCTTGCTTTGCGTCCGTGACCCTATTTTATTGTCTATACCAAAATAAAGATTTTTGTACTGTCCTAGATGCGCTTACGTTCGTATTCGTATAATCTAAAGATAGCTAGTGTTTAACCTCAACTGAAATGAATGCGTTTTGCTCCTATCAAACGTTATACGATCATATCATGTGTCAAATAATCCAGTCACAAGATTAATCGTATAATACGATCCTCCTCCTTACCGTTAGATGCCATTCCTGCAAACCAAATAAAGCCTGCAAGCTTAGCTGCCGACGGGGAAACAAGCGCACCGCCTAGCGCTCGCACCAGCTGGCTGAATGGGGGCAGTGGCAGCCTGGGACATGCCGTTTGACCCAAACATCCAGTCTGGAGCGGATACGGAAACGTTTCGTGTCAGTGCACGTATGTGTGAGGAAATGAACGGATACAGAAGTCAGGCTGTAGACCAGATGTCAGAACTGAACAGTAAATAGAAGCCAGGCTTTCCACAGGTACTGTCGAAAGCCTGGTGACGCTGGCTGCACACTTACATTTACAGTACATCCATGTCTGAGTGCATTGCTGCCCTCCAGTGGTTGAATACTGTATGTATGTATATGTGAAGTGTATAATATACACTAATATATATACATATACACATAATACACAAATTATGTGTATATACTATAGGCCTATAAATGAACTAGCTCATCAAGGCTTTCAGAAGACTCCACCACATAGCACTTCACATATGACCCCCCCAAAAAGACTGGGGACCTTAATATTACTATACACTCTCATTAGTTGTTAAAGCATAGTATCCCAATTTAAAGGTCTAATTGACCTTCCTTTCTCTTTTTCACAGCACATATTGTTATAGTTGATTTTGAGACGAGTCTGTACAGTACACAGGACTACTGTATTTACCCGTTATACATACCTACTGTGATTTTGGGGGCAGTGATCTGTGGAAACAAAATCGAAATCGAGCACAAATCACTGTATCTTGGTGTGAACTCTGCCGTCCATTTGAAAACAACGTTAAGGTATCAGTATAGTTCTTGGTGTGGACGGCCTGCATACCATCGAAAACCAGGGGGGGAAAGCATTGGAAATATGTTGAGGGAATGTGAGTCAGTGACTCACTCACACCAAAACTCATAAACTGAAATCAGCTACAACAATATGCAGCTGCAGATCTTTGTTTGAATACCACTGTTGGACACCTGGACATCGATGACTGGACTGTTCACAATTTGCACTCATTTCAACCCACACTCCAAAGCAATTGAGTAGTTTTCCAATATGGCACCATTTCCCTCAACAGGTTTGCAGAACAGCCACAGAGCCACTGGTTGAACATACGTAACTTCCTACAGGTGTGTGTGTAATGTTTCTTTCTTGTAATGAATAAACTGGTTGTGTTCAATAACTTTTTATTAAAAACGTGCAGCGCCAGCATCTCTCAGTCACACTGTCTGAAGTTGTCTCTTGTCTCTACAGGTAGCTGTAAAATAAATCTAAGCTTATTAACGGAAATGACCCCCACCCCCCCAACTGTTTACTGACACTGTACATATCTCTTTTTTACTACTACTCGTATGTATGATGTTTTGCATATAATTGTATATTGTATATTAATGTCTTGATTAATTGAATATACAGGACCTCAATGGAAACAAGCGCTGGGCTTATTGGGTTATCCTTTTAGCATTATAAATCTGTGCCACCGTGCCATTTTTGCAAACGAATAACTCATTGCCTGCCAGGCGCATGCACAGTTTTAATAAATTATTCAATCAATCAAAGCGTCAGGTAGGCTAGTCGATGTTGCCCTCTATTGGTTGGAAGCATCGATCAACTATCACTACAACCCCTTTCCTTCAGATTCCGCAATCAACATTTATGTTAACTGTAAACGCTCGTGAACTACAAATGTCCTTACACGACAAACTTCTTCTGTGGCAGTTTCAATCACAACATGACACTCTAAACATTTACACTCAAAATAAAACATCCCAGCATGGATATGTGTCCTTAACTTTCCATTAGCAGTGGAGTCAGAGTAAATATTAGTAATAGACCCCACATTGCCCTGCTAGGTGAGGCCCCGCTGATGAAATGAGCCTCTGGCACTCTAGATCTGATGAAATGGGTGAAGGCCGACACCTTGGCATAAACTCCAGGCCTGTTGCGCTGAGCACAGCCCTGTCCAAAGCTCACCACACCAGCCTGGATCCATGTCTGGTTGTCTATGGGGCAGACCAGCGGTCCTCCAGAATCCCCCTGGTTCAATGATCAGATAAGTAGACAGATATACCTGAATGTTAACACGGAGTAATGTGTTCCACTTTTCACAAGAACCCTTTCTAATAAATGTATTGTGTGACCACTTCTATAAATGCTATTGTTAGTATGGGCACAAGAAAAATGTCAATTCGTTGTGTTGTGTACATCTATGGAAAGTGTCATATGTGCAATTGTATGTTTCATCTGTGTGTGAATCTCTTGAATGGAACTGGATACAAAATGAATTTGAGAGTAAACTGACAAAATCCGAAAATCGTATTGGATTGAACCCACCTGACATGAGTCCTTGCCCCCCTCTGGGAAGCCTGCACAGATCATGTCAAAACGGATGTCCACCTCCTCAGAATTGTAAGACAGGGTCTGGTACATCCTGTGACAAGATGTCTGCTCGATGATTGGCACCTTAACCTCCTGCAGAGTTCCCGCCCCAGACAGAGGCACTGTGTTCAAAGGTGGTGTCAAGGAGAAGTAGATCAGTGTCAGGATTCTATATCAAAGTGTGTAGAATAGGTGAAAATAGGGGCTCATCATGGTTGAGTTGAGACCATCATAAATTGCAAAGGAAAAAAACAGTAGGCCTAGCCCTAGATCACACAGTAAATGTTACATCTACATGAAAACCACAACCAATTTTTAATTGTGATATTTTCAAACATACATCAAATACATCAGACAGTCTACATTTCCCAAAGGGAAGAAAGGACATGGAGGACATCAAAAGCAGAGATATAGATTTACCTCCAGCTAATTCAGCCCTGTTCTGTGGTATTCATTTCTATCTTCTATGACTGACAAATTTGAAGAGCGATAGGCCATGGAACACAAGGCACAATTGAACACTTCAATGACTAGAATGATAAAAACACTTACTATAAGGGCAAAGAGACATTGCTTTTTTCCTGCGTGGCACAGAAGGGGTCAGTCATCTATAATAACACTCAACAATCTTAGCTGCCTCTGAGTCTCACAGGAACTGGACAGTTTAACTTGGTGAAAATCTTTTAAAGCACTAGATCCCAACTGTGACCGAGTTTTGTGCTCGATGCCGATACCTATACCTATGAATCCTAGACCACCAATTTATATATATACCCATTAATATAAACGGCCTACTCAGAAATTTTCATAAATTGCTGCGCTGCGCTATTGTGGCGCAGTGGAAAGTCCCTGCCAACCACCACAGATGTTGTGGGTTTGAATGCAACACAATGGGCACATGTTCGCGGGAGGGAAGCCGGGCAGGGAGGGTGATATTTGTCACTGCATGTATTCCTACTGGCTTGGGCGGCACCTGTCAGCAGGGAGTGTTGGGTGGGAGGAGTAGGACAAAGGCTCTATGACATCCTCCTGGTGGAGCGTGGAGGCTCCTCACTGGCAGGTGAGTCAGTAGGATACAACAGCAGTGACACCACAGAAATGTGTGTGGGGAGGAATTCATTGGCATAACGACTAAATTGGGGAGAAAAAGAGAAAACAAGAGAAAGATTTGCTGATCTAAAAATCCACAACGTGTTGCATCTTTTTATGTTATGAGCTTGTAGATTGCCTATTTGTCCACATTCTTCAAAAAAAAATCATAAATCTTCGGCAATAATGACATGACCAGAATTCAGCCTTTCAATTTACTTGGATAGGATCAGGAACGAGTACATCAGACGGACAGCACATGTCATATGTTTTGGAGATAAAGCCAGAGGTCAGACTGAGATGGTTTGGAAACGTACAGAGGAGGGATATAGTGAGCATATCGGTAGAAGGATGTTGTAGTTGGAACTGCCAGGCAGGAGGCCTAGAGGAAGACCAAAGAGAAGATTTATGGATGTAGTGAAAGAGGACTGAAGTTAGTTGGTGTGAGAGAAGAGGAGGCAGAGGACAGGGTGAGATGGAGGCAGATGATTCGCTGTGGTGATCCCTGAAGGGAAAAGCCGAAAGGAAAAGAAGAAGAAAAATGTATTTTCTCCACTCACCCCCCTCCTGTGTGTCCCCCCAGCCAGTGACGTAGCACAGGGTGCCACTGGCGAACGCGACACCGGCTTCAGGAAGGCAGACAGGCTGAACATACTCGCTCCAGGCCACTGGCTCTGTCAGCTGTACCAGAGCCACATCGTAGCCGCTCTGAGGGCCCTGGTAGTCGGCAGGCACGAGCACCCGCAGCACCCGCCGGTGGCTCTCGTATTGGTTGTCATTATTGAGGTGCTGACGGCCGATGTACAGACTGTAGGAGGAAACGTCTGACGGGCTGAAAGGCAGGGAGGAGAGAATGGAAATTATTGATCAGAGCAGATCAATACAAAACAATCACAATGTTGCCTTGGGTTAGTGAGTATGCAACGAGAAAACAGCAAAGATTCACAGTGTATCCATTAACCACATTCAACCTGGCGTCTAAAACCTTTAAAAAATAACCGATCTACAACTTCATGTGTCACAATGCAATGTGAACTTGTAGATCGGAACAGTGGCAACTATTTCAGCCCATGCTGTATGCTGCAAAATATATCTATATATTTTTAAATGCCATTTTTACTTTGGAAAGCAATGGGCAGCAGAAAGCACCCAATCACTGGCGATGAGGGAGCCCCCACACACATGTCCACTGGAATCCAACTGGATCTGCACCTGCCAGGGCCACGCCCCCTGCCGGGCTGCGTTCCCTCCCACTACACGGTTCTCCACAGGAACACGGCCACAGGCTGAAGGAACATTAGATGGATGAGTGTAGTGTGTTGGTGAAACTCATGTAGGATGAAGTGGCATAGAGCCACACAAACACTGCCAACCCTGCATTCACTGACAATTATACCCCAACCCCCCCTGCGCACACACACACACATAGGAATAGTAGAATGGTAGCCCTAGAATACAATAACAGCCCAAGGCTCTCACAAAGGACTGAAAATTATGTTTCACAATGAGGCCACCTGTTCCTAAATCTTTACTGCCTGCAGGGCATTAGGTCTTCTATATGGAAAATAATACAGAATGGTTTTAATTCTTTGCATTTGCACATCGTTTTCAATTACCTTGAGCCTTGCATACCCTCAAACCTGTTGAGCACATAGAAGGAAAATTAAATTAGTTAAACCAAAAATATACAATATCAATATCCAAGTAGAGTAGCTTATTATTAATTAATATTATAAACTAAGCCAATAAATAGAGGACTTACTTGATACTGCAACGATAAGTGTGATGAGGTTCAGCATATTTAAAACTTGTAGAACACAAAAATGTTGACATTTGCTTGGGTTTCCGAAACGTTACTTTTAAAATAAAGCTTTCACATCCCTGGTTAGATGCACGCACACCGACGTTATGCGTTTCAAACAGATGTGGTTATTTAACACTGCATTATGCAAGGAACTGTGGCTCTTGGCATCCACACAAAATAGATAATAAAAGAATATATATACACCGGTATTTCATTAATGTTAGTCAGATAGCTCGACAAATTTAAATGAAACGTACCGTTCAATCTGCAAGCTGCAAATAAACAGAACAGAAAGAGGGAGGAGCAGTTTTACCTGTAGGTTATTCTACACCAGAGACCTTGCCTCCAACACAACCTCCCACTACACAATAAAATCCTAAGACCTAAGTGTTCATTTAACTGAATGTGTACAAAAGGAACCATTTTGTTACATACCACAGCGGATTTTACTCCACAGATGGGGGTTCCATTGTCAAATGATTTGCTTCAAAACCAGTAGGGGTGTAATTAGTGTTGATCAATAGTATTTGGTGACACAATGCCTGCTATTGAAGCACCGAAATAGTACCTGGATAGGCTGATTGTCGTACAATTACGATAATTACAATCTCCTTCATGAAAACACCGGTTTAATCGGCTCCTTATGTAAGTAAGTACCGGTAGTGCCCTTTGTTGAGGATAGATTACCGAAAAACGACTTGCTTCTACTGGTGCATCTCACCGAATTATACAATAAGCTTGTTAATTTACCAGGCTCTAAAACACTTATAATAATATATAATAATAACATATAATTCTGGTATAACTGTGTAGTGTGTGTATTGCGTTTAATGACATTACATGGTTATTTCTTGTTGGTTTTTGACCAGAAATCTGGTTAATTTAGTTTCTCCTATAAAATAAATTGTGTAATTCTTCATGAACTTCTTAAACCTCTGCTTTAGAACTATTATTCAGCGGTTTCTCTCATCATTGATACAAAATGTAATATACACAACTATGTCATAAATGCAAAACACTGATGTCACATAATTAAATACACAGACAAATATCTGAATTGAAAATGTTTTACTTAAAAAAAAAGAACAAAATATTAACAGTCTAGTAATGTACATTGGTTCTTCTTAACCACATGAACCGATAGCTTCCCTAATCCCTATAGAGTACAGACATCCTGAAGTCACTTGTTCATCCCGAGTCATCATAAGCATTGTTGTACAAAAATAAAGAAATTGTCGAAATTGTCAATATTGTAGTGGCAAACTTACAGTGGTTCTGTATCAATCACTCATATTTATGGCAAAAATGAAATAAATTTGGCGGCGGTAACATTAGCGTTTTCTCACCGTCACTTGATGCTTCATATCAATATGAGTCAAACCACCGTGCTCGATTGTTTATTTTTGGAACACAGTTCTTATATGATACGATATTAAACTATCTATGGTGACCCAGGTAGGATGCGTAAATTACGTCAGACTTCGGTGCTCTATTCTGGGCATGTCATACATGTACATGCAGATCTACAAGCTCACAGTGTGTCGCGATGGGACGTGATGTGAGATTGTAGATCAGCTATTTTCACTTTGACCTTTTTTTTATATATATATATATATATAACAATAATAAAAGAAAGCTTTTGGACATACAAGGTTTTCACCCCACAGAGCCTATATAGGGTTAATGTGGTTAAGAATGGAGCTCCACAATTCAAGACAGATTTGTGGTAAGGAGGGGGAACTTGGTGAAGGGTCAATGAACAGGCCCAATCCACATTCTTATTTCTTCGACAGCTTGACCTGCTTGTGTTTGGGCGGTGCCCACTTCAGACACATGGTGTCCACTGTGGAGGAGAGAGCGAGAAAGAGAGTCACACGTGTTCATCACTACGGCTGTCACCATCACAGTGTTCGGTGTCTGTCCAGCTGCAACAGGTCCAGGCAGACCCACAGCGAACACACACACTCACACACAGACAGACGTAAACGTGCTACGCTGAACCGTCACTCCCACAACCATGAGAAGTTGATGTTTGAGCGAACCCATGTGTGCCAATAACACAACCTGGATTAGAACATTGAGCGTCGCGGACCCATATCGAACACACGTGTGTGTGTGTGTGTGTGTGTGTGCGTTTGTACAGCTGTCGCTCCCACAACCATGATGAATTGATGCCTAAGCTGTTGAAAGAGGCTATGCTAATAACACAACCTGGCTGGATTAGAACATTGCGCATGTGAATCTGCGACTGCGTGCTATGATGACGATATCCAAAGCACCCTCCCGCTCATAAAACACAGTGTATGGACAGGGGCTGTAAATAAAAGTCCTTTATAAGTTTGAAGCGTTCTCTGTCTGGCAGTGGTCGCAGGCAGTAAGCAGCAGTGGCTGTAACCATGGTGATGACAAAACCCATAGCCCGACCACTGAATGTCCAGTGTTTACATAAAAACACTAATAAACTGTTTAGATTTTGGGAAGTGAAAAATGGGCATCTTTATTTTGTGCATATGCCATTGATCAATGCCCGTGTGCAAAATGCAGATCAATTACACCATCCACAGAGGGGAACCAGTCAGAACAGACAGATTCTGAGGACAGAGGTTTGCAGAGGCCCGTGGGCAGATTTTTTTATAGACGATATAATAATTTGACAGTCCTATTCCCACGTCCGAGAGCACCATAAAATCAGCTGCGCCTGGCAGGGCAGGGACACGAGGCTATATTCATATGAGCTGCGCCGTAGTGCGTATTAGTTTCTCAAATCTTATCAGTTTGGGAGGCAGAGGAATAGCAACAAAATAAAAACAATAATGTTGGTAATGGTGCAATGACGTACGATGGTGTCACTCACTGAAGGCCTACAAGCTCAATGTGTGTGAGCTAGATCTAGCTGTGTAGATCAGCTATTTTCGCAGTGTGACACCATCATCAAGCGACAAAGTCAAACTCGGGTTTCAGTGTCTGAGTGTCCAGACTGACACTTTAGGAATCAGTTTTGAACTAGCATTTAAAACCATCTAGGTGGTAGGAACATGGTTTCCATGTTGTTGTTTCTTACAGTTTAGACTTGGATCAAATACCAATCTGATTCCAATCGGATTTGGGCTGCCAGTCTGAACATAGTATGAGTGAACTGGTGTATACCTGTGATTGGTGGCTTCTTGTACTGTGCGCTCTTGAGGTGTTCCTCCACCAGTTTAGGTGTGACACAGATGACATGCTGGCCTTTCCAATACTTGACCATGTTGAGGGACTGCAGTGTGCTGATGATGTCACCCTGGGTGATGCTGGTCATTGCGCTGAAAGGGGTAAAGTAGCGAGTTTGACACAGTGTATATATAGTACAAAATCTATAGCAGTAGAAAAACTAAAAAGGTGTGTGGTGGGTTAATAGTCTAGTGTAGCTCGACGATCCGAGATCGCCGCCTACTGATATGTCTGGTGGCATCTAAACCCAAAGTATGGGCTGGAACAGCAGTGATAATAGCCCCTGGCCCTGACAAACCTACACCTTCATTGAAAACAAATCATATCAACATCACAATATGAAGGACCACCCTAAGGTCTTTGCATTGGTTCTGCAATGCAAATTTTTAAATCTCATAATGATATTTTTTTGGTTTCTATATGGTTCTGCTGCTCTGCAATGCAATTTTTTAATCTCAGATTATTATTTTTTTGCCTCTATATTGAATATGCTGCATGCCATACCAGAGTATGCATGCATGCATTGTACTCAGACAAGACAAGCTCTTCCAGACATACCAGGGTACGGAATGGTACTCCAGTACGGTACGCAGCATTCACACCAATCACAACGTCTGGCAAGTGGACCTGGGTGCGACTGCAAACCCAGGACCCTAGTCGAAATGCCCTTAGATTCAGTAAAACAGTAGGGGGAGATCTCCGACTGTCTGGCTATGTTTGCCAACAGCATTGAATTGTGGAACAAAATCTTAGCCAACGATAACAAAATATTCTTCAGTTTTGGGTCTGCAAGGCTAAATCTCATCAGATGGTGGTCCGTGGATCAAATACCAAATAAATAATGGAACTTGATATGAAAAAGCTTAAGTGAACATTAAAGGCAGAGGGGGAATGTACTGATGTTACTGACATTTTTAAACCGAGTTTCTTCGCAATTCGTTTCCATTTGACTTTAATGTAATACGTCTTTCAACCAGTCCTACCCAACCACAGGTAGGACACCTACAGTACTGTACAGCACTTTGGTTCAACACTGTCATTTTAAATGTGCTATATAAATGAAGTGGATTGGAAATTAGCAGTTGTGGTAGTTTCATTGTATCAACATAATCTACTACACAGATTAGTAAAATCACACCTGTGTGAACTGAGTGGTGCAACCTCTCTCTCTCTCTCTCTCTCTAGCAGGCAACACTGTCTCTCTCTCCGTTTCTGGCAAACAGCGCCCCTACTGGTGCTCATTATACTGGTGCTCATAGGTGAACACGGACATTGCTGTTCCTTGGAGTGGTTGCACCACTCAATAACATTATTCACCAAATAACCTCATTTTATGAATCACTAATACATCATTGTAATCTCGTGACAAACTCTCAGTGGTTGTGAGTGCGCACGTGTGTGCATGCGTGTCTGCTCTCTAGAACTTTTTAGCAAAAGTCTTGTCTGTCCTGATGGACAACGTTGAATAAAGAGCAACATTCTTGGCAAGTTTCTGACAGTGTGCGGGACCTTTGTTTTTGAAAGATAACCTTTTTAAGTATGCTCTCTAGAACTGACACTGATAAATGACAGTCATTAACATCGTCTACCTGAGGTCCTTGATGGAGAGTGTACCCCTAAAGTCTCTCAGGATCTCCAGGAGCACCCAGGACCAGTAGCTGCGGTAACTCAACTTGCCAAGGTCCGACAGCGGTTTCTCTGGGGAGCCCACAGCACTTTCCAGCTTAGACAGCTCGTAACCTACAGACAGACAGACAGACAGACAGACAGACACAGTCAGAGAATGCTAGCTAGACTAGTGCTTCTCAACCTGTGGATCAGGACCCTCAGGCCACTGACCTAGACCAGGCGTTCCCAACCTTTTCTGGATCAAGGGCCACTTGAACATCTCAAAAGACTCTCACCATCTGACCATTTGATAGATTGTGTTCCCGCTGTGAAGTGATTTTCTTTGGTTAAAATAAGTGTTACATAGCTCTATATTCTGATCATTGTTATGTTGTGTGGTCAGTAACAGGAGAATCTTGTCAGGAATCAGGATACCAATTAGGACTCAGACAGGATACAGGAGACTCCCGTTACTGAACAGTCTATATCAATGATTAATATCAGAAAATAGTACTTTAGTCTTTTGACAAAAAACGTTTTGTTTTAACCAGAAAACATCACTTACTCTACCTTTAATATGAGTCTTATCTCCTACTCACTGAATGCTATGAGGAACTTTCCATAGCCTCTGCGTTGGTAGGGCGGCAGTGTGAGGATGCACGCCACATTGTTCCCATCGGGAGACTCTTTCTCCTGTACAAAAAAAATCATAAGATCCTATTCATTAACCGCTAAGCCAGTTAACAAAAAACAAAAAACAAAACAAGGACAGCAGAACTTACTTTGGAGAAGTAACCGACTATGTGTGCGCCGTGTCTGTTGACTTCAGTGAGAATATAGAAGATGAAAGGCTCCACGTCAAAGTACAGCGTCTTGTGATCCAGAAAGAGCTTGGCTAGTAGACACAGGTTCTGACAATAGATCTGACCACAGAAACCAACAAACAACCATGATCATTAAGAGAAGTATGAACTAGGGGTGCAACAGTTAAAATAGTTGAAGATCTACAAGCTCACATCATGTGTTGCAATTGTGAGCTTGTAGATCAGTTCTTTTCAGTATTTTCGATTAATCAAAAAAGCAATTAGCATAATAATCACCACCAAGAAAATAATTAATAGTTGCGGCTCTACATGAAACTGAATCATTCTCTCATCTTGCCTCATCCAATCTCACTTTCCTCAGTGTCGATTTAACCCATTTTGGGCGAGAACCCCTTTTGGTGTTAGCATTATGTCATGCTTTAGCTATTGAAAAATAGCAGATCTACAAGCTCTCATAGCGCGCCACTCGGTGGAGCTTGTAGGTCTGCTATTTTTGAAAAATTGACTGACATAGAAACAGCTTTTTCAGAAAACTGTCAGGATGTAGAAGACATTTTTAGAATCTGATCTCAGGTCAGAATGGGTTAAATACTTAGGATTTACAGCGTGTATTTGGACTTCCCCAGCTCTGCTTACCTTGTGATCTCGCCCATCCACCTCGTACACTGAGATGTTGCTTCTTCTGTAGATCTCTTTACCGGGCGGCTGTTTCCATTGGCAGTTGGACTAGAGACAGGAAGTCAACAGTTAATCTTCCTGACGTTCAAGCTCCACAGTTGCAATAATCACATTTTCTAAACCACTAAGCAAGGCCACAGAAGACAAGGGGATTTATTTTTTGCCACACTATGATTTCCTAGCAATGAGAAGAATGGGATTTATGTTAAAAACTGATCCCATCCCATTTCCCTTTAAATGGGGTGAGTGACAAATAAACAGAGATACAGTACATCCTGTGTTCTGCGTTATCCCGATACCATATCGTTGCTGTCGGGCAGAAACATTGTATCTCCATATTTCAACTTTTTTCGTAAATTAATGTCCTACTTCTTCATACAAAATAGCAGATCTACTAGATTACAACGCGTCGCATTGTGAGCTTATATGTTTTTTATTTTGTTAATCAATAATCTTTTTCATAATAATAATTTGGACAGATGAGATTTTCACCTGACAGCCACAATATTTTAGCTTGAAAACAGAACTAGTCCATCCCCTTTTGCAGCCTACATGCAGGGTGTTGAACTGACCAAGTGATATCGGAAGGTCTTCTCGTACTTCATGTACTTGAGGCAGTACTCGCAGATCCACAGCTTGGGCTGCTTGCCGTAGTCTTCTGGAAACGGCGAGAAGTACCAGGCATCGATCTCAAAGTTCCCTATCTGGATCTTGTCCACATATTTCACTTTGGTTATCTGGGGGAAGGAGACGCAACAAGAATTACTTTCTCTTTGTCTGTGCTGGAAACATACATACTGAGAATGCATAAAAAATATATATTTTCATGTAGAGCTAACTAGAATGGCAAAACGCTTTATGTGGATTTGTTGTAATAGGCTGCAGCCTATCTTGGCTTATAAATACAGCTTACTCGATTCTGATGTGTAATTGTAAAAGACATTCTTTTTTTTAACCTTTTTTTTTTTTTCATTAAACGGATGGGTCACATTGGGAATCACAGTACATATCGTAATTGTTACAAGTCTTTTGTTACATTTCTTGTCATTAACTTTCACAGTGTAACAGGTCTTTACAGTTCCAGGAGAGTAAGGGAACCCTCTTTGAGTAGTTTCAGAATGTCTTAGTTCGTTCGTTTCCAGGTATAGGTTTCATGGTAATCACACATCGGTAGAATAAGACAATAAATAAAGTAAGTAAATTACATAAAAAATAAAATAAATACGAAACAAAATGAAGGGTAAACAAAAGACAAAGCAAAAACATGAGCGCAACAGATACATTTATGACATCATTAAATGACAGAAGAAATGACAGTGTTCACCTCTTATTCTTTCATACAAAAATCCTTTACAAAATATCTATTCCCATAATATCCATTTCAGCCAGTATCTGTAAAACTTTTCTGTGCTTATCCTAACGGCGAAAGTAAGTTCCTCCATTTCGTATATGTTTCGTACAATGGCTGTCCACTCTCTCTTCTTAGGCGGGCTTTTATCTAGCCACTTTTTGGTTATTGCCTTTTTTGCTGCCACTAGCAGTATTTTAAGAAGGTATTTGTCTGGGGTATTAAGGACCTCTGGTATGTTACACAGATAGACACTTGTAAATTCAAATTCAATCTCAAAGCCCATTATTGCATTAATGTCTGATACTATTTCTAGCCAAAATTGTTGTATTCTTGGGCAGTCCCAGAATACGTGGAAGTGGTCAGCCATTGTATTATTACATTTCCTCCAACAGTTCCCTGCTTCCGGTGTCCCACTCTGTAGGCTTTTTATTTTCGGTGTAATGAAGAACCTAATCATGTTTTTCCATGAAAATTTGTAAAAGACATTCTGATCATTCTGCAGTGAAAGTTTGCAAAAAATAGAAAATAAAGTAATATTTGAATGTCAAGTTATTAATTTCGGCGGTGAAGTAGGACCTCCATTTTGTGTCGGACAGCCTTTACGCCACCTTGCAGGGTTTTGTTTTGCTTGCATACAGTTGAGTACATGGTGTATCTGAGCATTTGTCTCCAACTCACACCTCCACACATTCCTTACCGCCTCATGCTCCTTCTCCAAGGCTGCTGTTGTGGGGTCCATCTCTGCATAAGTCTATAGAGAGAGATGAATGAAATCCTGTCAGAATCATAAACCAACAAACTGCCACAGGTCAGGTACACAATGCTTGTTCTTTTTGTATTTACATTGAACCCTGACCCCAAGTAAAAAGCTTCTCTGGTCGGAAGTGGGATTCCATCAACTAGTTTGTATTTTGTGCACAGAACTTTCCATTTTTTTGCATAAAGCCCTGAGTGGAAACTGTCAGAAAATGTCCCAAAACTTGATATTTGGCACAATAATAATACTACAAAGTTTTACATTTGAAGGAGGTGGATCTTGCCAGCTTTATAGAAAAAGGAAATGCGCGAATAGGGGATGGAGACATTTTTGATCAATTGAATATGTTCTCGAGAGCATTACTTGTATAATTCCATCAATAAGTAAATTATATTAGTAGAAGTCATGTGAAGAAGATAACCTTGCAAGCCTGCAAGAAAGCTTGAACAAACAAAAACTGTCCTAGGCAATGCCAATTATACAACCAACTACGGTATATAAAATAAAACTGACCGCAACAGTGTAATTGGGGGAAAATCAAGAAGCTCAAAGCAAGCCTTGGTCTGCAAAACAGAACTTTGACTGCAATCGAACAAAACAAGGCTCACGGTTTATGACACAAATCCCAGTCATGAGCAGTCACGGAAGAAAATCTCTAGTTTTGGCTCTGACTGCTTTAGGCCGTTTTGAGCGTTTTCACACCCAAAATTCCAACAATTTCAATCGCATCGCAGGCTTCGTCATAACTTTGCATGGTGGCGGCGGCGCATGCTTAAAATAAACAGATCTACAAGCGTACATCGTGTACCATACCGTACATAACATTCTGTGTTGATAACTGCGGAATGGAACGGTAACGGTAGCGCGCCACTGAGTGGCGCGCTACGAGCTTGTAGGTCTGCTATTTTTGAAAAATCGAAGAACGACTGACATAGAAACATAGCTTTTTCAGAAAACTGTCAGGATGTAGAAGACATTTTTAGAATCTGATCTCAGGTCAAAATGGGTTAATGCAGCCTCACAACTGCCGATGCCCGACGGCTATTTTGGCTATCGTCCTGTATTTGGTCCTCTATAAAGTCCAAATGCATTCACACCAGTAACGAACCGCACCGTGGTTCGTTTGGAAGCGAATAGAGTCCGTGGTTCGTTTCTTTGATCCGCACCAGAATTCGGATGCACGTTCACACCATCAGAACCAAAGGGGTAAGCGGACCATGGTTCGTTTTAAGCGGACCATGGTTCGTTTTAAACGAACCATGGTCCGCTTACCCCTTTGGTTAAACGAACCAAACATGTCCAGTGTGAAAGTGCCATTAGTGTTTAGACAACCTGGACAAGATTACACACCTTCTGCACATGGTTGATCTCATCATGCTTCCTCTTCTGGTTTCGGGTGATTTTTCTCTCCGGCTGCTCCCCTAGCTCGCCGATGCCGCCGATCTCTGCACTCTTCCTCACTGCATCCTTCACTGTCTTGGTGAGTGCCAAGCGGATCTTGCCCACCCATTCATCCAGGCGCCTGTTGACTGCATGAGCCAAAAAGCAATGGATGATGGTAGAATTTTAATGGAACTCTATTTCATGTTTCTGTAAACATTTCACAGTGTAGACACTTTGATACTGACAGACTACACAAAATCGTTTTTAATGCCATCAATTTACAATTTAATTTAAGCATTAGCAAATACCCTTAATCCAGAGCGATTTACATGAAGCAAGGATAATACATCAAATGCATAGAAATGGTAATCTAGGATCATAGATAAACCAAGAACCTATCATCAGTTTAACAGTATAATATAAAACAATCACTCGTGTGAAGTTAGGGGCACCTGTAATGTTTGTTTAAGGTGCTGTAAACAAACATTAAAAGTCCATAGACTTGGTTGCCACATGATGTTCACGTTTAGTGCTCTAACAAACATAAAAAAACTATAGACCTGGCTGCTGCCATCTGACGTAATTCCAAAAGCCAGACGCTTAAAATACAAACGTGTTGAATGGATATCATTTTACGATATTAAATGAGTCAGTGTGTGAAACAAAATAGATAAACCCTATGGACCTGAAGTGTCATAATATCTAGCAAAGCATGATCATAGTCATATACAATCGTTATTTTAGCTATTATGTGTGTTAAGTTAACTCACATCCCACATAGTGGACATAAAACTCCTCTCTGCCCTCTTGTTCGTTCAACCGTGTCTGGATCACCTCAGCTGAATCTGAAAGGGAGAAAGGAGAATAGTTAGCAACCTCAATAAAAACAAATCCAGCGCAGCGATAGTTCATTGAGACACGGAAGTCAGAAGGTTTATCATGTAATACCCCCTTCATTCTCTAGCAATAATTCATTCTGCTCCTTTAAATCAGCTGTCTCTCTGCATGTCAACTCCCTTCACTCTCATTTGCTGCCAGCTACACATTACAGGACTTTAAAGTTGTCGGCGAGTCATCAGATCGTTATGTATTTGACTACAGGAGTCTTTTTTTTTTTTAATCGGCTTTGTGATTGTCACACTAAACAATCGCTGACTAGGGATCACACACTCTCTCTGCACAGTGCACACACACACAGGAACAACATACAGGGCGAAATAGAGCGAGACAGGAGTCAGGACGCTAAAATCTTGATTTTCATTACATAATTCTCTGACAGACAGACACACACACAGCGTTTTAATATCAACATATCAACATTATTCAAGTGAGATGCGTTGGTTTTATAGACTATTTAACAGCAATATTAGGTTAATATACCGGTAGCTACCTATGACACCTGGATTTACCTACAGAATAAAGGTTATATAATATATATTATCATCTATCGATACAGACAGACAGACAGACACAGACAAGGTGCTGCCACACTATCTAAAGATAGTCAGCACGTTCTCGGCTGTGCACAGCTTCTTTTTATGAGTTTTTAGACAGCTGGTGGATGGAAAAAAAGCTCCACTTCCGCGGACGACTTGCGCGACGGCCAGATTCCCGGAAACGCTCTCCTGGTGGAACTTAATTTCCATCCACCAGCTGTCTAAAAACTCGGAAATGATTTACGTCACAGCTTCTTCTGTCCGCGGCTGTTTTGCGCTGTTGTGTGGAAACAGTGACATACAGACTTTCTGTCTTTGAGCACAGCTTTCCTGTGCTCTCATTGGCTGTATTACAGGCCTTCTCGGGACGCGGTCGCAACCCAGTTCATACTGTATGATGTCCAGTCGGCGAGACAGCCAAATATCAAACCTGATAGATATTCAGAAACGCTCGGGGGGGGGGGGTTGTTGGCGAGTGCCAAAAATGCTTCCTGACAGCATAACCGGAGTAAATATCATGCAGTGTGTACGAGCCCTAACTCAAGCAAGCCCACATTCAATCAGGTGTTCCTTTTAAGCAGTCACTAGACTGCATCCAGACAGTAGATTCACGAAGATGCCAAATGCCGCGAGCAGCAGGCGTCTCTTCCTGGTGGATGGAAATGAAGCTCCACCCACTCTGCAACTTGCAGTGTCGGCCAGAAAACTGGAAAAGCTTGCCTCCGCGACAAGTGGAAGCTGCGAGCAAGCTTCATTTTCCATCCACCAGCTGTCTAAAAACCAGGAAGAGACTCCTGCTGCTCACGGCATTTGGCGTCTTTGTGAATCTACTTTCTGGATACACTGTCCTCAGTCTACATGCTAGCTGACTCTGTGGGTGTTCAGATGTCAGCGTTCAAATTCCCTCCATCTCCCCGGCCTCCTCCCTGTGGCATTAGTTCTGTAATGGGTGATTCTATGATTATAAATGTGATTTATGGATTGTACTATATGTAGTATCTAGTTCTGTTAGGGGTATCTTAGCCGCAATTTGCAACTCTAGATTTTTTTTATAATGGGATGAATCTAGAGTTGCAATACAATAAAGCACTTTCAGGGCAGGCCCACAGAGAACTTTAAATTAAAATTAAAAACATCCTAACAAAGGGTCTGAGAAGGGAGTGCATTGCAACTTGTAAGGGGGGCTTTGATAACGTTAAACAGCAGGCAGCAGCGCCAGCAGCCTCTCGATCGATACACCTATCCGATATATTGCCATATCGATTAATTGAATGCAACACTAAATGTGATATGTTCAGTATTTATGTGGTATATGGAATGCATTGAAACTTGGAAGTTATGTTGTTGATGACATGTTATGCTCGGCTCTGGGGTTTGTTGTTTATATCAGAGCTGTGTCTCAATGCACAGATAATCTGAGATAACAAATATGATATGATAACAGAGTTGTGTCTCGATGCACAGGTGATGATATCACATGAGCCGGGCCACACCGCCAATGCGGTACTAAATGCATCTGTGCTGAAGTCTTAATGAATGGTTGTTATAGTCTTTTGTAGCCCATCGAATGTAGACCTATGTGACTCTAGGGAACGTTCTACATTTATTGTAGAATACAGCCATAAGCTATGACATAATGGTGCATATTCTACCAACATGAACGATATGATATCTATTAATGCTTTGAAACTGCCAGTATTCATTTCATGTTACATGTACCTCTAGAATCCAGAATTCTAGACCGGATAAGCACCATGCAATCTGCGACGTGCATTGATTCCAGTCTTCTAGATTGTTGTTCTACGTTACAAGTTTAATTGCAACGCGACCGATAAAGCAATAATATTTCAATTTAAACAAATACAATATAAATAATACTCACGCCATGTTTTATCGGCTCGCTGACACAAGTACGTCTCTCCGATGTCCACAGTCACCTCCTGCTCCCTGCAGCCCGACATGTCCTCTCCATCCCCGCCGTGCAGGCAACTAGAGTCCCCGGATTCTCGAGAACGCTCCAAGGCCTCCGACTCGTCGTCCTCCCCGCCACTGCCGTTCGAGGAGCAGGCGGCCTGGATCTGCATCCCGCCGCCGTCCAGATCCGCTCGGTCCGCTATGCCGTGTCGTGAATCCATGTCCACCATGTCCATTTTATGTCGTTGACGGTAGTCCTTTTGTGTAATATAAATGGTTATTTGTAATATTTGGCTAACAACAAGCTAAAGTGAAACGTAACGTACATACGCCGCTCACAATCTGAAAACAAACCCTGCGCTAGTGCGCTTGCTTACTGTGTTTAGCCCCGCCCAGAAGATTAGCGTCGTCGGACTACGGTGTCGCGCGTCAGATCTACAAGCTCACAACGCGCCAGTTACCCATACAGTTGGTACCGTCCGCCACGCACTGTGAGCTTGTAAAGCTGCTATTTTCGGCTCTGGACTGTGGGGTCCCACAGCCTCGGAGGAATGGTCGGAAATGTATGTGATGGGCGGGGGGGCGGGCTAGGTTTGTTGTCACATGACCGCTTTTTAATAATAATAGAGTTTAGAGTAGGGTTCAGGGGCTGGTCAGGGGGTGTGACTGTGCACGCACGTTCCACTTGTTGTAGTACTCTGTACCTGGTCTGTGCGAAGTCGAAGGCCCACATATGAAGGCACAACAGGGCGACTAAAGGCCATCAAATTATTCAAATAAAACAATGACAGTCATGTAAATACATTTCAAATCACCAATATTTATTCAAACTCCTGAGTCATGTTTATACACGGTCAGCCTTGGACTAATCAGTCACTGGGCTTGTTTGTAGATGGCGAGTTAAGAATTCAGAATCTCAACAAAACACTGATGTCAGATCATGTCACAGGTGTCTAAAAAAAAACAAATTGACAGAAAATAGGCCGAAAACTGTGATATCCACGACTGCACTGGTGCTGCATCAAGGCGACGATGGCCACAGGATAAATCCTGCCCTTTTGTAGGATATAAGACAATGACAAATCTTGTCATCAAATTGTTAATGAGTATTTCAGGCAAAGTTTCTGACAGACGTTTTGAATCCCCAGAATCGCTTATGATTTGCATATACCGTTCCCTCACATTTGGCTTGCCAGGCCTGGTATGTGTATATACAGGTAGTAATATATACCCGGTATGTAACATAATTGTTGACTGGAGAAACATACATCATAAGATGCCTGCACATCATTTCAGATATCTTACAAAACACAGAAACTCCCAGAGAAAGATTACTTTAATATTTTGCTCTTTCAATTCATATGGCAGCACAACAGAGACCAACAATGACCATCTGCATCGGATATAAGCCTGCATGAATGTGCATATCATAGACCAGGACAACACCAATGCAAAGGATGGTAAGATACTATACAGGACAGTTCTGGTGCAGGGCTTTATGTTATACATGTTGATAATGGAGGCACACACACATTTGTTCTTTTGCCCTCGCATGGCCCTTTGTCATAGCACCCCCTCCTTACCCACTTCTCTCTCTACCACTTTTTGGTGGAATCCTCTCCCATGACCCCGTCGAGGCCCACCTCCTCTGTCACAGGGATTATAGGCCCCTCCCCTGCTTCTTGGACCATCCCAGTTATGGTGAGCAGATTGTGGAGAATCCCATTGGTCCGGCCCTCTGACATGCCTGTCCTCCGGTCCTCTGACATGCCTATCCTCCGGTCCTCTGACATGCCTATCCTGCCAGCGGCTAGGTTGTTGTCCAGATCCACGAGGGACTCTTCTCCTTCCTCGGTTTGTTCGGCTATGAACAGATTCCCCGACATCCTTTGGGCAGTCGGTTTTCAGTCCATCCAAATTTGGCTGGCAAATTGGCTGTTTGTCAGAAACCAGAAGCTCTTTATCATTCTGGACTGTGGAGCACTCATCCTCTGTCATCTTGGTTTGGTTTAGCTCTACATTTCCTACTTTCTCTGCATTTCCTACTTTCTGAAGTCTGGATTCAGAAGCTTGGCAATTGGTGCTGGCTGAAGACAGGCTGAGTTTGACAAACTGCTCTGAAGGTGGTGCAGTTCTTCCATGTTGTGGCCTTCCCCTGCCTCCTCTTCTTGTGTACTTTGAATGGATAAACCTTCTGTGACCTGGCCAGCCTCTGTGATGTGACTGGCCAGTGTGCAACTGCTCCCCCTGGACACGAACTTCATTGGATGACACAGGATAAGTGAAGGGCACCGATTGGGTAGTAGAGGCATCTACATCCAGGTTCATATTTTCACCGTCAGCGGGTGTCTGCAGAGGTTGACATTGACAAACATTTGAGCAAAATAGACTTTCTACTCTACTTTGTTGTAGGGTCATTTATTGTTGCTCACCTCATTGATATGTATGAAGAAACGATTCGATTCCACTTCAGGGTCAATGAGTCCTCCTTTGGCCTTCTGTCGTTCTAAAATGCCCTGGAGTTTACGCCACTTCCGTCTGAAGTCTGCCCCGATCTCCACTCCTTGCATCTGGGTTACACAAACAGGTTCATTACCCTTTCGTATAACTCACGGCTTCAGGTGCTCCAGAGAGTCACCAGACAAGTCATGGTGCAAGAATTGAATTGAACTGTCCAGTGTTGGCATGATGCATGTTGGCATCTTTAAATACAATTAAACTGCAGGGGGCCACAATTGTGGAATGAGTGTGTGTGTGTGTGTGTGTGTGTGGGGGGGGGGGGGGGGGGGGCGCACACACACACACACACACACACACACACACACACACACACACACACACACACACACACACACGCTCTAGAATTAACAAATTGCTATTCATCATGATATATTACAAATTATACCAAACATACAGTGTTACAGTAGCACAGGTGCATACTAAAAATTACAAGCTTGTAAGATAGAAGGATATATTATCTACCTATGTCCATACAACCTTTATGGTTATTTTACTTTTAATTTTCTAATGCGAAATCTAATCTTCTAAAGTCAAAAGTCAAAACTCTTGACTTTAAAAACCTTGAATAGATGGGCCTAAAAGTGTTATCTGCTGTTAGCCGATAGCTATACTGGAGCTGAGTGTAAAATGCAGAATGTGTTTATTTTACCTCAGGAAAACAAGGAGCAGGGGAAGACAGGAGCTGTTCAACATCATACACCAGAGGCTCTCTGCACACCGGACACACAACAGTCAGCTCCTATACAAAACAAACAAAAGGGTGAGATTTTAAGGGTGAAACTATGTATACAAGGTTTGTGCCAGTGACAATATACACACTGCATCTCAGGTGCATTTGTGTCAATGTGCAGAACAAGACATCTGACCTCTTCTGTCCTCGCCCTGGTCTTGTCCTCCTCCAGTTCCCTTTCACGCTCCCTCAGCCCCCTCTCAGAATGTGTAACGTAGCGGCCCAGGCAGTGGGAGTGAAAGTAGTGATAGCAGCTTGTCTTGGTGAATACTTCATCCTCCTGAAGAGAGGGATAGAGGGTTGTTAAGCATATAAAAGTGATTTTAAAGGGAGACCGTGGCCACTGGCCAGCATCAGTCAAGTACACAAGAGTGTGACACAAAGAGGGTCAAATGGATGTTGGATAAACAATGGCCTCTAGTATAACGGCTGTAAGAATTCATATTTATCTGCAGTGGAATCTTTGGGTCCACAAATTGTACGCATTTTCATCAACATAAAAGACAGCAAAACCAACCTTAAAGTCATAAAGGCAAATGACACAGTTCCCATGGGGAATATTGCTCTCTGTCAGCATCTCTTTGGCTTTCTGATGGTGGAAAGTGAGACAGAGGAGTAGAAGTTTAAAGCTACACTATGTAACTTGAATAAAATGTCATTGTAACCAATTTGCATGGTCATTATTATTAGTATTTCAGGTAACAAGAAGACTCGCCCCGTTTCTGTTTTCCTCCCAGAATTTTCCCCAGTGAGGGGTGGGAGAGGCTGGACAGCAGACGGCTGGACTTTGAAGTCTTCCGGTATTCTTTCAATACGATACAACTAACACAGCTGCAAGTCGTTGTATTTGGTTTGCATGATCTATCGAGAAATCTAGATCCCTCTGTAGGGTCTGACCACTACTGGTTGACAAGTGGTACTGCCTGAAGGTAAAAATTAAAACAGGTACGCTCTATTGGCTATTTGGCTCAGGGTAGCATTTGCATGGTGGTCTCAGGTCAACTTAAAATCCGACAGGACATGAGTGCCGCTTTAAAATGAGGCACCAAATAATTGGATAGCAGAACTACTACACATAGTACACAACTGTGTATTATAAGAAGATCAGTAATTCAGTATTATGCTGGAGAGATAACAGACCTCGATAAGCTGATATAAAACTGGTGAACCAAGACTGGCCTCTGCCTCGGTTTGCAGACACCTCTTAACACTTGATGAGAGCAGAGAGAAAGAGAGACACATCATTTGGACTGTTTGAAACTCAATATAGTAAGCATATTTTGGAAATTGATCAAAAACTTAATATTTCTATTTTATTTTCGTTGTTTTTTTTAAATATGGTTCAAGTGCTTAAACCAAGCCAAATGGGTCCAACAACAAGGATTCAAAATCTTTACCTGTTGAGCTTCTCATCAGAAAGTCCTCGGGGGTTATGAATGGAGATGGTTGGAGGGGAGAATGGGTACTGTGAGAGGGACAGAGAAACACATATTACTCCTTGCATTGAGCACCATTAAAACCATTTCAGTCAGATAACTCACAAATCGATGTAACCAACTGCTTAACGACGACACTGTCTGTGAATAGGTGTACTAGTGTAGCTTTGCATCTGTTGCATCTGCCCGTGTGAAAGCAGCATAACGTTGTGGCAGGATACAGACATCTGTAACCCCCCACCCACCCCGCTGTGCGCACCAAACTACATGGGCAGGTGCTCCTTTGAGTACTAGAACCAAAATAATAGTGTGCACCCTTGTATATAACTATAACATATTCAGTGGTTGGAGGTGGTCTCCCTGCTCTTCCATTGAGACATTTAGACCCTTGTGTCATGTAGGACACCTACAGGTTGACAAGTAGTAGTGGTTGAAGCTGTGCATATGCACAATATTTCCCCAAGCAGTGATTCCCCCTTCAGAAGAGAGGTAGAAATTTGGTCTCCCGCATGGGGGAACAGAGTTCAAATTCTGAGTATGAAACATTTGGCTTGCAGCTTTAACTGAGATACTAGAGACCAACAGCAGATGGGATAAGATACTGAATAAGCCTACCTCCCGGTCAAGGGTCATAGTCAGGGTGAGTCGGACGAACTGGGAGACAGAGTCCTCCGCCGTAGACGGATACAGCACCAGGCTCACCTCCCAGCCCCTGGAGAGAAGCACAACACAAACTGATACCATTGTATTGTCTTGAGATAACCGTTTTGCAATACAATTACATTGAAATTAAAGTAATTGAAAGTCACCAGGCCCACACACACAGTGACACCTGACCAAACTAAGTCTACAGTAGCTTATGATTAAAACCATTCAACTTCCTAGCCTTATACCAAGACTGTCGGAGATACATTTGATTAATTCTGCATGCAGAATCTCAGACTCTGATAGTTTGGCAAACATGTACAGATTAAAGGTCTTATCGTAAAGCCACGGATGTTACTTGACCATAGGTTCCGTAATATTCTTTATTGTTTCAAATAAGTGTTTTAGAGTACAGCTACACGACTCTGGGTGTTTTTGCAAACGCACATTTCTATGTGCGTTTGGGCCTTTCAGCCAGACGCAAACGGCGTTTTCGGCCACTCAAACGGAGGTTTTTGGCAACGGATAAATAAGTGGAGATTTTCGAAAAGATCCGGATGGTGGAGCTGTGTAGTCATGCAAACCGGAGTTTTTGAGGAAGGATGACGTCACCTCCCTAGTCGTGCATGTTCGTTGTTGCTTTTAACACTGAGCATGCGCATCAGTTCATGGATTGAAAAACGAACAACTTCCAGGGTGAACGCGAGGTTACCATAGAAACGACAACAAACACGATGGCAGCGCAGCCTCACCTTCTAATATAAACACAAACCCCATTCTGCTGAAATCATGTATCTAAAATGAATAGGCCTAATTTCAATCAATTATGAGAAATAGCTTGGATGTTAATGCCATCTAGCGGAGTCATGAAGAAAGACAAGCATAGCTGCCTTGCTAGCCTAGCGGAGTACTTCCCCGACTAGTAATATTTATATTTGCTTCGCTGGTTCGCGCCCCACTGCCACCACTGTTTTTACAACCGCATACTTTTTAATAGTTTTTGGATTAAGGTTGGTGAAGGATGCGTTGCTCCCCTGCTTGCGGTTATGTATGCAAGCAGGGGAGCAACACATCCTTCACCAACCTTAATCCAGTCTTTTTAATGCAACCTTAATCCAAAAACTATTAAAAAGTCTGCGGTTGTAAAAACAGTGGCGCCAGTGGGGCGCGAACCAGCGAAGCGAAGCAAAGCATATATTACAAGTGTGCGTAGTAGTCCGCGAGGCAGCTGGCAAAATTGGGTTTGTGCTTATATTAGAAGGTGAGTCCTAAAGTTGCTCACTAGACGGAGCCCTGTCTGCACGTACTACCGGGTTACGTGGGGGGATTTATTGGGAAACCAGCTCACCGCGCATGCTCAGAACATTTTTCTATTGCGTTACATATTTCTTATCGCCACCTACTGGCATGGCATGCTTGTTGGAGTGAAAAATGATCGTTTTGGGTTGTATGTGTGGACACAGATATCTTTGTCGTATGGGCCCCTGCCCATACGACAACGGAGTACGAAAATATCCGTTTTATTAAAGATTGAGTACGTATAGCCCAGGCCTTAATCCCGTCTGTGCCTGAATGCCACAGACTTTCCTCGTTTCCATCACGTCTGGTACCTGCTTTCACATCCTGTACACTGTACAACTAAACATTAAACCAACCAACCTCTTTATTATTTAATATTACAGAACACAAAAGTCTGGTATGGTCAGGTGACAGCCGTGGCTTTAGGGTAAGCACTTTATAATTTGAATGGAGAAATAAGGGCATTGAACACAGAATTACACAAACTAATTGGGGACACACATTTACACTGGCAGACAAATCTGCCTAAATCAGATCTGTGCCACATCGAGATTGAAATCAGATTGGTTTAAATGAGTCCAACATGTCACATGACTAATACATCAGATTCCAATCTGGATGTGGCTCAGATCTGATTCAGGCTGCCAGATAGCCCCTCTCGGAGTCGGAACCCTACATAAAGCTTTTATGAAATTTGATTGTCGCTTTATATAGGGTTCCTGGTCATGATAAGATTTTCTAATGCGATTGTTGGAACGCGGATATAAACAAACTCATCGTTTAGTCGATCAGCGCGTTATTACGCCATTTTTACCTGTGTTGACTTACGAATGTGCGAACTATAAGTACCTTACATACCTCTGATAAAATCTCCTGTGTCGCGGAAGCCGTTAAGTATTTTTAATCCATGTTTGATTAAAAATGTCGCTTTGATTTCCTCTTGTTTATTTACCGTTTATTGTACCGCCTCCCGATGTGCGGTTGGCTTGTGCCGGCTTCGTCATAGCTATAGCACCACTAGGCACTAGCTAGCCAGATAGGCGGTACAATGAGGTGTCAATAAACAAGGTAGGAAGAAGCGACATTTTTAATCAAACATAGATTAAAAATACTTAACGGCTTCCGCGACACAGGAGATTTTCTCAGAGGTATGTAAGGTACTTATAGTTCGCACATTCGTAAGCAAACACAGGTAAAAATGGCGTAAAGCCGCGCCGAATCTTTTCTCCTTACGTGTTTACATTGTATTTGTGTGTGCGTAACTGGTGGCAGCCCAGCGTGAACCAGGACCCAATGGGTAAAGTAATCAAAGTGTCAGAAACTTTACTACATTTGGGTTCTGCTTGTGGGGCTAGCTGCCAGACTGCCAGTGTAAATGGGGCCTAAAAGTATCGACAACCTTCGTCCAAAGCCATCAACTTCAGCTTGTGTACAAATAGGAACCAAATGGGCCCATAAGTTACAGGCTCATTTGGTTCCCTAGCCCCTCTCGGAACCCCCTGGGTCAGCCCAATCCGAACCGAACCGGGCTGACCCGTAGGGTCCCTGGTCATGCTAAGATTTTCCAATGCGATTGTTGGAACGCGGATATAAAAAACTCAACCTTTCTTCGATCTGCTCGCTATTACCGCGCTTTGTATTGTGTTTGATTACGGATGTGCGAACTATAAGTACCTTACATACCTCTGATAAAATCTCCTGTGTCGCGGAAGCCGTTAAAGGTCCGCTGACATGCCCCGAAATTAATATGGGTGGTACAGCACATCACGTGGTCTGACTGAAAACAGTTTGAAACAGTTTGAAACGGGGCTACGGCGCTAGCAACAAGTGGCTATAGGTCAGGCTAGCGTTTTTGACGGTACATTTAGCGTCATATTGGCTATAAATGTAATTGAAAAAAATTATTTTTTCGCCAGAAATGCTTAGTTTGAATGCAATTGAGGTTGGCGTGGGGTTTTTTAGGGGAACTGCAGCACAAGCGCAAATTTTGGACTGGAGTCCCATGTTCCCCCGGTCGCCAACACCCCTGTCTGCCCGCTCTGAGACCTCTCAGCCCCGCAGCGCGACAGTCGCGACTACGGACGGTCTGCTGTTGTCTGGCCGCTGTGAGAGCAGCGCGACTACTGTTCTTTTCCCCTCTCAGCCGCAGGCTGACATGTACACCCTCGCTCTCACTCTGTAATACCGTAGTTAGTTACCACAACATTGTTCAAGTGAACTATAGTGTGTTTATGTTTGTATTCATTGTAATAATAAATATCGCTATGCCGAGGCATAGTCTTGCGGACGAGATCATGAGCCTCTACGGGGGACTGGGCATGTGTGTACACACACAGCATAGCAACTTATGCTACTATTTTGGTGTCACATTTAGCTTGAATACTGGGTGAAAGTCTCATTCAAAAAATTAATTTTTCGCAACATTGTTCAGGTGAACTGTGTGTTTATGCTTGTTCATTGTAATAATCAATATCGCTATGATTATTTTATTTATCGCCGCGTCGCTCCGCATGACAACATACAGTCTAGCCCGTCTCAGATGCAGGCTGCACACACACGGACGGACGGACGGACGTATAGTCTCTGGTCAGGTCCCCGCATTGAACTGGGCATGTGTGTACGCACACACACACACACGGCTATAGTGCATGACAGCGGGGAAGAGAGCTACAGACGCCCGAGGCAGATTCCGTGCCATTGCGTGTGTGTGTGTGTGTGTGTGTGTGTGTGTGTCCGTCCGTCCGTCCGTCCGTGTGTGTGCAGCCTGCATCTGAGACGGGCTAGACTGTATGTTGTCATGCGGAGCGACGCGGCGATAAATAAAATAATCATAGCGATATTGATTATTACAATGAACAAGCATAAACACACAGTTCACCTGAACAATGTTGCGAAAAATTATTTTTTTGAATGAGACTTTCACCCAGTATTCAAGCTAAATGTGACACCAAAATAGTAGCATAAGTTGCTATGCTACCACGGCCACCAAGCCCGGCGAGCCCGCATAGAAGTCGTTGGGGAAAGCTTTCGCCACCCTGACGTCAGAATCATGATAGCATTGTTTGATAGCAGTTATTAGCTCCCGAGGGGCGTGTCAGTTCTCCTTTAAGTATTTTTAATCCATGTTTGATTAAAAATGTCGCTTTGATTTCTTCTTGTTTATTTACCGTTTATTGTACCGCCTCCCGATGTGCGGTTGGCTTTGCGGGCTACGTCCCTGCCTTTGATCTGCTCCGTCATAGCTGTAGCACCACTAGCTAGCCAGATAGGCGGTACAATGAGGTGTCAATAAACAAGGTAGGAAGAAGCGACATTTTTAATCAATCATGGATTAAAAATACTTAACGGCTTCCGCGACACAGGAGATGTGTCGGTATGGTATGTACTTATAGTTCGCACATTCGTAAGTCAATACATGAATAAACATGGTAAAAGCGCGCAGAAGTCCGTCTCATGGCGTGTTTACATTGTATTTGTTTGTGCGTAACTGGCGACAGCCCAGCGTGAAGCAGGACCCAATGCAGTAAAGTCCTAAAAGTATCAGAAACTTTACTACATTCGGGTTCTGCTTGCGGGGCTATTGGTTCCCTTACGTACACTCTTGGGAGTTCAATTATGGCTTTGTTTATGGTGCAAAAAGCAGTTTCTCACCCGTCACCTGTCCTGGTGACATGCAGCTCATCCAGGTAGATGGACTGGAGCACCTCAATTTCACCCAGCACACTATACGGAGTAGTAGAAAAGTGCCCAGTGTTCATTCAACTTATCCATCAGCATCACCGTACAATATTCACGTAATCTGTGTCGGTCATCGCTTTTTGTCCAAATATGGAGATGCCATTAATGACGTCATCGATGAGTGCAGGCGTCAGAGTGGCCTCCAAGTCAGTGACAACGTACTCGTTATGTAGTTATAATACCCTATGCTAGCCATGATTCATGACGAGAGTCATCATGGCAGTCATGTTTCAGGGCTAACCCTATGCTTATGATGCAAGGCCAGTTTTTACATAAAAGCAGCCAGCCTGATTAGTGCACTGGTGTCCTAGACTAGTTACCGAAAACAGCATTTATACAACCAGCTCACAATATGAAACCCTTTATCAGAAAATAATCACACACATCAGCTATCGGTGTTAGCAGTCGCTAGCTTAGCTGAGTCCTGCTGTTGCTACACACAAACTAAAGCAAGATCAATATGATTTGCTCAAAACAACATAGCCACCGTTTGTGTAAAGCTGTACAACAAATGGCCGAGATGTGTCATTCAGAAATTAACAGAGAATCTTGATTTCAATGATTTCACACGCTGTCAGTGTCAACAACTCACTCGCACTCCGCAGCCATGATGTCCAACGATCCACTGACGCATAGGGTACTTTTTAACCCCTAAACAGAAACGGCCAGACACAGCAGCCAGAGCCATAGAAGACAGAGGTACGACAACTCCGTTCACTTCATTGGGCCAGGCTCTTCTACTTCAGGGACAACCGTAAGTTTACGGAATGTGCATGATCGGAGTCGATGAGCCACGTGACCGGGCTGTTTTCTGCCCCATCAATATCGCAACAACTGTACGCTATGGCTCTGGTCTGGAATGGGCATAAGTCCATAGGGTATTCTTTTTATCCCGTGGTTCTGCAGAACTCAAAGGCGGCTTGCTGTGGTTGGTCACCGTTGTGTGATTTAATTTTGGACACGTTGGCTACGAACAGAAATGTGCATACACAGCACAGGGTGTGTGGGGCTGGCTGCCAATGTCACTAGAAAGTCTGGTGACGAGAGATTACTGCTAATGTAGGCTATATTTTGTTGCTTTTCTTGTTTTTTCGCCCCAGTATTTCAGAAGTTAGACAAGATCTCAATTGACTGGGCCTGTGCCAATTAAGTGGCCCCTCTAGCCTCTAATGCATGGCTTTTGAAATAGCAAAAAAATAACTTTGCCAGCCATGTCTATTGACTTTTAATAATGTTAATGTTTGTTTAGGGCACTAAATGATATTGTGTGAGATGTGGCCAATATATAAAAATACATCTTGGTTGGGCATTGTCAACCGTCAGGGCCCTTCCAGCCTGTCACACACACTTATCTCTGCTACCATAGCAACTATGACGTCGTCAAATTACTAATAAATGAATGTAGTCAACATGCAGTTGTGACGTACACATTGAGTTTTTCGATATAAATTCTGTCTGCACTATAGAGTGTTTAGTTAGTTGGGCCATGCAGGAGGAAAGTCCGAAGTTGACGTTATGGGAGAGGGTTAAGAGTCGTGTCATGAAAGAATGGTTGTTGAGATGGAAAGAATCGACTGCCATGGCTATTTGTGTTGGTTTGCTCGGCTTGTTGTTTGGAATATTTGGAGTATAAGATTTTGGCTGGCAGCTTTATACCTATGGTCTAAATCCAGCATATTTTACAGAAATAAACTGAGAAATTAACAATCCCTAGAATGAGAAAGAAAGAAACTGGAGAGAGTAAGAGACTGTTGGACCAACAAATACATAATTTGGGCCAAAGAGAGGAATTCTTTGGAGGAGCGCATTAACAGAAAATGCTAAAAATAATGTCTAGATCAAAAGAACTACTAGCATTGTACCCCTGGAGGCAGAGGAAGAGGGCAGTTACCCAAATAAATGAATTGCACAGCAGACCTTGTCTCAGACATATATGATCAACTGCATAGACCTGAGACATGGTCTGTCTGATAGCAGCACACATAGTGTCTGAGAAGAATGCTCAGAGAGAAGAAATGCCAAACTTACCAACAAGGATTGCATCAACTCCCACCAGGCAATTCAAAAACCAAAACCCCAAAATAACCAGCTTTTCCTCCCAAGAAAGGCTGTATGAAGAGAAGACAAACACCACCCTGAGAGAGGAGAATCTGCCGTGAGTCAGAAAGCACAGGGCTGTTTGTGTCAGAGAGAAAGCCTGACCTGTGAATGTTAGTAACAAGAAACTAGAGAAGTGGAAAAGGAGAGACAGACAGAAGATAAGCACACTGCTTGAAGAAAGGAGGCTTTGCCTGGAAAGCTCACGACACAGACATGGAGAAAAAGTTTAAGACATTCTCTTCCAATCGAGAAGCAAGAGGGATGGATTCTGAGGAAGAGAGAATACTTGAGAGCAGATGAACCTGATAGGCCCCTATAGAGAATTGGAGAAGTTCATGGAGATAAAATACCTCAAATACCAGAATAAATACCTCACCACGGAACGCATTAGTTGATGGAGTTGAAGGATAGACAGGCCCTGCGAAATAAAAAGAAATACGTGAATCCTAGACAGAGGCAGAAAAGGTTTCAGATTGGTGGAAGAATGGCTTAAATCCTTAAATCCTCCATCATGGACGTGAACATAGTGCTGGAGCCCCAGCCAGCCAACCAGGCAGACAGACAGACAAGACCAGATACACAAATATTCCTGAAATGTTTAAAATATAAATCGTAAAGGCAGATTGCAGCTGCAACAAGACACGCACGGCAGGTGGGAATCGTGCCGGATGTCCATGATGGAGCATATGAGAGGCTGCAATCTGCATGAAGCTGACTGTTTTTTGTTTGTTTTTTTGTTTGAGTTTTTGTTATTATTTTCCATTTAGTCATTGTCAATCATTGTCAGCTCATCATTTCTAGTTGTTAACCTCCACTGTTGTGTTGGCCCGTCTCCTCCAATACACAGGGAGACACCATGGTACACCTGGTCGATATAATCACAGATGATTGGAACATACCTGTTAATAAAGTATTCAATCAAACTATTTGTTGATTGATTGAATACTTTATTAGCATGTTTGTTAACAGTATAAGTAGTACAGTCAAAGGTTATGCTAAAAGGATAACATGAAAAGATTGTGGTCTGATGTACTCAATTCATCAGTAATACAATACAATTATACAACAAACACTTGCATATTGGTAGACAACGCAGTAGTATATTTACAGAGAAAGGAGGGGTGGGGGCAGAGGATGGTAAGCAAGGGGTTCAAGGAGTTAAACTATATGCTCACTATTTCGAGGTCAGCCATTCTTTTAGTTTTGGTTGTTCATTCCACATTATGGTGGCAGCATAGCAGAATGCATTTCCCCCCTAGTTTGACCTGAAGTTTTGGGGAACGAGGTCAGTTGATCTCCTTCGGGTGTTATGCCCATGAGCTAACTGTAGAAAACAGTCCAACATGCAATAGTCCGACACCCTATACCCCAAACCCTAATCTAACCCTAACCACACGTAGAAGCCAAAGTCTCAACCGGCGGCAACACATGTCGGATCCACGGGTTAGTCTTAAACAGCCATGTATGTGGCTTAAACGCATGTCATAGCCATGGGTGGGTGAGTCTTAACCAGCCATGTATGTCAGATTATTTGTATGTCGGACTAATGTATACCCCCCATATCGGAGCACTGATCCACTGATCCTGCTCAAAAATATTGTTTTTTGGTTGACTTTCATAATCACCTTTGATGGCATTTTTTTTTGGCAAGTTTGTTATCCCAAGTACAACCCAAATGGTGTAGGTTACCTTATACTTACCTTACCTTACTTACAGAGATTACATGGTCACAAACTCTAACCATAGTCGGTAAGTCATTGGACTTTACTGAGGTTGATTTTAGACCGATAAGTAATGGATTCAGTTTTTCCTAGGTGTAATGACGGTTTGTTATAGGCCTATGAGAGTGTTTCGGAAGCAGTGCCTGGATAAACTCCATTGGTTTATTATTGGCTTGTTCGGATATGCCAGGATGTTTGAGGGCCCTCCTATGCCAAGCTTTGTGTGTTTGTGTGTACCTCAAAGAAATTATTTGATTGGCTGAGCACCCGATAGTGATGATATGATTGGCTGACCAAAGTGCGTATTGAAAGTGAGGACAAAAAAATCCTAAATGATTAGCCGGATTGGACTTGGTACTTTTCTCAGCCAATGAAATCATCGCTATGGGGTGATCAGCCAATGTTTGGGTCTACCACCCCTCAAAAAACTGCCTTATGGTTCCATTTCCATTTGTTCTGAACCCAACATTGAGAACCAGTATTTTAGATTACTATATGAGTGATTCTATTTATTTGCGACATTTGAATGTCTATAGCGGTTGTGCTTATAACCACACCCTGCTTCTGTGGCCAACACGGAAATGCCTCTTGCCTAAAGTATAGTTTCTGACCGCGACGGTCAGAAACGCCGCCACGCCGTCTCAAACAAACTTGAGCCACATGAGGAATCACCGAGCAAGCTAAAGTGAGCGAGTTGCTGTGCCAAACGTTGCGATGTTCGATTGAGCCGACTCAGGGCCGTTCGAGGTGTGACCCGATAGGCAGAGAATAGTATAGATAATGTTCTGGCGAGAGCGTCTTTTCCCACACTGCCACTCAAAGTGGCTACTGACCAATCACAGCGTGTCCTTGCACAAGCACACTGGCCAATCACAGCGCGTCCTTAGGCTTCAAGCCCCCAGAACGACATGCCAACTTTGAAGTCTTCGGCCCTACTGGTCAAAGCTAGAATTGCAGGTGAGCAAAATACATACATGAGCAAGAGGGTGAGCCGATGGGTCTTGTGAACGCGTGAGGTGACATGACGTAGAGGCAACACAAGAACAGCGCAAGGTGCACTCTCATAGGAGCCAACCAATCATATCGATGCTCGACGGATGAGGGGTACTACCCGGAGGACTTTGTCAGTCTTCCGGATCCTTCAAAATGCCACTGAGCAACTTCTATTGAAATAAATAACGGGGGCCGCCCTCTACCGTATACTGTATCTCTATAAAAGGCTTGGATTTACTTACAATATCTCACTCCCCTCATCCCTGTTACAATAGCAATCGTGATGACGTCAAAATACTCTGTCCAATCAGTGGGCAGCTATGATGACGTACAAATGTACTTGTATAAATATCTGTGTTGGCACTTGTTAGTATAATGTACTTACTTTGACAATGCATGAAGATAGGAACAAGCGTGAGGCCTTGGAGGAACAGTTGAAAGATCTCCAATTCCATAATAGCGATCTCCAACGAAAGCTGAACCGCATCAACAATGAATGGAAAGACCAAGTGGCTATTTGGACCAACAAAGAAATTCTTTGGGCCAAAGAGAGGTATGCTTTGGAGGAGCGCCTCGGCAAAAGTGCTAGAAAGGGTGTCTTTGGCAGGAGAGTGAAAGACACGTCTGAAGCCGAGTCGGAGGAAGAGTTAGTCAACAGGCTCAAGCATGTTGTTGACCAGCAGAAGTTCTCAGACATGGAGCAGTTAAGCACAGGTCTGAGACAGGTATTTCTGACAGTAACGCAATTAGAGGCTGAGAAGAACAGCCTGAGAGTGGAGAACAACAAACTCAGCAAAAAGGATCACAGCCAAGCCATAACTCTCCAGGAAATGGAACCCATGATAAACAGGAACAGGCAGGAGAATGAGTGGTTAAGGACCAGGGTCCAGAATTATGAAAACGAACTGATGTTCATCCAAGAGCGCTTGCTGGAAGAGAAAAGATATAAAGCACAGGCACACACTGCACTGCGAGAAAGAATCTTCCATGAGCAAGAATGCGTAGAGAAGTTTATGAATGAGAGAGAGAAAGCCTGGAAAGAGAAGATGGATTTGCTTGAAGAAGTGTGGAACCGGAGACTAGAGGAGACCATGCAAGAGGACAGAAAAAAGATTAACAAACTGCTTGAAGAAAAGGAGTCTTTGAATGGAAAGCTCCTATCTGCACAGCATAAGATCATGGATATGGAGGAAAAGATAAAGCCACAAATGAGAACGAAAAGCGACTTCAGAAGCAGTCTTCTCTACGTACCGAGGGCTAAGACCGTGACATCTGAAGGAGAGAAAGACTTGAGAGAGCAGATGAACCTGATTGAAAGTTTCTTGAAACAAAGAGTGGAGCAGTTCACAGAGATTAAAGACCTCCAACATCAGAATAGAAACCTACTATACCAGATTAATGACCTCCACAAACAGCTGGAAAGCTCCAATAGAGACAGGCGAGAGCAAGAGCGGCTTTGGGCCAAGGAGAGGAAAAACTTTGAGGAGCGCCTCATCAGGAAATCCGCAAAAGACAGATGGACAGATGCGAGTCCCAGATATGGTTCAAAGTCACTACGGAGCTACAGGCAAGACATATGAGGAGAGTCTATGGTGTAAAAATGTTAGAAATTGAAAGAATCGGCTTCCATTGTTATCTTCAATACTGCAAACAAAGCAGCATCCAAACTGTTGGTTTGATTGCTTCTTTGATTGCAGCATTTTTGATAAGTTTAGCTGGTTTTAGGCTAGGTACTATGCACGGGAACTACATGAAATTACCAAGACCAGTGTTTTTTTTACAGCGTGGCTCTGTAGGAGGCTAGCCATCCACGGGTCTGTGTCTGTGTTTGTCTGGAGATACATCTCGCAAACTGTTGGTCCGATCAGCATTTACTATCTAGTGCACATGCTAAGTAAGCCAAAGAAGTACCGCTTGTCACATACAGCTTTTTTATATATATATATATATTTGACTTTAATTTCATAATATAGAAGTTGTAGGTGCCGGATCGAGCTGAACCCTTGCTCAGATTTGGAATCTGAAGGAGAGAAAGACTTGAGAGAGCAGATGAACCTGATTGAAAGTTTCTTGAAACAGAGAGTGGAACAGTAACAGTTCACAGAGATTAAAGACCTCCAACATCAGAAACCTACTATACCAGATTAATGACCTCCACAAACAGCTGGAAAGCTGCAATAGAGACAGGCTACATGAAGTCGGAGATCCACATGGAAGGTTCCACGTGGATTGGAAGGTTGCAATCCACGTGAAGATGTGATAGACTAGTATTTTTAAGGGTTTTTGTTGGGATTTTTGTTGCTTTTTTCTGTGTTCCAATTTAGTCTCAATTGAAATTCATCTATGGTCATTAAGTGTGGGTCAAGACCGAAAGAATAAGGTTGTGGATACAATCGAGTTCTCAGACGGCCGGCTGGCATCTCTCTTAGAGATAGATTGAGAGGTTCGGTCACGCGAGAGAGACTCGAAGTAGACCATGCTGCTTCGATTGCAAAGGAGCCAGCTTAGGTGGTTTGGGCATCTGGTAAGGATGCCTCTCACGTCACGCTAGGTAGGTCATCGATTCAAATCCCACTGGAAGGAGACCCCCCGGCAGTCCAAGGATCAGATGGAAGGATCATATCTCAAATGGTCTGGGAACGCATTCAGGATCCCCCACAATGAAGTTACAAATGTTGCTCTGGAGAGGGAAGACTAGAGCTCTCTGGTGGAGTTGTTGCCCCCGTGACCCGACTACGGATAAGCAGTTGAAGATGGATGGATTGATGAAATTGTTAGTTCATTGTATGTATGGCCTACAACCAAAGTTTAAATGACCAGTGCGGTATTGGTTGCTACTTTCACTGACATAGGTTATCTACTTAAGTCCGTGACTCCAGTGGTGGCAGTTTTTCTAGTTATGACAAATGGGTGACCTTAAGTCTTAGTGTACTTAGGTCACTGCTGTATGCAATTTCAGCTACCAATCAAGAAATCCCATCCAGTTGCACTCTACCGAATGCATGGAACTCTAGTAGTGGGTGACTGCTTTAAGTCAACACAATCCAGATGCCCCCAGTAGTTTTTCTTTATTTAGATATAGGCGAGTTTAGCAAGTAAGGAAACTGAGGTCAGAGGTTATAAGACATGTAACACTTAACAGCTTGAATCAAACTGGGGACGTTACGAACATTTGGTTCAAGTCAACACATTTTTGTGACCAAACTTTCTCAAGCGCCATCCCTATAGCCAAAATATTGTGTTGTAGAAATCCACTCTGCTGTGGAGTTGCACCTCACGCCCCCTTAAGTTGTTTGTATACAGTCAGGCAAATGCCTGTGATGTCACAAAGTCTCAACAGAGAGTCTTTTTTTTACCTCAGGCTATCAAAGCCCTGTCAAATTTCATCTTCAACTGTAACATTTTTTTTAAACCTCCTGGACATAATATTCTTATGTATGTTGCTGCCACATGTAGTGTAATATACAGTATATTGTTTGTGTATAGTCTGTATATCCTGGTTGCTGTAAAGATATTGCAATTCCAAACAAATTGTATCGTTTTTTTGCACACCAGTGTTTTATCATTTTCTCTACTCATTCTACAATCTACATGGTTGATAGACTCTCCACTTAATTACTTTATTATTATTGCTGCTTGGTTTTTGAGAGGCGCTAGCCCCCTCCTATGCACAGCTTTCTCTGCTTGTGTGAACACAAACACGATGATAGCAATGATTTGATTGGCTGAGCAAAGTACATATTGAGGATAAAAAGTGAGGGCAGAAAAGTGAAGACGCCAAAAGTGATTGGCCAGTTTGTGATGATTTTATTGGCTGAGAACGGAATGTGATGTATGATGATATATGATGATGTGACTTCACACGAGTGTGATGTTTACTTGTATTACCCCTTGTATATTAGGCGGCCTATATATTATTTGCAGAACATGTGACACTTTCTTGAAGCCTGAATGTTAACTGAATAACTAACTACGTACCTGCTCAGTCGAGCACAAATCTCAGCGAAGAGGCACGCCCCAATAATATTTTCACCAGTGGTAACATGTTTATGTCAAGGACCCCCAGATGTCAATGTTGTGCCTTATAAGCGAAGATTTGTAAAATAGACAAATTTGTCTGACACAGTAATGTCAAATTGCCAGATGTCCAACCAAAATAACAAATACAAATTTTGAAACATCTTAACTGTGAGAACTGTGAGAAGGCATTTGTAGAATCAGGTCTTAAAGGGTTGAATCAGATGAAGTGATAAATACAGATGCTCCAAACATTAGAGGAATTACAGTGCTGAGGGAGAGACAGCCATGGATGACAGCAGCAGCCCCAGTGAGGTTGAGACATTCTCAGAGGGACGTGGTATGACAGAGCAGTGATTGAAATCATCATTTCCGGATTACAAGCATCACATTCCATATAGAAAGTTCCCATATATGCCTAGATGTTCAACCAAGAAGATTATGTGTAAATTAATGACAGTGTCGCAAGTCTACAACATTCACTGCAGACCACTCTGTTCATAATGACTCCTCAGTGTCTCTGTCGGATTCTGTGTAGGACGGACGTACAGCATCCTGTGTCCTGTACAACAGTGGTTCCCAAAGTGGGGTCCAGGTGGTCCCCAGCTAAATGATAGTTTGGACCCTTATGGGTCTGTAACTCTGAGAGTGTACATTTTGTTCTCAGAGTTAAATGAACTCAGAGTTAAATTAACATTGATTTTACAATCAACATTGGGGGTCCCAGAGATAGAAATGCCATTAAATGGGGGTCCGTAGACTAATCCATGTCAAACTGGGGGTCCTTGAAATTAAACGGGTTGAGAATCACTGCTAGAACTGTAAAAATCTTCTCTTATGGGGGTCCCTGGCATATCTTTTCAAATGGGGGTCTGCGGGCTAATTAGTGACAATTTGGGGGTCCTTGACATGAAGAGTTTGACTGTTTTGAAAGGGACATGGCTATGGCAAAATGCATGTTCGGACAAATAGATTGGTAACCTACCACTCAGTACAGTGCATGCCTCAGTATATTTTCCAGTCCACCTGGATATGAGCGAATAGTTTTTCCCTTCACCTAGATTTTGTCCTAGACTTTTTCAACCCCAACCCCATTAACCCTTGCGTCTCCATTTTGAGCAAACATTCTTTAAAAACCTGTCAATAATAGTCAAAATAGGCATTTGGCAGATGTTCTTTTTCAGAGCGACATGCTGGATCAGAGTATGCATGAACCAGTCAACAAACAACAAGGTATATTTTCGCATTGAGGAAGAAATATACAAAACAAATCTATTTAAATTACGGAACTTTTGTGGTCAAGCAGAACAAATCTTAAGAACAACAAAATGAGAAAAACGTGAACAAATAACCAGGTTAACCCACACATCTGCAGTCAGTGTATAACTAACATCGGAAATATACATTTTATAATTCTACATTTATGCTGTACAACTGTGATTGTTTGCGTGTTACCATAACAACACATGCTCAGCAATGGATTAGACTGCACTCTGTCTTTCATGCATGTCTGGCTTTAGCTTGGGTAAGTCACACTATAGCTTTGACTACACTTGCAACCTCTTAATTTAAATCAGTTTTTTGCCTGTTTAGTTTGGTTGTAGGCCTACAAATAAATAAAACATAAAATAATGAATTAAATTAAATTAATCACAATGACACTTCATGTGTGACACAAGACAGATGTGTATGCTGAAGTCTTAGCTTATTATGTCTGAATACCATTTTTATTTTATCTCTTTTATGCTTTATGATTACACAATCAAGAACGTATGTAGGTTCCATACATTTATTAATATTATTATGTAATAAATACAATATTATTCCCATTTCCCAACAACTAAATCACACTCGTGTGAAGTGAGGGGCGCCTGCTGTGGCTACCACATGACGTCACTGCTTAAAAGGCGTCAGGACAGTTTTATTAAGACATTAGATTGTGGGTCAGAACATAATCAATAGTTAATTAAGAACTGGAACTTTGACTGACCATCTTATGCAAATGCTGTTGTTATAAAAGTAAGAAAAAAACGACATACAGTACTTATATAACTGTGTGTGTAATCGTAACTGTTACAGGTGCAAATCGGTATGCGTGGGGTAATTTTGTGCTGGCCTCATCCTTGAATGTTGTACAAAGGCGATATTTAGTTCATTAAAAGGTTCAAAAGGAATATCTGGAGACAGACAGACTCCCTTTCAAATGAAGATAAACACTCTTTCATAGTATAGAGCTCAAGGTCTCTTATTAGATATGAAACAAATGCCTGTTATTCACTCTGAACATGGATAAAGGAATTATTCAGGTGGGTACTTACTGTAGATTCTCTATTTGGACATATATAGCCCAGAGGTTCTCAAACTTTTTTATATTCAAGGAACCCCAGTTTGATATGCAAATTTTGGTCATAGACCCACATGACATGAGTGTACATTATTGTACACTGTTTAACTACATTTGTACACTGACCTTTTAGGGTCAATTTGGTTCCAAACTACCGGATTTATAACTAACTTGGATTTATATTGTTTCTTTCTTTCTTTGTGATTAGGTGCTTGACTAGATACAACCAGGATGCCTGTTGGAGAGCCCTTGACCTTGGAACCTGCTAGCCAGATGAACAGTAGGTCGGTAGTCAGTGGCAGCAGAAGGGTCCAGACCAGAGAGCACCGGGGCCTGCCCCAGGCTTCAAGGTCGGTACGTCCAATGCACCAGAGTACGCTGACCTTCGGCGACCAAAGCTCCATGGACTGCTACACCACCACACACACCCAGGTTCGCCTTCATTTATACGCATTGTAAGCTTGTAGATCTGCTATTTTTGATGTGTGACACCAGCACGCATCAAAGCACAAATCAGGCATAACATGGTGCTCTCTTTTTCAATATTGCTTTCCTATCAATGCATTGTAGAGTTATTCCAGCAGGCTGGCCAATGGACAGCCGCTCATGTTCCATCTGCCGCATTCCAGTTTCCAGTCCCAGCATCTCAGCCAGTTGGATCTGAGTAATGGTGCATCTTGCCTGTTCCAGTCACACACCAAAGAGGTGCACGGACCCAAATATGTCACCCCAGTAAGTCAATGCCACCTTCATCCATGTGTAGAATGAAAAAAGGTGGAGATCCGGGCACACAAAGTAGTTAAAAAGGAGAAGAATCGGCCCGGACGGTTAGCTCAACCGCCTGGGCACCTAGGCTGCCAAGCCAGCCGGATGGCGTGCCGCGGGTTTGACTCCTGAGGCCGACGGCCCCTTCCACGTGTCACTCCCCAACTTTAGAATCTTTATTAAACCAACATGTTTCGACCTATACGTCTTCATCAGCCCTGATGTAGACCAGTATGTCGAAACATGTTGGTTTAATGAATTGCTGAGATGCTGACCAAAAGGGTATGATATTTTGATTATTAATACATGCTTGTCAGTAAGGAAAACAGGAGTAGTAGGATGGAGGGGGTAAGATAGCTATAAGATATGATTATTGGTATAAAGAGTGACAACAGCATTATACCGTGCATAGATTATAATTCAGTTTATAAAGCATTAGACAGTGCTTAATATACCACTTTATAAAGTGGTATAACTATTGCTATAAAGCATTATGATTATGTATGATTGCTTATAACTATAATTAAAATGTCATATAATAATATTTTTAACTTTACTAAGTCTATTTTTTTCTATTTTTGTTTATGCATATATTAGATTTTTCCTTTATAAATCACAATTAATGCTGGCGGTGGTGCATGATGAATTAGGAAAGCTGTGTAGCTTTCCTGTAGCTGTCTACAGTAGGCCCCTACTCTATATCCACAATAGATGGCACTGTAGCTCCATTTTCAGTGCAATCAGATGACTATTCAGAAAGCACCAGTTCTCACATAATAATAATAATAATAATAATAATAATAATACACATAGATTGAGGCAGCCAAGAAGCATCCTCTCTCCTTCCATCTCTTCTGTATTCTCTCCAGAGAGCTGACATGAGTCAGGAAAACTGGAAACGCTGCCGCGGGGGTCAGGCACTACAAGAGGTCCTGAACCCGCATGAGCTCAGCTCGTACTGGACAACCTACCAGAGAGAGCACCTACCACCGATGGCTGCCTGCTCAGCAGCACCCTGCCCCAGTGGCAGACCCACACACCTACCACCGATGGCTGCCTGCTCATCAGCACCCTGCCCCAGTGGCAGACCCACACACCTACCGCCGGTGGCTGCCTGCTCAGCAGCACCCTGCCCCAGTGGCAGACCCACACACCTACCGCCGGTGGCTGCCTGCTCAGCAGCACCCTGCCCCAGTGGCAGACCCACACAGTGGCACCAGCACAACGTTCTCACAGGTAGATCCATACAGTTGGATGTTGGAACCATTGCATCAATATTAATATGTCTGGTGTAACCTGACATTCAGTGAGGAAACTGGATCAGCGCTGAATTTTTCAGTTGCAGGCATTAAATAGGGACCAAAACCCAAGGGACACTGGATGACATGGGCCCTAAGATATCACAATTTGGCCTAAATGATGTTTTAACTTAACCACATGAAACGTATAGCATATATTCTACTACTCCCTGGCAGGCTCCTCGTCCTCATGTCACTCAAAAAAGGCTTTGCACTCGCCAATAGACAACAGGAGTTGTGTTGGCCCGTAATTGTCACAATTTATCCTTGTTGAGCGGTATATTTTGTTGGTTCTCTTAGAAAGTCAAATAAAGATATTTCCATTTTCTAACGTTGTATTTTTAGTTTGCATAATTAGCTACTGTATATATTATATATTTGCCGATATTAGTTTACTTTTATTAATTAAGGTAATCGATGAGTCTAAATCCATGTTTGTGATGTCCAGAAAAATCTGCAGTCATGTAACCTTTCATCATTAGAATTAGTATTTTTGATAATAATGGATATAGGTGATCTGAGAGTCTGTTCGGATGTTCATCAATTAATCTCTTCTAATTACTAAGTTATGCAGATTGTCCATTTTAGTATCATTTGCATACATTATGGAAAAAATATCAAGTAAAAATAAAGAATATAAGAAATGGTCACATACTTCCTAGATTAAGTTTATTTTAAACTGCATACGGGTAGTGCACATAAAGGTTTCTTGTTGCTGATGAAGTACAGTATGTCGGTGCACGTGCTTTCATAACCCCATCGGGTTGCAAGACAAAAGAGTGTGAACTCAATCCAGAGATTAGTTTCCCCTCTCAGTGGCCTTGTGGTTGGTTAGAGTGTCCACCGTATAGAGTATACTATAGGGCTTTCTTGGCAAGATAGACATGTTTGATGCTGTTTGACAGGAACTGTTTTGCTGATACTTTCCTGAATGGTGTGCAGTCAACAATATGGTAAGTAGTTGGCAGCTTGCCACTCTGGAATCTCTTCCTGTGGCCTCCTTGATGAGATAGAGTCATAGACAGTCAGCTCCTTTTAGATCATGTTTGATCTAACTGTTTAGCTGAAACCTTCCCCTTGTTGCAGGCTTGCCACCCTGGAATCTCTTCCGTGTGGCCTCCTTAATGAGATAGACAGTCAGCTCCTTTTAATTTAAGTCATGTTTGACGGGAACTGTTTTGCTGAAACGTTCCGGTGTTTTCCACCCTGGAATCTCTTCCGTGGCCTCCTTCAGTATGGATGGGAGATTGTCAGATTGAAGAGGTCATACACCACATTGATTTCCCTATACTATTTGGACTTGCTGTCCAGTGTGGCTGTGAAGTGTTCAGTCTGCTGGGCACATGATGGCTTAATTCCAATTCCCTGTAGAACTACCATTCCATCCATGAGAGTTACCTTCTTAGTTTACAGGGGATAGGTAGTATTTTGTGGTTGCTGATCAGCATCGCCAAAGCCATCAATAATCCTCTCCTGGTCAGGCAGTTTCTTGAGTAGATAGTCATGAGCTGATCTTGTCTGTGCATAGCAGGTTATGAAGAGGGCACGTTACAGGTAGGTGGGTGGTGAACTAGGGCCAATAGTTTATTTCAGATTGGACTATGAAGAGGGCACGTTACACGTAGGTGGGTGGTGAACTAGGGCCAATAGTTTATTTCAGATTGGACTATGAAGAGGGCACGTTACACGTAGGTGGGTGGTGAACTAGAGCCAATAGTTTATTTCAGATTGGACTATGAAGAGGGCACGTTACACGTAGGTGGGTGGTGAACTAGAGCCAATAGTTTATTTCAGATTGGACTATGAAGAGGGCACGTTACACGTAGGTGGGTGGTGAACTAGAGCCAATAGTTTATTTCAGATTGGACTATGAAGAGGGCACGTTACACGTAGGTGGGTGGTGAACTAGAGCCAATAGTTTATTTCAGATTGGACTATGAAGAGGGCACGTTACACGTAGGTGGGTGGTGAACTAGGGCCAATAGTTTATTTCAGATTGGACTATGAAGAGGGCACGTTACACGTAGGTGGGTGGTGAACTAGGGCCAATAGTTTATTTCAGATTGGACTATGAAGAGGGCACGTTACACGTAGGTGGGTGGTGAACTAGAGCCAATAGTTTATTTCAGATTGGACTATGAAGAGGGCACGTTACACGTAGGTGGGTGGTGAACTAGAGCCAATAGTTTATTTCAGATTGGACTATGAAGAGGGCACGTTACACGTAGGTGGGTGGTGAACTAGAGCCAATAGTTTATTTCAGATTGGACTATGAAGAGGGCACGTTACACGTAGGTGGGTGGTGAACTAGAGCCAATAGTTTATTTCAGATTGGACTATGAAGAGGGCACGTTACACGTAGGTGGGTGGTGAACTAGGGCCAATAGTTTATTTCAGATTGGACTATGAAGAGGGCACGTTACACGTAGGTGGGTGGTGAACTAGAGCCAATAGTTTATTTCAGATTGGACTATGAAGAGGGCACGTTACACGTAGGTGGGTGGTGATGGTGAACTATAGGGCCAATAGTTTATTTCAGATTGGACTCCAGCGTGTGCTGGCAATATACTGTAGCTATTTCCTGGTTTCAGCTAATTTATTACATCATGTATACCAATATACTAATGACATGGTTGCATAATATCGTCATGTCAAGGTAATTATGTCTGGACATGTAACATAGACTTAGTCTATGAGAGTCTGAGATAATCTCTAAATTGGAAAATGTGAAGAATGCAGTAATTTCCTGATTTGTATAGTTAATGAGGAGACTTTGCAAGACTGCACCATGGTAATAGATTAATTTCTGGACATCACAAACATGGTCTTAGTCTCTTGGATTGCTTTTCTAAGTTTAATAGAAGCAAAATTATAGCGATTTCTAGTTTTTGGCCAATAATTATCTAATTATGCAAATTACGCAAACCAAACAACAGTATAAAATTTATTTGATGTTCTAAAAAACCCCAATAATCAAAATGTACCACTCAACAATCACATAAGTAGGCCTACAAAAATAATCTTGAAAACAGCTAATCCTATACATACAGCACTGGTTTATGTGGGGTCGGGGGGGGGCAGGTGTAGCCTACTCCTGAGCTAAATAATTGACCTTACGATCCTGTATCTCAGAGTGTACAATTGGAACCAAATGGCCCCGTAAATCATTTGTTCACTCTCAGAGTTCAACAAAACAGTGGATTTTACAGTGCAGATTGGGGTCCCAGTTATAGAGGGATACTGTATAAAAATAATCCAATGGGGGTCTGTGGCCTAATGCATATCAAACTGGATAATCAAAATTAAAATGTTTTAGAGTTCCTTACCACCAAACCCATAAATTCTCTACACCAAATACCTTTACCAAAAACAGCTTGTAGGGCCCGGACGGTTAGCTCAACCGTCTGAGCTGCTGAGCCAGCCTGACGGTGTGCCGCAGGCTCAACTCCCGATCCCAACGGCCCTTGCCACGTGTCTTCCCCCTCATCTCTCTCCCCATTTCCTGTCAATCTACTTTCAACCTATCAATAAAGGCAGAAAAAGGCCCAAAATATAATTATATAGGGCCGCTAGGTTCATGTTTTTGTGTGTGTGTGTTGTGGGCTACAGGTGAGCAGAAGTCAAATGCAGCTGGTCCACAGGATCCAAGGAGGCAGTCGGGGGACAGGGTGCTATGGGCCACACGACGCAGGGAGACTGACTGCTGTGCTCTCAGACTGTACTAGCTAGCTACACAACATACTGTACATGTACAGTACTGTCATCTGCAATCACACCTACAGCTGAGCACAGACCATAAACCAGTGGTTCTCAAACCTTTTCATCTCAAGGTCCCCCAAATTGATTGGCCGCCCCGTATGATGCCCAAAATAGGTTGAAAATGGTTAAAGGTGCAGATGACACCAGAGTACAGGGAATGCATGGTATGCTACCAGACAGACTTCTCATTGACGGCATCAAATAAATCTGGGGAGGTGCCCTGCAGGCAAATGGTTGGTCAGTCATGTGTGCTATGAACCTTGTTGGAGATATGAGCTTCATACTTGACATAACTCAAAGGGAGTGCAAGAGATTCCAGAGCTCTCAAGTATGGGAATGAAAATGTTCCTATACTTTACATCTGCACGGCTGTCTGAGCAATCACACAGGCGCAGAAAGATACCACGTGGCTTAGGTGCTACATTACAACATTCAAGTTTGTCAAGTTCATCTTAGAACTTCCATGGTACTAACTTGAATGTTGTAATGTAGCAACTCAACCACCTTTGCTGGAAACGTTGACAAAAGTGAGACTTCCAAGGGATGATGCTGCTGCCTGGCTCAGCATTTCCTGATTTTTAAGTTGTGTGCCCCCCCACCCCCCCTTGCATCGGCTATTTTCGATACGACACCCCCATGTAAAAAAGTATGAATGAAGCCTTAATCCAACAAGATTATAAAAGACATATCACAGGAACCTTGCCCCAAGAAAGGAAAAATACCAACTTAATTTAAATCAGACTTATTTATTCTTTTTACAGACCTCCATCGGGGAGGATAAATTCAGGACAGGGGTCAAACAGACTAAAGAGGGGACAGAATAAGACATCACAGTAGATGGGAGACAGCAGGGTAGACACATATAATAAAGGGACAGGCCTATTTACAGACAGGCACCCCAGACGATAAACAAAAAGTGTATTGTGGGGGTAGGAGCAAGAGCTACAGGGACCGGCGATGCTCAGCCTAGCAGCAGCAGGCTTGCTTCTAAAGAGACGGCTCTGTTCTCTTTCCAAACATGTACACAAACACACAGCACAGCGTACACTGACAAAATCCTGAGGGTTAATTTAACCCAGAAAGTGTACAAAAAGAAAACAGATGTACCCGTCTAAGTATCTGGTTCCATTTGTACACTCAGTGTCACATGAGTTAAATTAAAAGGATTTCCTGTGTATGACTCCAGTTTCATTCAGTACTCCATTTAAATACATCTAAAGCAAAGAGTAGTAACTAAACGAAAAAAGTAAACAATTTCTCCTGTGACATCTTGCCTGTGAGCGATCTACGTGTGGCTGAAAGAATTGATGCTACAATGCCAGAGAAAAACTAAACACTCAGTAGTCGCCAATTCTGTGGAAAATAAATAGGGAATGGCTTTAACAAGCTTTACTGGCATCTTAATTGTTTTCATCAAACTAAGAAACAATAGGAGGCGTGTGTATGAGTGAATTATGGTGAACATTTCAGTGCACAGAACAATTTTAATTAACCACCTAAGCCCTATTACTAATTCTAAGCTCACAATGAGCTTGTATATCTGCCATTTGGTTCATGAACATGACTTAATGACATGGTGAGGAAAAGCAACAATCAAAATCCATGTGGTGACTGCATGCACTTAAATGAATAACAAAAACACAATAGAAAAAAATTAATAATAATCCCACTATTTGACTGGGCCTGAAATGTCAAGGGGCGGTCGGGAGGGAAGGAGCGATGACACGTTCTTCCACGTGTGACAAATTGGTCTTATCTCTGTGACAGAGAGAGAAATTGAGGGAGCCCAGGGTGCTTATTTATTTTCTTCTCTCTTCCCAGTCGCTCTACTGGTTTCTTCTCTTGTAAATATTTCCATCTTCAACTTTGTTCCGCAGTCCGTCTTTCAGAGTCGCTCTCGACACAAGTAAAACCCCCAGTGTTAATTTAACTCAGAGTGTGCAAATAGACCCAATAGGTCCATTTGGTTGCAAGCTCTACAAGTTAAATGAACATTGAGGATTGCACTGTGCAGTGCTTTCCATTCCTACTCATTCTTCTTCTCCTTCTGTTTCAGCAGTTTGTTGATCTCCCTCTTGGCCATACCAGCGTACTTGGTGATGATACCATGCTGGTTGAGGCCAGGAAGAAGCAGCAGGAAGCTCACTGCAGGGGGCAGAAAAAGAAAAGTGTTCCTGACAATGTTTTCCTGTACCTTTGGTTACATTATAATTATGTATATTGTCAGTCAGTGCTACAAACCTAAATTAAATCCCATTGTTATTATGAGAAGATAAATAATATACTATAACATGGCTAAAGAAATACCCTCCCTATGTTCTATGCATTTTCCACTAAACATTTACATTGCCAACATACCAAACGTGTTTCACATCAGAGTGTCAGGAGAAGTTTCCCTTTAACAATAATAGATTACCTTTTCTATGCACTACGTGCTTACTCAAAGCTCTTTGCAATGGTCCATCCATTCATACATTGGTCGGTGAAGCGGCGAACAGTCAACGCCAGCATCCTCACTTCCCACTCCCACATTCACACACCAATGGTGACGCCCACTGGAGGCAAGGTGGGGTTCAGTGTCTTGCTGAAGGACACTTCGACATGTGGACAGGAGGAGCCGGGATTCATACCGCCAACCGACGGATCATTGGACGACCTGCTCTACCTCCTGAGCCACACAATGAGTATTGCACGGTGCATAATGGTGGAAATGTATTTAATTGGACAACCTAACCAAGCTTAAAAGAATACATTTGGGGAATTAATTACAAGAACACATGCCACAGTTACTGGCATGACTCGAGTCTAGGAGGAAAATTCAGACCGATGCGAAATCGCATGCTTAATTTATGCTCCATCATACAATGGCGTTGCACTCAGAAAAGAGTAGATCTAAAACTCAACACGTCACATAAGCAATGAGTTGTGAGCTTGCAGATCAGATATTTTCATGCGTGACGAGTATCATACAATGACAAAAAAAATACTCTAGCTTAAAATGGTTTCATCGCGACCATTTCATAACAGTCGATGTCCCAAAACAGGAATACATGAAAGGTCACGTTTCACTGAATGCTTCAGAACAAAGGATTTCGCCATGATTTGTACCCCGTCATCCATTGCTGTGGGGAAGGGGTGACGTGAGGGATGGGAACAGACATGTCAGTCTCACCCTGTTGACAACTCATCTTCCAAGAATGATGATTCACTAACACTCCCTAAGGGATAATTATACATCTATAGGGTTGATACTAGTGTGTGTGTGTGTGTGTGTGTGTGTGTGTGTAACATTTTGGCAACTTTTATTTTTATTCCAGCAGTAGGCGAATTGTTTTGCCTGTGTTTCGCGAGTGTGCGTTGCCGTTAAAAGACAGACTTCTACTGTAGTACTGAATCAGACTAAGAGGAAGTAACATGTTAGTATACGTTGCATCAGAGCAGTCATGTAACACACACAAATGTCTTCAAAGCACGAAGACAAAAAAAAGCCAACGAAATATGTCTATGATTAGAGAGAGGTATCTTGTATTATACTGTGTATATAGTACACAAAAGCTTGTGAATGTTGATCCAAACATACTGAAGACAATGGTCTCTACCTTACAGCATGGTGAGAATTGCATCACGGTGCCAACTAGAGTGTACAATTTCACAGTGCAGATGACTTGCCAGCTGCTGGTAGGGTCCATTTAGTTATTTTGTACGCTTTCAGAGTTAAACTAGACTGAGGATGGTGCGATTGGCAGAATTGGTTTCTCGCTGGCAAACAAGATGCTCCAGATTACAGATTTTAGACCATGCTCAGCTACCATCAAGATGGATACTTTTAATAAAATACAATTTAAATTAGATCACAGCTGTTGCTCCTGGGCCAGACGCAGCCAACGGGGCTGCTGATTTGTCCGGCATGCTCTAGTCTAGGGCAACAGGCGTGAGTTTCTAAACAGGAAGCTGGTGTTGTTTAGACAAACAGCCACCACTTCCCGTTTCCTAGCATCTTAATCATTAAAGAAATGTCATTCCTCTGCTTGCTCTAAGGCAAGCAGAGGATAGACAAGTATCACTGATGAGGTTTCCGTAAAACCCATTGGTTAACAAAGTTACAAAATTATGAAAACAAATTGCTGTGTGTGTTTTGTACTCACCAATCAGGTAGGTGAGAAACAGGTTGTGGACCTGCTGTCCAATCCAGGCCACCGCCAGCAGACTGCTGATCACCGAGGCAAAGTACTGCAGATAGAACACAGGACAGGGAGGGTCCACAAGAGACGGCACTGATAAGGACCTTCACAGTACAAACTGTTCCACAGCCACACTACACACTGCAGTAAAACCTGCAGCGTTCTTTAAACTCCGAAGAGTGCACAAATGGAACCAAATTGACCATGCCGGCGGGTCCATGTAAGCACTCTCGAGTTACATCAACATGGAGGATTCTTTTTTTACTCCCATTTGCCACAGGCTGCATAGGTAGCAGTGCTCATGCTCAAATGGTCCTCGTGTCTTTGTCGCAGCTTCACAGGCCCACTTTTGGGTCAGACCCACTGCCTGTGTGGGTGCAGTGATTCTCAACCATTTTTATTTCAGGGACCCCCAGTTTGACCTGCATTAGTTTATTATTTTATATCGTAAAATCTAACTCAGAGTGTACCCTAGTGTTCCTTGTGGTGCGTGAACATCCTCTAGCCATTACCCTTTTCATGTCACGCACCCCCTAGAGTCTAGGGGGTGCGTGACATGAAAAGGGTAATGGCAGATTTATGGTATTATTTAACACAAACGGCAATATCCAGTAAAACACTGTTGTAAGCAGATGTATAGAGCAACTGCAGGAGTATACAGCAACTGCATGTCTCTCAACACATTGTGATTTTTTGCCATAATCATATATATAAAAAAAACAATCACACCCGTGTGAAGTGAGTGGTGCAAAATCCGTAACCCATGACTGAGAACTTTAAGACCTGTGTACTGTACTGTACTGTCACTGTACTGGCACACCAGAAATCATACAGTTAATATGTGCGTGTGTGTTAGGTTGCACCCAGGTGGTGAAAAACAAGTTGCAGTCCGCAACTTTTATGTCCTACCCAGGATCCGGACAGGGATCTAGCCCTCTCATGCAAGAGCAACTCCCACTATTCCAGAGGAGATAGTCTTATGAACTTCAGGCAGTACTACATGTCTACCAGTAGGTAGGTATCCTACTATCAATGGAACAGCAACCCTCCAAACACTGAAAATTGTATTCATTAAAATAAATTCCAGATTGGAGCTTTAAACCTTACATGAGCGGAGTCCATGCCTGGCTGTGTCCTTGCCAAACGTCTGACAAAGCCCTCATTGACCGTGCAAATTAATTATGTGCGTGTCTATCATCAAAGACAAGCCTGCAAGTGCCTTTATGAGCTGTTAGGCGGCACGAAGCCAAGTTAATGGCCTACTAAAGTGGGGCAGCAGAATCATATCAGCTGACTGGGGACACATTTATCTGTAGCCTAGAGAAAGAGCATTCTCTCCTCATGACACAAATCTAATGAACAACCACTGGCACTACTAATTTACCTCAAGAAGTATTGTTTATTGAATATGTAGTATATTATGCATAGTTTATTTTTGGCAGTAGTGTGGGTCAGTTAAATATATATTTAAAAATCACACCTGTGTGAAGTGAGGGACGCTCTTATCATCGTACATCATCTTGCATCATCTCATACTGGCCACAACTTTACGTCATATTTGGCAGACATTACCAATTTCTCCTTTCATTGGCAAATATTGACGTTTGCGGACAAGCTTTGGCAGACATTTGACCTAAATTCTCCTTTCATTGTCAATGGGAATTGTCAATTGTTTAGGACAAAAATAGCCGATTTGCTCGTATACATAAGACACATTTTCTGGCCAATGACAATTTGTGTCCTCACCTTCGTCTACAAGGTTTGTGTTTACACAAACACTCAAAACTGGCCATTCTTTATCAATGGCATTTAATGTTTGTTTTAGGACAATGTTTGTGTTTACACACACCCTCAAAGCTGGAAATAGGAGGAGCTAGTGCCCCTCAAAAAATCAAATGGAATACCATCTTAGGTTTCTCCTCCTTGAGGGTAAAAAGACGTGTCCACCAGCCAAACACACGGCGCTGGGTCTTCACGAGGTTGCCACAGATCTCATGGAAGCGTTGCTGTTGCTCTGAGGTCCTGGAGGGGAAGGAGGGGAGAATTATTTTTATAACAATTGGTGCATTGATTGATTCAGGAGCACAAAGAACAGTAAGCAAGCTGGAAAGCAACATTTGATTGATTCAGGAGCACAAAGAACAGTAAGCAAGCTGGAAAGCAACAAACTGCAACGTTTAAGAGATTTTTTACTGTCGACTGTGTCGAGCCCAAAAAAACCGAATTCTAATTGGTGCTTTGTCCATTTAACACAACAGTATACGGTACTGTCTGCTCATGCTTGGCACAGTTTTCTGTAGGAAATTGGCATTAATCATCTTGTGTTGTCAAATTTCAAACTGCCACTCAGTGTGTACAAAACTACAAATCACCAAGTGAAGACAAACTAGGCCACAGTGACTAATGATGAATAAGCAAACCAGTTGTGCATGATGCAAGCACATCGATACAGGAGCCAAGATTATTAGATACATCATTGTTCTCAACGAGAAACATCAGTCTCACAATCTGTACAGTGCAGTTGCCTCAGTAAGGACATGATTACCACACACCCATATACATTGAAACGGTGCTATATAGTGCTGACAGGGAGTAAAGCAAACCGCTTCGGAGTCGTGTGCGGGGGGGGGGTATCTTTCAGAACGTGCTGTTCTCTTCGGCTTAACCATCACCCCCTATTTCAAGCCATGGGACTTGTTCCCATTAGCGGCCCTGAAAGGACATCAAGACCAGATACCCAAATAGCCTCTCTCACACACTGCTTTTACTTTCCTCCCAATCACTGGCCTTGTGAGGATCCAGGTTAAGCGAGCACTTTCTGCAGGACACATCTGCGTTGCGAGCAGACTGCATGGATCAATAGCCACACCCTTACTGGCTCAACTAAGAATAGACTTGCCGCATTCAAATGCCAGGTGCAATCTTAGCACATAACAGACAGGACTACATTGTCGTTTCCACGATGTCCAGTTTGTTCACCCGCCCACTAAAGCTCTTTTCCCGCTTTTAAATAACATTTTCAGCGATGCCTTCCCATGCCATGGCAATATGTTAATCTAGATAAATCCTGACCACCACCATGAACTATTTTAACTAAACTGCAGAATTTGCCGTTAAGGCATACGCGTTGCCATTTACAAAACGATATTCTTGCAGGGAAGGCCAAATGTATGGAAGGTGCTGCGAACAGGACAAAGAGGAAAAAAAAGGCAGATGAGTCACGCTCTGCTGATGTAACGTTACACAGTCAGCACTGTCACAGTCATGGCCAGACACCCAACACGCAGCACCTGGAGACTGTCACTCAATCCTGCTCCAAATGTCTTCTACAAGAGGAGGCAACACGAGAACTGCCTGGAGCACCTTATGGCTGTGAAGTGTGTACACCAACAGGACACGTAGTGCTAGTCCCGGGTGTCAACTTTATAAATTGTCAGAAATATAGATTACTAAATATGATAACTATGGTAACCAACTAACTCCTGATACCATATTTCATCGTGACACATTTGTGAGCTTGTAGATAGCCAGGGACACCAGGATGGAAGACGTTACAAATTGGGCCGATATACTGATGTTGTCAAATAATGACCGATAAATCGGGGTTGGGCTCCGACTTGACAGCGATTCAACTCTTTATTTAGAAGACAGCGTCTCACCACTTGTTGTCGCCGAAGATCCGCGGGGCAAGCGTGGGCACCAGGTAGTCAGACAGACACAGCAGCATGACTGTGCAGGAGAGTCCAGTCAGCACAGAGGGGTCCAGGTAGTAAATCATCCTGTCAGGATAGAGAGAGAGACACGTTTAACAATCCAGTATGTGATTCTCAACATGATCCCCCATTTAATATGCATTAAGCCACAGATCACCATTGATTAACTTAGCACTCATTTTTTATCTCCGTGTCCCCTGTATCAATTTAACTTATTTTGGTTCCTAACCATCAATCATTCAGTTGGGGAGTGGGCCCCTCTGGAACTACTCCGCAAAGGACCTGGTAACACCATAATGAGAACCAGTGCAGTATATCACTTATCACAGCCAGTTATCACATTTCACTATTATCTTTTGTCAAAATTTAAATACAGTAGTGTAGACTTTTTGTAAATTAAGTAATGCAGATGTTTAACAATTTAACTCCCAACTTTAAGCATAAAATTAAACCAAATGGACCTGTAAGGGTCCATTTGGTTTCAGTTTACACTCTCAATAGTTAAAGATCTAATAAGGGTCCATTTGGTTACACCTCTCCATCACTTAGCTGGGGACCACCTGGAACCCCATCAAGGACCACTGGTTGAAAACTACTGCATTAGACAAAGGCTGGCACTTGCACAAAAGTATTTTGTTGTACAATGATTACATTATCTTCCAAAACAGCTTAGGGCACTTTTCACTGCATAGACAGAGCTCAACACCACTCTACTGGCTTTGGTACAACATGCTTTCTTTTCCACTTCAGAATCAGATAATGTAGCCAACCCTCTGCATAGTGAGGGCACTAAAGAACAATGCCATATTGCCTGGAAAGTGGAAACAAATCTTTATTGCACCAGTACCGTCCATCAAAAACAGCCTCTGGGTTCTGATATAATTTGTGTCCAGAAACAGCACACGGAATTTGTCACCAACTATCACAAATGAAAAAGTCCCATCTGTTTTTGAGGGGTACTAGCCCCTCCTATAAACAGGACAATGAAGGGAACACGTCATATTGTCTCTTTATTGTTAATGGCGTTTAATGTTTGTGTTGGAGTTATATTAGCTTAACTTATTAATGGAATATTAATCATCTTTAAGCTAGTAAAAAAAAAAACATACAGGTAGGTGGCAATTTAAATGAAAGTGCATAATAATAATGCATAAACATTTTATTTCGTGTTGATACGATAGCTTTTAACCATCTTGTTTAGTGCACTACATGCAGACCTGACCAAATGGCAGCTGATGTGGCTATGCCAAATATGTGCCTAGTGATGTAATCTGGGTTAACAAACTGTAAAACATGGGTCCCCTAAAAACAAATACCAAAAGCATCCATCCAGATGATGGCATCATCATCCAAGTTCAAAAACAGAAACTCACATGAAGAGCAGAGTGGTGGCACCCATCAACGCCCCAGGGAACCAGGGCCTCTCCCAGCGCAGCACCTGGTCCCCAGCCAGGATCACCTCTCCCCAACCCTGCAGCTGCTCTTCCAGCTGGGCCGTTTCCTGTGCCTGGACACCCAAAACACACACGAAAAACTCATAAGCACAGGTGGACAGGCCTGCACTCAGGCCCACAGAGCGGCTGGGAAACTGAAGCCACACTGCCCTACTGGCCAAAGCTGGAACTGAAGGCGGGTGAAATGCATGCACGAGCAAAGGAGCACAGGTTTAACAGAGCGTTCGCGGCTTGTTCATGAATAAATTCAGGCACGTTCATAGAGTTACCACTTCCGCATTTTGGGCACAAAATGCAGAAGTAGAACGTTCTTCCGGGAGCTTCAGGCGACAGTGAGCAACTGCCAACTTGAAATGAACAGCTGGGGGGGCTCTAATTCTACTAGTCCTCTCTATGGCTGTACTCATTTTGAAGAGAATCATGTACTACAGAATAAATACTACTAGGACTATGGTAGCCTTGTTCGTTACATCTGATAATGAGCCACAATACCATGTCATCCATGAAAATAATTGCGACTCAGCCAAAATGACGACTGAAGCTCAGGCGTGTAGTAGGATAGCTTTCTGTAGGCCACTGGTTATCAAAGTGGGGTCCGGGGGGTTGCAGTGGGTGACTGGTCCACAGGAAATTTTGTTAAAATGGCACCATTATCAGTTTAACACTATACCTCTGTTATTTGAGAATAGCTGATCTACAAGCCCACAAAGCGTTAGTGATGCAAAGCGTTAAAATTGCACACCATCTAACAAAACATTTTCAGATGAGGGCCAAATATAAATTTGGGGGTGACTGGTCCCTGACATGGAAACATTTAAAGGCCTATTCATACTGTGATGTGGTCACACCAGTGTGGTTGGGAAAACATGACGTCACGGTGATAGGGACTCACTGCTCACCCGAACACATCTGTTTTTACTAACCACCATTTCGGTGGTCACCTTATCACCTAAAACTGGACTATGAGATCCACTGATGCAGGCGGCAGGCCAACAGGCACCACTTGTTAAAAGACCACTTCACCACTTTAATGTATCTTCATATAATAGGTACTCACTAATAATCATGAAAAAATGGCACAATTTCTTTCTACTCAGTCTGCGTCTCAAAGGAGGGCTGTGGGCAGTTTAGAAACAGTCTTCCAGTGACATAATCATTAGGCAGAATCTTTTTTAAACAAAACATTTCTTTTTAGATTTTCATTATCGTGAGAAAGATGGCTTCCATTTTCACACTTTTCAGGACTAGAAAGCCCGCAGTTTTTATTAGCTTGCATTCCCCATCGATGATGTCATTGGAACAGGACCGTAATATTTGAAGGGTAAAGGACAGACCGCACAAATACAACTATAGTTGCAACAAGTTTAATTTGTGTTGACTGGCCTTAAAACCTTAAAACCATTTTGTTACAACTGCCATTGGAGATAACGGTTGCATTGGTGGGGACTGGCCTTAAGAGTGATGTCGCCACTTGCCATTTCATGCTGTTCTCTGCAACATGTGACCTTTTACACTTCCCTACTTACGGTCTTGGAGAGGAATCTGAGCTCTAGTTTAAATTACCCGATTAAAACCAAAGATTATTAACCAAAGATTTCGGATTAGATTGAATTAGTTATCGTCATCATTGCATAACAACAACTTAGTTTGGCATCAATCCACTACAATTAGCAGCATAAAAGTGCAAAATAAATAGGTAAACACAATAAACAAACACAATCACAAATATATATACACATATACACACACACACACACACACACACACACACACACACACACACACACACACACACATTAAATTAAATATAAAAGGAAAGGGGCAAGAGTCAAGACCACCTGTACAGCTTCCACCCACTCCCCCCAAAAACATCTTTGTATTTGGGATGGCGGTAATACGGTACAAAATATATACTAGCCTAAGATTTAAACTATCGTAGATAATCTTAGGCTAGCCTAGATTTATACTGGGTTCCGAGAGGGGCTACCCCGGCCCGCACCCGCCTATATTCTCCCCTTCTGAAGAACTTGAATTTCACCACTTCTTTACACAGACAAACCAGGGAAGCTGCAATAATCAATAAACAATTCTAATAAAATAAAATGGTAATACCTAGATGTAGACCATTAAGAAATACGTAGCAGTAGGCTAATGTAATATGCATACAAACCCAGGGTCAGGTATTACACAAGGATGAGACTGAAGAGAGCGATCAGCTACATATTAACCAGCGCTAATATGAATTGCTCGTACAAGACGTATATACAAGCCAACAACGAGTCGCAGCTTGTAGATCAGTTAATTTCGGGAAGCGACACCGTCGTACTACTGTCGACTCTACTGGGTATATAAAAAGAGGCTTTAATCCTCATTAGGGCCGAGGACAGGCCAGAGCTAGGGCTAACATGCTAACGTTAAAGTTCACCTGTTTGCTAGCATCAGAGAAATATACTCACAAGTAGATTGGCGCTTTTGTTGTCTACAACAGCGGTCACAGATCCCTCAGCCATAATTAGAACGCTGTTTGTTGTCTGTATCTATTCAGAATGGTGATGATTATTATTATTATTTAAAATAAGAAACGACCCAGAAGCACAGTCAGCAGCAGCCACACACCTCCTTCTTCCTTCCTTCGGCGTCACTAACGGTTGGTCCGGGTGTTTTTTTTTTATCTCAAAATTTGCGTCAAAACTCCCAGACGGAATTATGGGTAGTGTAGGCCCAGCTCCTTTCGTAGATTGAAATCAACTGGTCAACTTCAAGTCCAGACTCAAGTGACCTACTTTAATGAAATACAAAGTACTATGTAAAATGAAGAAGAAAAAACGTTCATATATAAAGTTCATATGATTTCAAACGGTTAGAAAACAAAAGAAAAAGAACGTGATTGTAAAATGTGAAATCCTCAGATCCTCACAATGGATGAATGAGGACACCTGGTGGTTGTTTTTAGTTACTGCATTATGTCACAAAAGGATAGTTGATTAGCTGACTTCCATTATATTATAATTATGGAAGTCAGCTAATCAACTATCATATTATACATATTATGATGTTACTTTCCTGACATGACACCTGTCTATATATATTATATTTGCTTAAACTGCAAAAGAAAATGATAGCTAGCATATGATGCTGAATAATAACCCACCTTTTGAATAGTAGCATTTAACAAAATGAGTGAAAGAGTTGAACCAGGTGAAGAGAGATGGTCAGTCTCCTATTGGTCATACCAATGGGAGGTGTGGCGTGGTGCGTGGTAAAAGGTCAAATTGCGTGACTCTTAAGCGTGAGACTTGGCAAGTTGGCAGCCCAGTGCCTCTATCAAGGCCAGGGGCTGGACATCAAGACAAGAATCATGGATAAAAGGGTAAAACATTTGCACACTTGTTTAAAGCTCCCAAAATGTATATTATTTAAGCGCAACATTTCTATGAGGACGAAACGTAAAGCACCATTAAATGAAATAGGTTTTGGGGAGCTTTAAACCAGTGTGCGGATCTTTTAACCCTCTCCATAAAACCAACAATATGAATGTCTCATCATGCTCTTAATCTGAACAACAACGACATATTTGTCCCGTATAGTGTATATGTATTTGAGAGTATAGTATATATTTGTTTGAGAGGCAGAGCAGGCAGAGCAGACAGCAGGCAGAGCAGAGCTTTCGCTTGGAAAGGAGCCTCTCGAGCGTCTCCCTATAGGGAGGTCCTCGATGCAGTCTGCTGGAAGAAGACCCCGAGGCAGACCCTCTATGCTGGACCCTCCAACTCCATGAGTTGGAGGGTTTATATCTCCAATATCTGCCGGGACCACCTCGGTTACTAATGTTGCTCTGGAGAGGAAAGTCTGGAGCTCTCTGCATGGTGGAGCTGTTGCCCCGGGACCCGACTACGGATACGTGATTGAAGATGGATGGATGGAGGCAGAGCAGACATTATATCATAGTCATAGACTCATACACATACACAGCACACAAACACAATTTACCAAAGGGCTTCATCTAAGAGCCAGGTTAAGAGCCTTTGCTGTTGTGTGTTGACAAATCATTATTTTGTATCTAGAGTAGACCACATTCCTGTCTGAGCTGTGGGCCAGGACACTTTAGACTAGAGAATGATAATGGACTTTTCTCAGACAGCACTTGCCACTTAAACATCACAGTTGAACTGACACTTTGATATGATTACTTTCACTATACAGTAAAACCATCTGTGCAAATGTAACACTGAGGCCCCTTTTCCACCAAAATAACTTTGGTTCTAGAACTGGTTCCGTTCTAGATTCTTGGAACCTTGGTGCTTCCACAGAACCGACAGCCATTGTTTCGTTCCAGTTCCAAACCAACTTTTAAGGTTCTGAACCAACTCATGTTCAGTGGAAACACTCTGAACTGGTTAAATAAGCGGCCGTGGGAAAAAATAACCAAACCGGTTCAACCCCAGTGGAAAAGGGGCCTGAGAGTACACATGGACACATTAAAACTGTGTAGTCTCCCCAGTCTTACATAAACTCACGTTGCCAAAACATTGCAAGTAAAATCCTCAGGGTCAATTTAATAGACAGTGTAATGGACCAGTTTGAATGAATGAAGACATGGTATTGTATTGGTCTTGTATATTATAAGTTAATTGTTGTGGGTATATATCTAGCCTATACTAGATCTTCTCTCCCCACCTGGTTACTTAGTTCAAGGTGCCACTTCTGAACTAGAAATACTGCATCACAGTTGTATGACTGTCAACCAGTGTTGATACTTTGATAATAACATGTATCTATATCAGAAATACAGATGTGGCGGAATTTAAACTGGGATATTTGCAGACTTCTCTTGAATGGAAAAGGATGGAAAGTTTGTTTATGTAACACAGTTTCTGTCAGTACGCTTAAGATGTTGGAATGAAGTCTGCTAGAGTCACTCTTCATCTTGTGGTCATCACATTCAGTGGTGAATTTCAAATGGCAAATGTTAATGTTGAGTTACTCTTGAACTCCTTCAGATGGGTTTCAGATACTTTCCAAATAAAGAAAATGCCATCAATGTACCTACCTAATTGTAAATGTGAATAACTCGGGACAGATTATTATGATGAATGATGATATTTACATATTATTTTATTTAAAAGATACAAAGCCACCAACATTTTACTGCAATGTCCAGCACTGCATACTGTAAATAAAATACAAATAAAAGTAATGAATATACAGTGAATGCACTGTACATTATGTACATGATCAACAAAAACACAAATGACCTATAGTCACACATAGATTAAAGTGTAAGTACAGTAAGCATTATCATCTCTTTTTTATTCCTTTTTTAAAGTCCATTAACAAATATTAAATTAGTCAACCTCCTCAATGGTTGGGCCCTGGGAGTTGCCTTGTGCCTGCTGTCTGCAGCTGCCTGCTGGCATTCCTCCCTGATACAACTTGCTGATGATGGAGCTACACACTTTCTCCAGCTCTTTCTGTTGATGCTGATATTCCTCTTTATCAGCCAACTGGTTGTTCTCCAGCCAGGCTATGGCCTGATCACACTGCTCAATGACCTTCTTCTGGTCCTCTTCACTGATCTTCCCCTTCATGTTGTCATCTTGTACACTGCTCTTCATGTTGAAGGCGTAGGATTCCAGGGAGCTCTTGGCAGTGATCCTGTCCCTCTGAAGGTCGTCTTCAACTTTGTATTTGTCAGCATCCTGCACCATCCTCTCGATCTCTTCTTTGCTGAGCCGACCCTTATCGTTGGTAATGGTGATCTTGTTCTCTTTGCCTGTGCTTTTATCCACTGCAGACACTTTCAAGATACCATTAGCATCAATGTCAAAGGTGACCTCGATCTGAGGAACCCCTCTAGGAGCAGGTGGGATTCCTGACAGCTCAAACTTGCCCAGCAGATTGTTGTCCTTGGTCATGGCTCGCTCTCCTTCAAACACCTGGATGAGGACCCCAGGCTGGTTGTCAGAGTAAGTGCTGAAGGTCTGGGTTTGTTTAGTGGGGATGGTAGTGTTCCGTTTAATGAGGGCTGTCATAACTCCTCCAGCTGTCTCAAGACCCAGAGAGAGAGGTGCCACATCCAGCAGCAGCAGGTCTTGAACGTTTCCTGATGTATCGCCTGACAGAATGGCAGCCTGGACAGCAGCTCCATAAGCCACGGCCTCATCTGGGTTGATACTCTTGTTTAGCTCCCTGCCGTTGAAGAAATCCTGCAGGAGTTTCTGGATTTTGGGGATTCTGGTGGAGCCTCCAACCAGGACAATGTCGTTAATGTGCGCCTTGTCCATCTTGGCATCGCTAAGGGCTTTTTCCACAGGCTCTAATGTTCCCCTGAAGAGGTCAGAGCACATCTCCTCAAAGCGAGCCCTGGTGATGGAGGTGTAGAAGTCAATGCCCTCAAAAAGAGAGTCAATTTCAATGTTAGCCTGAGTGCTGGAGGACAGGGTTCTCTTAGCTCTCTCACAAGCTGTGCGCAACCTCCTCAGAGATCTCTTGTTTTGGCTGATGTCCTTCTTGCATTTCCTCTTAAACTCCTCCACAAAGTGGTTGACCATGCGATTGTCAAAGTCCTCCCCACCCAGGTGAGTGTCTCCAGCTGTAGCCTTCACCTCAAAGATACCGTCCTCGATCGTCAGGATTGACACATCAAAGGTGCCCCCACCCAGGTCAAAGATTAGGACGTTGTGTTCTCCTGACTTGCCTTTGTCTAGTCCGTAGGCGATGGCGGCTGCAGTTGGCTCATTGACTATTCTCAGTATATTCAGCCCTGCAATGGTGCCAGCATCCTTTGTAGCCTGCCTCTGTGAGTCATTGAAGTAAGCTGGGACTGTGATGACAGCATTGTTCACCTTCTGGCCAAGGTAGGCCTCAGCAATCTCTTTCATCTTTACCAGGACCATGGAGGAGATCTCCTCTGGGTTGAAGCATTTGTTCTCCCCCTTGTATTCCACCTGAACTTTGGGCTTTCCTCCATCACTCACCACCCTAAAGGGCCAGTGCTTCATGTCTGACTGCACCACTGCATCATCAAACTTCCGACCAATCAGTCTCTTGGCATCAAACACAGTGTTGGAGGGGTTCATAGCCACCTGGTTCTTGGCTGCGTCTCCAATGAGTCTCTCAGTGTCAGTGAAAGCCACGTAGCTGGGGGTGGTTCTGTTGCCCTGGTCATTGGCAATGATTTCTACTTTGCCATGCTGGTAAACCCCCACACAGGAATAGGTGGTTCCCAGGTCAATGCCAATAGCGACACCTTTTACTGCAGACATTTTGAATAATTACCTAGAAATAAATGAACAAAGGTAAATTTTACAAACATGAAACAATATATGTATAAATTATTGTTGAAATTATAATTTATATGTAGCCTAATATAATAAGAAATATAATATAAGTATTAGTTAATTGATTATATTATCTATATCAAATAATGTAAAATTGAATACACCAATATTATATTTACTGGGAATGTTATAATTTTTAGGTTTCAGAATACGTCTTTCAACAGTTCCTCCTAATGGCTTCCTGTATTTCATTCACATTGAATAACTGATGATGCATATTTTATCACATGCTGTAATTTAAATTAATTTGTTCGTTTCCTGGAAAAGCATGTACTATCCTAGCCGCAATTTGCAACTCTAGATTTTTTTACAATTGGCTGAATCTAGAGTTGCAATAACCTCCATCGACTTCCTATGCATTGTTTTGGTTTTGCATTGGTTTGTGACCTCCTGGTCTTAAATTACGTTAAACTCACCAACACTGCAGCTGTAGTCCAAGCTTGAATTATCCTCTTTCGATCTGGTGTCGCTTGTTTATCATAAAAGTCCCCCGTAAAGATGTTATGAGCTACTTTCTGTCCAAAATATTCCAAGAGTGACAATATCGAGCCGCCATTTTGATTTTTGCAACGTGCCATAAAACAAGATGTGAGGGGGAGCGCTTGTTTAATAGAATCTTACCTGCGCAGGTAAGACACCCAAAGAAGAGGCCGACGCCCTAGGGAGGGAGGGACGCTATTAAACAAGCACTCCCCCTCACATCTTGTTTTATGGCACGTTGCAAAAATCAAAATGGCAGCTCGATATTGTCACTCTTGGAATATTTTGGACAGAAAGTAGCTCATAACATCTTTACGGGGGACTTTTATGATAAACAAGCGACACCAGATCGAAAGAGGATAATTCAAGCTTGGACTACAGCTGCAATGTTGGTGAGTTTAACGTAATTTAAGACCAGGAGGTCACAAACCAATGCAAAACCAAAACAATGCATAGGAAGTCGATGGAGGTTATTGCAACTCTAGATTTCAACCAATTGTAAAAAAAATCTAGAGTTGCAAATTGCGGCTAGTACTATCCACAGTCCACACTTTTCCTGGGCTGTGTGTGCTCCAGTTCCTGTCGATTTGATCCAATGAAAGCCAATGAAACTGGTCAGATATCCAATGAAATCAACAGGAACTGGAGCACACACAGCCCAGGAAAAGTGTGGATAATAGCCTTGAAGTTATTTCACTTTATTCAAATTAATTCATTTACACCTTTCCTTCCGCCTGTAAATGTAGCATCAGAAACAAGCTAGTGGTACTTACTGTGCTGAGAAGTTTCTGTGTATATTGATTTGATTCTATTTGGGTATTTTATAATGTATATGTTTCAGATTATGTCTTAAAATAGTTCTACAGTTTCTACTACAATCCTACTCAATGGCTTTCTTGAAATTGAATACACACGGAACTGATGCAGATTTTATCTCTGTACAGTTATACACCCATATTCCGTTGATAGCCTGTAAATTAAAAGTGACCGAAACAGGCTGGTACTTACTGTGCTGAGAAGTTTCTGTGTAAAAGTATAGGCCTACAGTGGTCGCTCCTCGCTATTCACTGGTTCCTAAAGTGTTGTGCTCCTCGGATCTGGTGAAGATAATGTCTGTGTGTCTGACGCACTACTCATATATATATATTTGTAAAAAGCTTTCTGGATATTTCCACAACTCTGTGGATGTTTCTCGTCGTTTCAGACATCATTGACCAATGAGAGCATTCAGCGTACATTTAGCTTCCGGCGTGATGACGTATGTACATAACGTCCGCTCTTTCTCAAAAGTTCCAGAAACATGGAGAACAGTGCTGAATAATTTAAGAAGTGATACCTGCAAGTACAACAAAGTACAACAAAGTACAACAAACAGGATCTTATTCTGACAGGGCATTGGAATTGTTTCCTTTATAGGCTATGAATAGGCATACTTAACACAATATATGCAGTAGTGTATGTATATGTGATGTGTAGGCTATGTGACTGTGTAGTGTTTTGATTGACCACCAAAGGACGTCACAATGCAGCCCAATTTGAAATTGTGTTATAGGCCCAATGCTATTAGTGCATTGTCATTATACATTTTATTTTAACACTATGCACAACGATTCTCAATCAATAAAAAGGACGCATGTGATTGTGTTTACGTGTGACACTACATCAATAGACTGTAAAAAGGTTTAATATTAGAAAGTGTTAGCCTGTGGGATGTGTTTAAATAGGCTAGTAAAGCCAGGAGAGTAGCAGTGTTACTGTGTTGGTAGCAGTCAGATAGGCTTCATTTCATTCAAAAATAGAATAGAATCTTCATCAGATTTTGTAGCTAAATGATGACTCCACACTCTCCTTACCATATTTTTTAAAGTATATTCTTTGCTGGAATTATTACTGGGGAAAAAATGTCCTTGTGTCTAGATGGAAACCACCACTCTTCCTTTCTGTTATATAACAAGAAGAAGAAGGAAACTATCATTTCTGAATGTTTTAGGGTTGGAATAAAATGGGGCCAAAGGGCAATCTATTGATGCATACACGTATAGAAAAGGTCAAAGCACAATATTATAATCTTTTTACTCTTACAATTTCTATTGCTATTTATGTGGTCAGCCATGTATGTACAGCCTATGTTGTTATATGTTAATTTTGTAAAACGTCTTTTTAGTTGTAACCATTGTGTGAGTTGTGAGTGTGAGTTGCTCAAGTGTAATGCTTTATTGGGTTGTCCACTCACAGTTAATAGTCATTGTATTGAGTTGTGCTTGAAATCAATGAAATGTACTGTAATTCTGCAAACTGTTAATACACGTCAATCAATCAATCAAAACTCAATGTAAAATGAAGAAAGCATAATAAAAGCACAATAAAAACGTATGAAAATGTCACACAAAAAATAACTTAAATGCATTTAAGTCACCGTCGATGTATGACCACCTGGGGACGGTGCTGCAGCATTTACCAAGCAACTCCCTCGAAGTTGCAGGGAAAAGCCAGGGCTAACTGAGAGGTGGTGCTATTGCGCACAACAGCCAGCGCCAACACCGCTCCGATGCGATGGTAATTGAATCCATATTCCCCAACCGGTTGTAATGGATAAACGTCGTGACCATAGCATATAGCCAGCGCTCTGTTGCCTTTCTCTAGTCCAGTGCACTGTGAGGGGGGTCTCCCGTTGTAAGGATGGGCTGTTGCACGCACTGAGTTCTGCGCGCCCGAGGGATCCGCTTTGGAGAGTCCTCCATACAGAGCAGCACAGCAGAGCACAGCGCTCCATCCAGCTTGGCTACAAAGGCACGAGCGCGGGACTTGTTGCTCGTCGTATTTATTTTAAATGGTTGTTGATTTTTTTCTTCCTTCATTAACCTCTGAGCTGGGAGTTACGCTCCTGGAGAATATCTACTGCGTCTGGTTCTATGCGAGTAGTGCGTGTGATCCCGACTTTCATGGGAAAAAAGTGTGCGCACATCGAATCGATATGGTGTTTCCACTGCGTGAAAGTTTAGTGTGCGACCGCCTGTAAAACACTGCATTTGGATTATCTTTTTTTTTCTTCCTTTTTTTCCTGCACGGCTGTGGAAAGTTGAACGCAACAACAAGCGTGGATATAATGGCCAGCGTCTTGAAACCGCGGCTTTGTCTCATGACAAAAGGGGACAACGGGTATGGGTTTCACTTGCACGGCGAGAAGGGGAAGAGCGGACAGTATATCCGTAAAGTGGAGCCCGCCAGTCCTGCAGAGGCGGCGGGGCTCCGCGCCGGGGACCGTGTGGTGGAGGTGAACGGGGACAATGTGGAGAAAGAGACGCACCACCAGGTGAGAGCACCGCGTGCGCGTGTATGGCGCGCGCGCGCGCGTGTGTGTGTGTGTGTGTGTGTGTGTGTGTGTGTGTAAAACACACTGAAATTTATACATTAGCACTGGGGATTTTACTGTGTGGTATTAATTAGCATTATCTTCACAACTTTTTTCACCACATCCAACTCTTAAACAAGTGACAACATCAGTACTGCTGCGTGTTTACTGCACATGATGCCAAGTCCAGATCTGCTCATCTGTGCAGTGAAAACAAGCAGACCTTTCTGCAGAAATAGGCCTACTGAAGACAGCAGGTCACTGCTGGTAAATGTCAAAACGTCACCACTCACCGTCGTCACCCCACCTCCATCCCTCATTCGGGGGAATGGGACTCCACTTCACTCAGCAGCATACTATGAGTGTAAAAATGGACCCAAACAGACGGGTCCATCTTGCAATGTGCAAGATTGTTTTCTCACTCAACAGTAAACAAACCAACATGTAGTATAAGTGCATCATAGCATGTATACATATAAGGGCCTGCACATTTCGTAAGTGACAATTTAAGACTTGGCCAAATTGTCAAATAAAAATAGTCATAGAAAACAACCTGTGTCCACCTCATGTCTGTGGTGGTGGTGGTGGGGGTCTTTATCCATTTCCATGGACGCCAGCATCCAGGAGGCTGTGTCTCTTGGCGGGCTGTCAAGTGGACCACAGCAGAATCTGATTAAGGCTTTCCCAGGCTTACGAAAAGAATCAGAAGAATCAGTCACTGTAAAAATCCTTCAGTGTTGTTGACCCGTCCGTTTGGGTCCATTGTTACACTCAGAGTTAAATTAACTGTGTGTGCTCGCAACTTTACTGCATATCATAACACAGAATGAGACGTGCAGCCAAAAACTAAGTGCACATTCGTTCTAGTAATTTTTATGTACTTATATTATCATTATTCATTAGCAACCACTGTGACTGTAGGTAATTTGCAGAGTCCAGCTCGTTTGATTGAAAACATTGACAACGGTAATCCATTAAAACTAAATAAAAAGTAGAATGCTGGACCTTTCTGTAACTAATGTACCCTACCAAAATAATCAGCTTCATATGAGGTCAAGTCTCTCCACTGTACAAGTTCCAAATGTCTCTTCTTTCCCCATTGTAACAGACACTGGCTTGCATCCATGCTTACAGGAAGATGGTGACAGACGCTTGAAGTGATTTCAAAAAGTTGTTCTAAAATGTAAAGGATGTCCACACACAGCCTCAGACAGAGTTAACAATATGAATCCTAGCATCTATATCTGGGGTGAACATTTGGTATAGAGGAAAATCACACCCATGTGAACTGAGTGGTAAAACTCCGTGTGGGGATCCTTGAGGGGTCCCCGGAACTTCCAGACCCACAGGAACGTGCCCAGGGTGCCGGCTCGGTTCCGGCGAGCCGCCCTGCGTCCGATACAGTTGAGAAATGATAGAGTTACCGTGTGGGGGTCCCCACGAGGTCCCTCTACTGTACTGTACTGTACTGTACTGTCACACCCGAAATCACGTAATGGCTGATAAAAATTCAGCTTTCCATCATGCAGCTGTGCAGTGTGAAGCTCAACAGCGCCACATAGCTTCTAAAAACTCAGCTTCCCATCATGCACCTGTGCATAGTGTGAAGCTCAACAGCGCCACTTTTGTCACTATTGGTACTCTAAACAGACATAGGGACGGACAGACAGACAGACAGACAGACAGACATTGCTGTTCCTTGGAGTGGCTGCACCACTCAAAAAGGATGCAGGGGGCCTTGTATAGGGCCCTTGTATAGGGCCCTTGTATAGGGCCCTTGGGGGCTCCGGTCAACTAAAGGATGCAGGGGGCCTTGTATAGGGCCCTTGGGGGCTCCGGTCAAATAAAGGATGCAGGGGGCCTTGTATAGGGCAGGGCCCTTGGGGGCTCCGGTCAACTAAACAACTAGGGGTTACTATAATAAGTGGTTAATTATTGATTGATGATATAATATTCTCTCCCTGATGTGATGCCCTCTTTGAGAAGGATTGTTTGTAATCTCTGATTGAGCCACAATCAATTTGTGTCTTTTAGACTGTGATCTGTGTTCTTCAGCACAGTAACATCCTCAGTGAAAAATGACCCAAATGGACTCGTAATCTGGTCTCTCCATCATTGCAACATCATTTCCACTCATCTTCTCCTCCATGTCGCCCCCCCCCTCCCCCTCCTCCTCCTCCCAGGTGGTGCAGCGAATCAAGGCCGTGGACGACGAGACGAGGTTGTTGGTGGTGGACCGCGAGACGGACGAGATGCTGCGCAGCCTCCGGCTCACCGCCACGGAGGAGATGTCGGTGCGTGTGGTGGGGCCCCTCTCCCCACCCTCCTCCTCCTCTCAGCCCGGCTCCCCGTCCCCCTCCTCCTCGTCGGCCCCCTCGTCGCCCAGCAAGAAGAGGGAGAACGGCTCCGTGTCCAAGCAGCCCGTCACGCTGAGTGGCCCGATCAAGCCCACGCGGAGGTCGCCCTCGAGGACCGCCAAGAAGGTAACGTTTCCGAGGGTCTTATAACATACTTCGTTGGGTGAGGGGGTTCGGTATTGCCTCTTGGGGGGAGGGGGGTGTATATGTCAAGGTACAGTAGGTGAATGCTGGTACACAGAACGTCTGTGTTTTTCATGCTGTAAAAAAAATCCCACTTTAGTATTTTAATGTCCAGGTTTTGTAATACCTCCGTTTTAATGCCCGGAACACAAATTCGAATGGTTCCACTGTGAGAGTTTCAGAGGCAAACTGTAATAGTCCACTTATAAACTTTTAGCATGTCATTAGCCTGGGGTAAAGTACATTATTATTATTGTTATTATTATTATTATTATTATTACATGCCTTTAATGCTGTAGAAAAAACTGTCTAGAAAAAAGAAATAAAATAAAGCCCCCCAGAGAGAGAGAGAGAGAGAGAGAGAGAGAGAGAAGCCCCTTTTCAAAGCCCCCTTTGAAATGCAAAAAAAATGTTTGCAGTATGTAAAAGGACAGAGTTTGTGTGACTTGCTGCAGGTGATTCAGTGTTCAGGGACATCTATGAGGCGAAGAGGTGAAGAAATGTATAGCCTGCCTTATACAATATACAGGAAAAGTGTATTCACATTCTCATGTACTAGATGTACATAGGAAGTAACCATAGGCGTATAATTACTTGGTTGTTTTAATGTTTCACTATCCCTCCCTCCATTATATACAGTACATTCTCTGCTTTTTATTTATTTCCTGTAATATGCTTAAGACCATGCCACACCAACTTTACACTGCTTGTCCCTGTACGAGTGAGAGAGGGAGGGACAAATAAACCCCTCTTGATTCTTGATACACAGACAGACAAGTGGCAGAGAAAGATCTGTCCTTTTAAATAAAATGGAATCAGGTCACTGAGACCATCTCTGTGCAACAAACAATCAAGACGTTTACCGTTAGACTATAAAGCAGGTAGCGTGTACAATGCATTCTTTAGAGTTTTATCTGAGCACCCATCCTCTGCTTTTGTCTTGCTGGTGTTTGAATGTGGGTTGGTAAACTAGAGAACACGGAGACTGTGTTTTTTTTCCCCAGCTGAGAACGCAAGGCACTCTTATAAAACGCTCATCCAAATTCCCAAAGTAGACGGTACGGGATGTGCAGTGCAGAATAGACACTCAACACCTTGTCACGCTGGCTGCTGGCGTTTGTAACATAGTCTAAATATGCAGAGCTCCCAATGAAAACAATTGAAAACATAAGCTGGCCTCAGAAAATAAAAATGCCTTGGTGGACAGACACAGCCAACACTTCATTCCAGAGATGATGTGAGGATGGTCATGTATGTAATACTGTGTGTATGTATGAACTGAACTGTATTTAGTACTGCAATGTTTTTTTTCTTCTTCTCTTCTATAAAGTACTGTACAGTTGTCCAACATACTGTACATTGTCAGAGTGAGTACAGACAAAGTAACAAGTTGCTTAGCAACAGTCATTCAGGTGAAAGAAGAAGCTAACATACAGCACTAACAAAATAAAATAAAAAGAAAAACAATATCATCGCTGTCGGGCAGAAACCTTGTATCTCCATGTTTCAACTTGTTATTAATGTTCTTTTTCATAAATGAATCCCTACTTTGTCATTCTACATTATTACGCCAAAGTGGCAAAGAATTGCCGATCCACATGCTCACTGAATGAACAAGTGAAAGTGATGAAGTGTATCTGTGGGATTTATAAATATTGAACCAATGAAACGTATCAACAAGAGCTTGTCACTAAAATAATAACTACATTGGATCCACTGGAACACAGGTTCTGTTTTCCATTTCCTGAAAAGTAACGGTTTTGGACATACAAGGTTTTCCACCTGACAGCGACGATACTGTATGTCAAATGACCAACTACAAGAAAACATGTCAACCCTGAACTGGTCAGCAAGCAGTGTAGGGGCAGGTTGTTCGTAATGGCTGTTTTCACTCGCACTGGGATACTATTTCACCATGGCCTTGCTTTTCTAGCTGCTTCTAGAGTGAGACTAGATTTAAAGATTAGAAGCTATTCTCTGTCCAGTCTCAATGTTTTTTGTGTGTGTGTGTGTGTGTGTGTGTGTGTGTGTGTGTGTGTGTGTGTGTGTGTGTGTGCGTACGTGCGTGCGAGCGAGCACACGTTACGCTTGCGCGAGCACGCACGCACGTGTGTGTGTGTGCATATGTATATGTGCCCTGAGGGACGAACATAGTGATCTGACTTGGTTCCAGATCCCATGATGGAGATCAAAAGGTCAGGCTTAGGTCAGAGTATGTGACCATTCAGCAGTTAGGGGTATGACCTCTGACCCCAGACAATGGAGGGGTTCTGTTTCCGCGATGCAGGAAAATATGGATGGATAATATAAATATGTATGTGGATGTTTTAAATGTATGAATGACTTGTTATTATGTACTTTCACTTTGTTATGTGGATGTTCGGCTACTCAACTGGCTTAGAGATGTTTGTGAGAGTGTAAAATTGTGTTGGATCCAAGAGGGATCTATTTGGGTCAGTTTGTACACATACAGTATGTGACCAGATTTGACTGAGGGACTGCCATTGGATTTTGTTTTTGAATTTTCATTTTTTTCATGTCATATGAAAGCAGGGAATCATAGCTTCAAATTGACATATTGGTTGTTCAGTTTGACCCACCAGTTTTGGAGATATAGCTTATAGAGTAATGTCTTGCAGAAAACAGGCTTGAAAGGTTCACTTATGTTATGTGGTCAAATCTGGTCACATATTATTTAAACGCACACCATGGACGTTACTGTATATACTCTAGTCCAGTAATGAGTCTAATCTAAATGCTTCTGATGATGATATCATCTCCAAATCGGCACCTGTTTCATATTTGTAGTGCAATGATTTTCAAAAGGAAAGGAAGCTCAGCTCATGTTCCTATGAATATTCAGAAGCACAGACTCTTCCTGGCCAATCAGGCTGCAGGAATAAGGATGCCCTGATCTCAATGAATGTGAACACACAGCGTGTGATTGGTTTTATCTTTCACTTGATATTTCTTAATCATACATAGTCCACGTCGGTTGTAAAAACAGGACGCGTTTCCGCTGGGGCTGGCCGGCCTCTGGTGAACTGAAGTATCCGATGGGGTTATAACTTCACGTGGGCTCTGTCATTCTGTTTTCTGCATTCACACAACATGTGTTTTCACTTATGTTCGCCTCGCCAATATGTGCGCGGCATCCGATTCCAGCGCCATTTCTACAAGAGCACTGATGGCCAATCAGTGGACCTTTAAGCGCGTGTGTGGATGTGCGCGCATGCGCGCGTGTGTGTGTTTATGTTACTTCTGAGCCCTCGATAGGCTCTTATAGGGCTTTTCGAGTTGTGAAGAGAATTCCCAACAGTCTATGGGGGTCAGATTGCTCAGCTTCAGGAAATGTTTGAATCCCCCCCAACTCTCTCTCTCTCTCTCTCTCTCTCTCCCCCCTGCATGTGCATGTGTCTCTCCATGTCCATTTCTAACAGTGACATTAATGTATACCTTGAACAATAAATATTCATACAATCTTAATAAGCAACTGATGGAGGCATAGAGGTAAAACACTATACAAACGATTGTGTCTATGTCTCTGCACTACCAACTCCTGCTGGTTGGTTGGGCCGTCTAGCTGTTGTTCAGCCCGCTTGGAGGAGATCTGTGTGGGGGGAGATAGTGCGGGAACCTCCGCTGTATATGACTGGGTAGGCTATAGGCTCCATTCATTCAATCTTCACTTAACTGCTGATTGTGTATTTGTATTGGTTCTCATATTTTCCTCTCGCCAGTCAATTAACTACACCCCCAACTAGAGATACCAGGATAACAAACAGGCACTGTTGTAACTTCATTGCAAGTTTGTCGTGTCGTCAACAAAAAAAGCTTCAACATGACTTGCATCTGCACTTTCAAAATGTCACGTCAAAAATTAGCCTTAATGCTAACGAGATAATCGATGAATGACATGTGATGTGTGGTTTCAACGATACACAGATCGCGATTTGTTCGTTTCAATACGGGCATATCCAACCTGCATCTGACCTGTGAGGCCACAGTGCCTTTATTATCTACACATAATATGCTGATCAAATGAGCCTTCCCAGTCCAAAGTCACGTTAGCCAGGCTACAGTAGTGGTCTACCCCAGAGGTTCCCAGCCACTAGTATATGTGTGCTGGTATATGCGGGACATGCCAGCACACATGTAAAAATGATTGACTTGAATCAGAGGACTTCAGAAGCCATGAAACAGTCCAGATTGGACGTGTCCGTACAATGGCCTAGTATTCAGCAAAATGTGTTAAATTATCCCCGAATTACCCTCAGAATTACATTTACACATGATGTTACTTCCAGAGATGTGATAGAGTAAATAGGTTTTGTGCAACTGTCATCTCACTCTGATATACTGCTGCTGTTAGCGTGCACGGTGCTCTGTCTTTCCTCCGTTTATTAGCTCATGCCTTTCACTCTCACTCTCTCTCTCTCTCTCTCTCTCTCTCTCTCTCTCTCTCTCTCTCTCTCTCTCTCTCTATTTCTCTCTCTCTCTCTCTCTCTCTCTCTCTATTTCTCTCTCTCTCGTTGACTGCTGTAGAAGTGGGGTTCGGCAGCTGGACATGCCTATGATAATCTGTAATGTGCCGGACGCCCCTGTTTCCTGTCCCA
>NC_137872.1:16615331-16630331 GCF_963924005.1 Protomyctophum bolini | reverse complement strand
TATATAAAATAATAGGAGGATTTGCACACTCAAAGTGTTTGCAGACTTTGGGTGATACATGCATATACATGCATTGCATTTGTATTGCTGAAAAGAAGTAGCAACTATTAGCACCATAACATTCAGGTGAATGAATTGTCTTTGTATTCACAGAGAGAAGCTTTTGACCCGCTCAGTTATAAATGTGAAGCTTTCTGTATGTCTAAACAGTGAAAATGCGCAGTGAGACTCTGCAGCAGCCCTGCGCATGTTTGATGAATTTCATCCCATAGCTTGGGGGGCTGTAACCATGGCGACGATAGGTCGTTCCATAGCCGTTCCATACTTAGAGTATATATTAATAGACTTGCATTAAGTTGCTCAAAAGCGCATGAGGCAATTTCACTCCTCCTTCCGCGTAGGAACAGAGTGCATTCTGGGATGGATTGGGCCCAAACACATGAACGCGCTGGCCGTTGACTATCATTGCACACGTTCACATATGAAACAGTGGCGTTCACGTATGAAACAGCGTTCACGTGTCATCATGAACGTGCACAATGATAGTCAACGGACCAGCGCGTTCATGTGTTTGGGCCAGCGCTGCAATACGAAATTCGGCCACTATGTCCATTTGGCCTCAGGGTTTCCTCCGGGTGCCGTCTCTATTCATATATACTCTAAGGTTCCATAGCCCGAACAGCCGGGTATAAAACAGATTAAAAATACTCTAATAAACAGCAGAATGCATTTTGGGAAAGTGAAATGATCCCTCATTTTTTACTTGAATGTACCTTAATGTGCATAATATCGATTTATCGATACTATGTAATTATTGTGATATGAGACTGTGGGGTTTTGGCTATTGTGACATGGCATTAAGGACATTAAGATAGTTGGAAAAACAGTAGTAAATGCTGCTAAAAAATAAGATTTGTGCAGGGACCTTTAATGTTGTATTTGTAAGGGTGCATTACTGCATTCTATTTGCATTACATTTTTTACCCACAAAAATCTCATGGTATAAATATTTTGTGAAAGCACCAGTCTCACAATATCGATATTGAGGTATATGGTCAAATATATCATATTTTCTTAGATTTTGTGTGTACACTATACGGAGTATGGGTGTGTGTATGCTGGTGCACACATGCATTCATCACGTGTGTTTGTGTTTCTGTTTATGTACTCAAAACCATGTGTCTGTGTCAAAACAACACAATTAACAAACAAATGCCATTCCCTCTGAATGTGTCGTTAATCCACTATTCCAAACCAGAAATCCACAATAAACGCTCCTCAAGCACTAAAATCACGACATGTTAATTTAACTGACAGAGTTAGATAAACACACAGGACTTTGCTGCGTAATTCCTTTTATTTTTCCCTCCTTTCTTCACCGCTGTTCTCCGGTACAAACAGGGTTACGATTGTTGGAAAGACTGTTTTCGGGCTTTAATAGGCTATTACTGTGGACAATGAGCCACAGTGCAGTGACACAGGCCTTATGTAAGCCTGTTAAGCTGGGGGGGGGGGGGGGGATCTGTCTACGTCTGGTCGGGGCTATTTTCTCCCAGTGGTATAAATATAGAGTTTATTTACTACTCTGGGAGATCCTGTTGTTTTTTATTATTTACTTGTTTTTATCACGTATCTTCTTCCTTCTTCCTCTTATCTAGACATGATGTAGGTGGATGTATTCAGTGAGATATATTTGTGATACAAGTTGATGTGACCTCGTATAGAGGAAATATTCATCAGTCAGAAATAGTGATTTTTGATCTAGTGCATTTTGGCCAGCCCTACACTGTATATGAACATTTCCTTAACAGTGTGTATGAATTAACACCAGGTAATGGGACCTACTTTTGAATAACAGGGGAACGCAATGGAAAATATATGGATAATACAATATTTATATTCAATGAAGCAAATGAACAAATCAATTTTTTTAGATTTTTAGCTTTACCCATTACATGTCTTGGTTCACTATTGCTTTCTGCGTTGAAGACAAGGGAGATGCTATTGACAGTATTATTATGAAGTAATCAAATGTGACTCAATGTGATGTAATGGTCTGCCCTCCTTTTCTCTCAGCCAAAGATGTGAGTGGAAGAAAGACATTAAATTGAAAGAACATTACTGGAGATTATTGTCTCACCTTCCCATACGCCTGAGGTGTCAGCCTGTCTGTCTCTCTCTCACACACACACACACACACACACACACACACACACACACACACACACACACACACACACACACACACACACACACACACACACACACACACACTCCTGTGAGGGAGTGTCATGGTCACCAAGGCCCATGATAAAGTGTCAAGTGTCACTTTCTCACCACCCGGAGAGTGGACTCACACGCACTCACACACGCACACACGCATACACGCATACACACACAGATCCACTAGTCTAAGGTCATGTTCCCAACAAGCCTCTCTTCTCTCACACACACTGATGTTTCACTGTAAGGAGTGCATCATTAAGAATCTGCAGCACCATTGACGTATCGCATTATCTTGGCTTTCATCGATTTTGTGTGTGTGTGCGTGCGTGTGTTTGGGTGTTTGTGTGAGCGTATGGGTTTGTCTGTGTGGATATATGCGTGCACTTGCATGTGCAAATGTGTGCATGACTTGGTCCATGGCACCTCAGCATTACAGCTCTTTTCTCTTGTCATCCAAAAGGACCCATTTTACAATTAACAATTTAGATCAGAGTAAGCAGGAACTCTAGTCAACAAACAACAAGGTAAACATTCACATGAGTAGAGTGCAAAGAGAACACTGTACTGTAGTGCCTCAAAGAATCTCGGGGGAAGCATATGTCTAAACAACATGCTACCTAAAAGCAACAACATGCTACCTAAATAAATTGAACTCAAAGACTGTACGAAGGGAACTAAATGTGCTATGTGCTCTTGGAGCCGTCGTACCTCTGTTGGACTCGTTCTTCGTCCACGTCCCGTCAGAGTTGGAATAATGCTTTTCGGGGCCTGGATCGACCCCCACCGGCGGAGAAGCTCTGGTTTGGATCATACCAGCGAAGCTCCACAGGGGCTCAGACGGGGCCAGAGACCAGACTCATAAGGGATTGAGAGAGAAACAGAGGTAGAAAGGTCAGCAGACATGTTAACTCCTTTATGAAGCATGTTATTTGTAACACGTGTGCGCCTCAGCTTTGTGCCAACACTTGTTTGTCACTTCACTTCGACAGCGTACAGTTGGGTAGCGTTACGGCCAGAGAGAAATACCATTGGAAGGAAATAAAGAAAACAGAGAACACAACCCACGACCCTCACAAGCCCACAAAATATGTACTAAGCACTGTGCCACAATCTGCTTTCCACCCCCAAAAAAATAAAAGGTCTTTGACACGCCAGGCATAAATACAGACAGACAGAAACACAAGGCTACATGAGAATTCCACAAAGATGTTTCATCGTATAGCCACAATTGGGGGGCATTTCCTTTTGCCTGTTTTGGAAATTTCCATGTTTTTCGGCATGGTGTGTCCTCCGTACCCTCCTGTCTGTCTGTCTGTCTGTCTGTCTGTCTGTCTGAGAGTGATATTTCACTTCACTTTCAAACATGTTTGGGGTAATTTTAATGTCTACACAGGCTTTTGTGAGCACGCCAGACAGTTTTTAAGTTGATTCAGTATTTAGATATTCGTCATTTTATCTGACACGCCCTAAAGGACAATGAAGGACAATATCAGTCTCCAGAACCGGAAAAGGACGGGTGTTTTTGATGAATTTGATGAATTTTGAGGAATTGCAATGTGTTTGTATAGAAAGGGGTCTGATAAAATGAATATCAAATATCTAAATACTGAATAAAGCAACTTAAAAACTGCCTGGGGTGTTCTCAAAAGCCTGAGTAGATGATACAATGACCCCAAACATTTTTGAAAGAGAGTTTAGCTACATTTGTACATTGTCAGCATTCTAAATGGTGATCATGATTTCACTTTGTGTGTATACAGTAGCTCTCTCTCTCTCTCTCATTCTCCATCATCAGTCACAGAGGTCGTTGTAAACGGACTTCCCAGCTGGGCTGCCTCCATCGCAACACAAATACGTTCCAACACACTGTGGCCTTTTGTTGTTCTTTCCAACTCTGCTGTGCTGCTCAGTAGCACCAGGCCTGTTGTTGTTGTTGTTGTTGTTGGGAAGTACATAGTCGTTGCCCTAGCAACTGCCCCAAATCGGAATTAGCGAGCTGGAAGGCTGCTACGGCAAAATGTATACAGCCAAAGTTTAAGTAGAGCATGTGAGAACACACACACGCACACACACGCACACACACACACACACACACACACACACACACACACACAATGGAGAGCTGATTTTTGTAATACATTGACTGCAACATTTTGGAAACTAAGTACTAACTAACTTGAAACTAAAGTCAATCAGTGAATTTCCGCATTAAACATGCATACAGTATACAACGTAATGATCACCCAACGTGCATGCGCGCGAGCGCACACACACACACACACACACACACACACACACACACACACACACACACACACACACACACACACACACACACACACACACACACACACACACACACACACACACACAAGCTCTCTCTCCAAACAGGCACATACAGTATCCATTAGTCGGAGTGGAAATGAGGTTGTTCCTGGAACGGTCCTTTGTCCAGCTCTAACCACCAGAATGTTACCATATACACATGTTACTGTATCATTACCTCCAGAATGTTACCATATACACATGTTACTGTATCATTACCTCCACAATGTTACCATATAACTGCATCATTACCTCCACAATGTTACCATAACACATATTACTGTATCATTACCTCCACAATGTTACCATAACACATGTTACTGTATCATTACCTCCACAATGTTACCATAACACATGTTACTGTATCATTACCTCCACAATGTTACCATAACACATGTTACTGTATCATTACCTCCACAATGTTACCATATACACATGTTACTGTATCATTACCTCCACAATGTTACCATAACACATGTTACTGTATCATTACCTCCACAATGTTACCATAACACATGTTACTGTATCATTACCTCCACAATGTTACCATAACACATGTTACTGTATCATTACCTCCACAATGTTACCATAACACATGTTACTGTATCATTACCTCCACAATGTTACCATATACACATGTTACTGTATCATTACCTCCACAATGTTACCATATACACATGTTACTGTATCATTACCTCCACAATGTTACCATATACACATGTTACTGTATCATTACCTCCACAATGTTACCATATACACATGTTACTGTATCATTACCTCCACAATGTTACCATATACACATGTTACTGTATCATTACCTCCACAATGTTACCATAACACATATTACTGTATCATTACCTCCACAATGTTACCATAACACATATTACTGTATCATTACCTCCACAATGTTACCATATACACATGTTACTGTACATCTATTCATCATTACCTCAACATTGCTACTCGTATTCTCTCACGTTACTAACTAACACCAATTATGGCTCCAAATCAGACAATAGTCTACTCTGCAGATATATAAGTCTGTACCACTTCCACGGTCATTTCAATACCCATATACTGCTATGAGAACATATCTTTGAGTACATAAATGTAGGTGTTTTTCTATATGACTTCAGAATGTATGTGGCCAGTTGTTGGTTGAGTTAGTAAAATATGCTCACCATTTAGAAATGGACTTTTACTGTACTTTCCTGATTCCGGGAATGTAATAGTTATTTTAAAATGTTGTGGCTTTCATCTGACACCGATATCCAGAACCCAGCAACAGTCTTTTGAAGCTTTGAAGTGTATACGGATTCGGAATGGATGGATGTGTGAAACGGTTGTATTGCAGCACACTGTGGCTCATGTGGGATTGACTCATTATTACCAGCAAAAATACTTCCTGTGTTCTCTGGACCTCACTATCATCACGTTTGGGCCCTTACAGAAGAACACTAGAATACATCTGCTCTGTCTGTCGACGACACGCACATCTGTCTAAACAATTACACGCAGAAGAGTGTCTTGTCTTGTCTGTCTGTCTGTCTGTCTGTCTGTCACAAACAAGTTGTTTGCATCCTCCCATGAATGCCACGAGTTTGTTCATGCATTTGTGCATGTATGCACTGTGTGTGCAATGTGTACCCACAGGTGGTGAGGTCATAGGGAGCGCTGACTTCAACGTAAACAACCAACAGAGACTAAACAAGCCACACATGGAGGATAAGAAACACAGATGCCTGCATCTGCTAACACACGGACACAGCATGTTTCCAAGACATTCTTAGTCCCAGACTCCTACAGTATACTAGCTTCTTTATGCATAGGAGTGGATGGTTATGACAGAAATATTTATATTACATTTATTTTGGTTATTTCGGATGTTATCAGAAGATTTAAACTTCATCATCAGCCCTCATCAAGACCATGCAATGGAGCCAGTATGGACATTTCCTACATTGACGCTATTGTCCGATGTTGTGTTTGGCGCATTGTCCGACTAGTTACTAACCCAAATACTAACCCACATGAATCTAACCCTAACTGAAACCTGAACCGTAACCTCAGTCTTAACCGGCCACCTAAGTAAACATAAAGCAAAGTTGTTGTTTGGCGTAGTTTTACGATGTTTTCGCTTCGGCGCCAGCAATTTCACTTCCACGTTTCCTAGTCGCGTACTCGCAGTAGGCAGTATGAAGGAAATGACCATGTTGCTCCATAGCATGGTCATGATAAGAACATATTGGTGATTATCGGATGATAACATTCGAAGTGGCTTGTAGATGAGCTATTTGGGGTGAGATTTGGTGTTGAGTGAAATACTAGCAGTTGTCTAGCTCTTCCTCAGGCCCTTCGAGCTAGATGCCCGAAATGTCAACTTGGGTTGTAGTTTAATACACATCCATGGGAGGATGCTGCGGTGTGCAGACTCTAGTTCTCTGTTTTCACATGTTCTTCTCTCCATTCTCTTTATCATTTGGATCGTTTTGTAAACTAGTTGCGTTCATGTGATATGGGGACGCCATATCATATGGTGTCCAAACGTTTGGACTTCTCCTTTCATTTCCGCAGAGAGAACTGTGAAGATTAGTGGCATTGCAATGACAGGGATCTGTAGTGACTAGTGAGAAAGCGCACACACATGAGCACACACACATCTCTACATTAAAATTCTTTACTGCTCCCTGCATCTTGGCCTTTTTTTTTTTTCTCGCTTTTGTGAAACGTCCAAATAGCCTGGTGTCTGGATTGTTTGTCTGCTGTTCGCTCCGTTGACGTCTCAGCGTCCCCCTGTGGGGTTGTGGCAGCGCCGCGCTTCCCAGACACATCCCACAGCGCAGAGATCATCGCTGCCCACCGGCTCACAATGACACCCAGATGACAGGCGACACACAAAGACAGATTTGGGAAACTCTGACTTGTCTGTTTACTCACTGTGTGAGAGCCGCCTCTCTCTTCCCGGTCCCCTCCGGCCCCCCACCCCACCCTCTCCGTTTCTCATCTGGGGCTGGGATAATAGGAAAAAGCTGTTGCCTGTCGGCTGTAATGTAACAGGACAGAATAGGAGATGTGTGTGTGTGCGCGGACGCAGTCAGCTGAGAGTCACACCCTGCACTCTCTGTGAGCACAGATCAGATCTACAGTATAGTGCAGCGATTCTCAATCTTTTCCATTTCCAAGGACCCCCAGTTGGATAGGCCACGGACCCCCATTTCATACAATTTTGTATCTCTGGGAACACAAGTTCTACTCTTTAAAATCCTCAGTGTTTATTTAACTATGAGAGTGTACAAATGGTATTAGTTATACAGAGTTATACAGACCTGTAAGGGTCGATTTGGACCCCCTGGTGGGCCAAATGGATGCATACAAAAGTAGCGAATGCATACAAAGTAGCGAATAAAACAAAGTTAGCTTCATGTTGATTTGATAGCAGGAGGAGGAGTTGTAATGTACACTGCGCCTTGATCCATTTACATGCAACACTTACAAAGTATAACATTCTGAGCAAAATGGTGGCACACCAATGGAAGCCGATACGTTTGCATGGAAAATAACATGCAATTTTTCAGGTTGCACTTTCTCTTTGTTCCCAGGAACAATTTATCGGAGGTGACTTTGAGGTAATGCCATATAAGTAACTGTGTAATATATAGTATGAACGGTGTTTGATGTGACTAGTTCTAGTATATGGAGCCCCCGATCCTTCCCAGTGCTGCATCGCTGAATGCCATCTGTGTTACGTCCAGATGTGTCTGGACTCTGTGTATTTACGTATGTGTGTGTGTGTGTGTGTGTGTGTGTGTGCAAACGTGCATGCATGTGTGTGTGACTGCGTGTGTGTTTATACTACTATGGAATGGCTGGAGTAAAAGCATGGTATGCGGGATGTGGGAGGTCATGAGTCAGGGGTGAAAATTGGACACGGTGGTGGGGTGGTTTTTGGAAGAGTGGGGAATGTAGGGGAACAGCCTGTGCGTGTGTGTGTGTGTCTGTGTCTGTGTGTGTGTGTGTGTGTGTGTGTGTGTGTGTGTGTGTGTGTGTGAACATAGCCATGTGTCTCCAAGTCTTATCTGCCCAGGGTTGACAACATGGTGAACAGTGGGGTCATTCCCCTCGTTGTGAACTGAAAACACACTGGTCTGACTGTTCGTCAGCACTGAAGGACTGACTGACTGATTTCCTCTGCAGAAATACTTGTCCAGGACAAAGAATACTGTATGAAACTATGAACGTTAAACGGAAATATGTACAATAAGTAACTTATTATGTAACTGCATTTAAATACTGTAGTGGCTGGTGAGTGTGTATAGCTGGGGACCTTACATTTTGTCCCCACACTTTTCTTTCCATTTCCAGGAAAACAGTAACGGTTTTGGATGTACACGGTTTCCGGACAACAGCGATGATATTCAGAAGTTCGAAAAGACTGTCCACATTTCTATAAAATATATCTTTAAAATATTCATCAAACCCTTACATACGTGATCTCAAGTCATTACTTGAACATACGGTACAACATAAACATCTTTACCCAAGCCCGTTCCATCTGACTCCCTCTCCTCATGTCTTGCATGTCTCACTCAAAATATTACATTTCAAAGTCGTCCTGAATGACGATTTAGTGATAAACACAACACGTACTGGGTCAGGCAGTATTTAGAAACTGACCTGTCATCTCTGGCCAAATACAGATGAACATATATAGGTATCTAATCCTATTAGTTAACAAGTTAACAGTTAACAAGGACACTTGTCAATGTCAACTATCAATGAATTTGACCATGCAATTAAAATTATTACAGAATTTCTCTATCACAAACACGCACACACACATACGCACGCAGACACACACATGCACAATTTAAACACACAATCACGCAGACACATTTACACACCACAACACCTGACCCCTAACTCTAGTGTGGTGAATCAGGAATGAGTAGAAACAGGGAGAGGTTCAATATTCCCTCTCTTCGCCTACTCTCTCTCTCTCTCTCTCTCTCTATTTCATTGCTCTCTTATTTTGTTCAACAGCAGGGAATGTGTAGGTCGGCTATGGCTTGATCTGTGCACTGCCCACACAATGGCCTCAGAGAGAAAGAGAGGGAGAGAGAAAGCTTTCTCCAGGGTTTGGAAAGTGAGGGAGCTAGTACAGACTGAGAGAGGACAGCGAGACTTCTTCTTCTCCGCTGTGCGTCCGTTGTGTGTTGCTGATCGAAAGTCTTCCACTGTGGCCTTTTGAACAAATCGTCGCTGTTGTCGTTCATCTTTTATGATTGCAAACTAACGTAATTACTTGCCCGTACGTGCGGACCCTCTCCACATAAAACTCAATTTGCCCTCGTCTGCCCAACTGCACAGCAACAATCCCACAGTGTCAGAGGTCAATCCATCCAGCTCTCCTTGCCACTCCAGTAGGCTAGCATTCTCCAAGCGTGCAACGTCTGCATATCAAATGTGTAGATCCCAAATTGATATGTATTTGACTGCGGATCCGCGTCAGAAAATATTAATAAATAATAATAATCATCATACTTTTAAACAGCGCATCGTGACATGTTGTGACATGTTGCATTGCTTTTTGTGTTCTTTTAATTATGCTGTATTTATATGAGGCATTGATTTTATGTTTCTTTTACCACTTTATTTGGTACGACATATCGTACACAATACAGTAAAAGTTAGTTTAACTCTGAAAGTGAAAATTTACCCTATGGGTAGATTTTTATATTAGGTCTCAGAATATGAATGTGCACATTATGTCCTAATAATCTCCCATTCGCTGTGCTGTGGGATCAGATTCTGACCATCCCCATTCTCTCTCTCTCTCTCTCTCTCTCTCTCTCTCTCTCTCCCTCCCTCCCTCTCTCTCTCTCAGCCTACGCATTGGCAACTTGGATCAGTCCGATTTCTTCCCAGTATTTCTCTCAGCTGTCTGTGGGAGTGTAGGCCTATTGGATTTTGCATTAGATTGGGTCCTTATGGGTCAACTGAGAACTGTACACTCAACTGCACTTGTGTCTGTGTTTGTGTGTGTGCATGCGTGCATGTGTGTGTGTGTGTGTGTGTGTGTGTGTGTGTGTGTGTGTGTGTGTGTGTGTGTGTGTGTGTATGCATGTATGCCTGCGTGTGTGCGTCCATGCGCGCGTGTGTGTCTGTGAGGTGACATGCATTTCAGATTGACTATTAAAATGCCGGAGTCGCGTGTGGGTGTCGTACAACGAAAACAGCAGATCTACAAGCTCACATGGCGTTGCTTCCGCACAGCGTTGTGAACTTGTAGAGCTTCTAGATTTGGTGTGCAACACCCGCGCTCAACGTATGAATACGCCATTAGTGTCCCTGGTGTAGCAAGGGAGGAGTCTGTAATTGATTCAGTGTGAGTTGAGAGCTCGGGAAGGGCAGGAATTATTTTAACGGCCGAAGAGCGAACTGATTTTTGGCCAACAAAGTTGCTAAGATCTTTTTCCTTGCCGATATGAACTGCAACTGTAGCAGAAAAATCAGTCTAGCTAAAGTCATTCTTTTGTGTCTGTCTGTTTCTCTAGACGCACGCACGCACGTATACACACTCTGTCACTCTTTGTCTCTTTCAATTTTCCTAACATCTACCATCATTGCACATCCTGTCAGGGTTACTGTGTTTCCTGGTGGGGGGCACACACACACACACACACACACACACACACACACGTCTGTATAAATACACACTTTCCCTGTTTGACATTTTAGCCGTTTTTAACCGCTCCCTTCTCACTCCCCCCCCCCCCCTCTCTCTCTCTTTTTCTCTCCCTCTGTCTCTCTCTTTCTCTACCTCTGTCGATCTGTCTCTCCCTCCCTTTCAATTCAATTCAATTTCTATTCAAAGGAGCTTCATTGGCATGATTAATATATTACAGTAAATTGCCAAAGCTAAAGTGGAACAAAAGAAGAACAATGTATGTACAAATAAATATTGAATAAAATAAAGGTGTAAAGAGAACTGTGTTACATTGCAACTTTGAGGGAAGACTATCTTAAAAAACTATAAAGATTGTTCATTTTCTGAAATATTTATACATCCATATAGGAGAGGTTAGCTTGGTATAAACTGTTGACAGCAGTATTTCAATGTTTTGCATTGACTTGGTACAAAACATTTGAGACAAGTAGCAGTAATTTATTCTAATGTAATTGAATTAAAGTCAGTTGCTCTGTTTAAATGAACAGTATTTCTATGTACGGAGGTCATTTGGTGTAAACAGTGCAGGGATACACACAATAAATTGTAGTCCTTAAGGTGGTTGTATTACATTAGAGATCCTTCTCCTGTCACAACAGCTCGCAAATATTGCTTCTGTGTTTGCATATGGGAGTTTTTAGTCATGTTTTCAAACTCTCCTTGGATGATTGTAATCTGTGGGAAGCATGTTTCTAGTGGGCAAGTGGTTAGAAAGTGTAGCTCAGTTTCTACCTGGTTTTGTGTGCAGTGGGACTGTCCTCTCCTGGGAGCCAGGTCTGCATATGGCAGCCCTTTCTCGCGATAGCAAGACTGTGTTCAGCGAGTCTGTATATCTATCTAGTCATTGTTTTCCTTCGTTTTGGATTAGTTCCAGTGTTCCATACTCACGTATTCTGCTACTGTGTATTCTCTTTTTAGAGCTTTGCTCTGGTTTTGGGTAGATCTCTCTCTCTCAGGCCCACAGACAGATATCTGCCCCACACTGATAACAGGGGTGTGGTTCCACACGTTACATTACCGTTCCATCACACACACACATAGTGTATACTGTACTACACACACACACACACACACACACACACACACACACACACACACACACACACACACACACACACACACACACACACACACACACACACACACACACACACACACACAGAGAGAGAGAGAGAATAAAAGAACAGTAAAACGGTGTGGTGAAATGGGGTGAAGTTAAGGACAATTGGCGGATTAAGGGAGAGATATGGAATGATAGAGAAAGACAGCTGGATGGAGAGAATGTAGGAGAAAAGTCTAAAAAACAGCTGTTGGTGTCCCCTTTCTCTCTCTTGATCTCTTTCTCTCTCTCTCTCACACACACACACACACACACACACACACAAACACACGCACGACGATCGTGTGTGGGCACACCACACATACACACGTGCACACACACAATTTAATTCAATCCAACATGCTTAACGGCATTTACGCTTTAAACATAATATATCATATATCATATATCTCTCTCTCTCCCTCTCTTGTGAGCTTGTAGATCTGCTATGTGTGTGCACTGTGTGTGTGTGTGAGTGTGTGTGTGTGTGTGTGTGTGTGTGCGTGCGCATTCTGCCATTCTCACATACATTGTTTTCTGCCACCTCTGTAGACGAGCACTGACAGACACGCACACGCACACACACACACACACACACACACACACACACACACACACACACACACACACACACACACACACACACACAAGGGTGCCTAAAAGTCGCTAGGGAGTGGGACGCTAAAAAGTTGCTATAAAGTTGCTATATAAGACCACATACTTTGTTATTAACAAGCAGGTTAATAGCATCCCATACCTCACTTGACCTAATAACCACATTACTGGTCAGGTCGATCTCATCAACAGCAGCAACATAATTGCTTTTAATACAGTTGAAAAGTTTTATGTATAGTGTTCACACCAAAATGTGGCAATTTTGTCTGACCGCTTTCCAGAAGTCGACATGATTGTTATAGTGGTTCCACCTGCCAAGTTTTGACTGACAGGTTGATGAGCCAATAGAGATGAGAGGAGCTTTCAGGGTTGATTGGCCACAGCAGGGGTGAGACTTCCTGGATGGACCCCCGAGGATTCTAGAGCTCTGTGTGTGTGTGTGTGTGTGTGTGTGTGTGTGTGTGTGTGTGTGTGTGTGTGTGTGTGTGTGTGTGTGTAGGCGTGTGTGTAGGCGTGCGTGCGTAACATAAACCAGATGACCACGACACCACCTGGTGAGAGAGCTAGGGGGAGAGGGGAGACCGGATGAGAGAAGGAAGAAGGGAGGGAGGAGAGGAAGAGAAGAACAAGTAGAGGTAGTGAAGGGAAAGGAGAGAAGACCGGAAGTACAGAGCATTATGGTCTAATCATGAGCTCTGTGTGTATTATATAATATTTATAGATTTTAATGAGCTTTTGTTTATTCATTTCCATCAGGGGGGGTATAGTTCAGAGGGCTGTCTTTTATGCTCAATTAGACTCACTGATTTGGGCCTTTGTGTTCTGAACTGAACTGGGAAGGAAGTGTGTGTCTGCCTCCGGCTTGGCTGGGCGGCGGAGCGCTCCAATTATTGTGAGTGTTTGCGGATGGGAAGCCAGTAGGGAGGCCCAAGGCCCACTGTTATTATTACTATTATTATTAGCGCCTCCTACTGGTTGGTTAACAATGGTTGTTAACCAATTAAGACCCGAAGCTGATTCTACCAATGCCTTCTAAATCTGTAGTTCTCAGACTATCATGTTCTTTTTTTTTTAATCCAAAATAGCAGATGTACTGTATATCTGCTATTTTAGAACATCTAAAGTGACACATTGAAAAATAGTGGCTTTAGCAAAACTCAGCCCACGATATAGGCCCTGTGCCTTTCAGCCGTGAGGGCCACATGAGAGATTTCTCCTGCTCATCTTCCACATGTCATGCCAAGTTCCCTTGTTTCCATCACCTCCCGTCTGCCTCTGGTGACAGAGGAGCCTCCAGACATCATAACATCATGGCAGTCATCTACGGTATGTTTCTGCTCACGTACTGTATTGTCACCATGTCATACAGCTGATTGCACTGACGCCGCTCTCTGTGTGACATGCTGTGACAGTTGAGCTGCAGGCAATTTTGGCGAAGGTGTTGAATAACATGTGTTGTTGACGTCTTCACGTCTGTTGCCAAATATTCAGGTCATATTTGTGCAGGTGCTACGAGCCCATATCGGCTTATTATTACATATTGTAAATTGTAGTATATACTGTAAGCTGCTCTATCGGTCCGTCTGTCCGTCCTTCTGTCTGTCTGTCTGTAAACCCATTGGAGCCATGTCAGTGGCTTTAGATTTAGTAAATCTTGATCTAGCAGCACACTAAATATAGATATTCTACATGCTGATCAGTGATCATCCAAGCTCAACAAAGTCCCAAGTATTAGGGTCATTCAATCAATCTAGAAAAAGACACTTGAAGAAGGTCAAATGAGGGTGACTCAATCATCTGTCGCTCCCTCAGTCCAGAGACAGACACATGATAACGTGACTGTGTTGATTATGATGTAGGGGGCAATCAAACTAATGGATTTAATTATTTATTATAAATAATTGATTTTAATAAAATAAACATTTTAAGTTACCAGTATATAAAATACAATTGCAGATCTACAAGTGCACCAATGCACTCATTGTACGACGAACTATAAAATTGCGCT
>NC_137872.1:16362831-16602831 GCF_963924005.1 Protomyctophum bolini | reverse complement strand
CCCCCCAAAATGCCAGGTTTAATGTGGTTCACTTTAAACCTAAGCAGAGGATCAGCAACCGCAGTAATCTCAAAGCCTGTGTCCAAACCATTTTCAAAGAAACGATTGTGACGCCGGGTGTCCTGCTGCGAAGGAACATGTACTGTACATGCACCTTCATTTAATCTAGTGTCATACTGTAACTGTATGGCACTACAGCAGAGTAATGCAAGACAAGCAACATTATTTTATTTTGTTATTATTTTTTGTTTTTGTTATACGCAAAGTCAATTGAAGGTGCTTTACACAAGGCATACTTTGAAAAGGCATCTTTACATTGTAAAGAATGTGACGTAAACAAAATGTAATCGTAGTACTTTTTGTTTGAGTGTAATGTGTGACTGTGTCTTCATGAGTATTGTATTATATCACCTATAGCTCTCTGTCTCTCTGTCTCTCTCTGTCTCTCTCTCTCTCTCTCTCTCCCTCTCTCTCCCTGTCTCTCCCAGGAGGCTCTCGCCCAGGCTCATGCCCACTCCCTGGCCCTTAACCAACCGCGGCCTCCGGTCGACCCGTCCGAGCTCTTCCCTCGTCAGTGTCACCTGGTGCGGTCGGAGATGGGCTACGGCTTCAACCTGCACAGTGAGAAGTCTCGGCCCGGACAGTACATCCGCTCCCTGGACCGGGGTTCGCCGGCAGACCGCGCCGGCCTGCGTCCACAGGACAGACTCGTAGAGGTGTGTGTGTGTGTGTGTGCGTGTTGACCCATCTTAGAATGAAGCAAAGAATTCCATTCCATAGGCAGTGAAAGACATCCATAATATACTAATGAGGTGGTTATAGATAGATGGACCCTTATTGGTTTCTCAAAACCTCTCTACCTGCCATCCTCCACAGCATAATTCATACTGTGTGTTTGTGTGTGTGTGTGTGTGTGTGTGTGTGTGTGTGTGTGTGCGTGCATGTGCGCGTGTATGTGTGCTATCGCACCTGCATGCTTTTGTGCGTGCATGTGTGCAGGCATACTGTATGTGTGCCACAACGCATGGTACAGATACACACACACACACACACACACACGCTCCATGTGTGAACACAGAATGACCTCAGTGCCATACGGACGTGGCAGCATGTTGCTCATTTGTCACGGCCTTGTTTAAGAGTACAGGAGAGCTACGTTTGTATCTTCATCATTGGTCCCTATTTGTAAGAATAACAAGCCCTGGAGCGCGGACTCATTCCTCACTGTGTGTGTGCGTGCGTGTGTGCATGCGTGCGTGTGTGTGTGTGTGTGTGAGAGAGTGCACGCCTGTGGGCCTGTTTGTGTGTGTGTGGAGGAGAGCCAGTGATATATCAATCTGATAGCACTGTCACAGGGGAATGTGTATAGGAAAGACAGGGGAGAGATGTGTGTGTGATGTGGGATGGGATGATCACGTTGTCCGGGACAGACACATCGAGGTGGTGTTGTCCACGCACGCACAAACACACGCACGCACGCACACCATTCATCTGATTGGCTAGACGGTCATTCCCATGACCTCAGAGCTCCCTGCCTGTACATTATGACCAGACCAGGACAAACAGGGTCAGGAGGTTAAACTAAGGCCATTCAGGGCTCGGAAAAACAGTCACAATGCCAAAGACTCCTGCCCATGGAACCAAATGGACCTTTACGGGTCCATGTGGTTCCATTTGCACACTGTTCCGAGTGAAATGAATAGTGAGGATTTTACAGTGTAGATTGGGGTCCCAGAGGGCATCAATTAGGGGTCCGTGGCCTGATGCATATCAAACCGGTGGTTTTGAAATAAATAATAATAATTGTACATCACTGTCCTATATCACATGAATTGGGGGGGGAAAGGACCAAGTTATGGGTGCATTCGGGTCAATTGGGAACTGGGAACATTCCGACATCCTCCGAGTTGGAAAAATCCACATGAGCCTCCAGCTCATAACTCCTGGTCGGACACTTGGGGGCTTTCTTAGATCTCATGACTTCTCTGAGACATAGTGCTGTGACAACAGCAACACTGTCAACGTTTCTCTTCATGTACTAAATGGATATAAGGTTAAGTCATTATAATGCCGCGGAAGCAGCCAAACAAAATGTGCGTTTCCGCTTTTTAGTTTCCGACCTTGACCACTTGAATGCTTGGAAGTGTAGGAAGCTCCAAGTCAGAAACTTCCCAGTTCCGACTTGGAATGAACGCACTATGAATCACACTTTACAGTTTTTTTTGTCTGACAAACTTGAAATGCATACAAAAAACCTTTGCTGGATTGGTGCCCACTTGAAAATCTCGACAAAGTTTGTTACAGTAAGTGGTCAGATGGGTGGACCGCATGCATTTTTTCCTCCAAAAATGGCCAATAGTTTAAGAAGGTGACAATTTGTTTTTATAGTCATGTTACAGTATGTTTATGTTATCAATAAAACTCTTGGTGTTTTGCCAATAACTTGGGGGCCTACTTGCGATATCTCTCACAGCCCACAGGTTAGTAACGGCTGATGTACATTTAATATGCACAGTGCAGATAGCACCGTACTGGAGGTGGCAGTCAGCCGTGTTATCTGTGAGCATGGTGGCAGTGGCTGGTCTGCAGGCCTGATGCTCCACACTGAGCATGGTGTCAGTGGCTGGTCTGCAGGGCCTGATGTTACAGTATCTGTGACTGTGAGCATGGTGTCAGTGGCTGGTCTGCAGGGCCTGATGTTCCACACTGTGAGCATATAGTGTCAGTATAGTATATATATATATATATATATATATATATATATATATATATATATATATAGTATAGTATATATATATATATATATATATATATAGTGTCATATAGTGTCAGTCACTGACATAATAGTGTCAGTGGCTGATCTATCTGTGAGCATGGTGTCAGTGGCTGATCTGCAGGGCCTGATGCTCCACACTGTGAGCATGGTGTCAGTGGCTGGTCTGTCTGTGAGCATGGTGTCAGTGGCTGGTCTGCAGGGCCTGATGTTCCACACTGTGGCTGCAGGAAAAACATAGTGAACTGCTGATGGTAGGAACAGACACCTCCCTGCATTATGTCTCTGTTAGACACACACACACACACACACACACACACACACACACACACACACACACACACACACACACACACACACACACACACACACACACACACACACACACACACACACAGAGCAGTGTTAGACAGATATACCGTAATTCATTGTTTCTAGGTCATTTGCCATTTGGAGACGGTGGTCCTAATATTTCCAACTGACTCTTCAGTGTGGTTTGACTCAATGATACAATTGTATGTTTTGCATTTGGCCATTTGTTTCCAACAGAAACCGTTCTAAGACATCAAAGCAGACATTATTCAAACAGCCATGCTAAATTGAATACAGTTGGAAAATATGGGACAATCTCAATATCAACAATCATTTAGATTGTTGTATATTGGAGCTTTCTGTGTGTAATGGATTCAAGCATTCTAAAACCAGTAAGACGCCCTGGGTGACGGCAGACTTCTGGGCGAGCGCTGGCGCTTTTATTTGGCATGGGGGGGTCAGATCAACATATGGAATGAATTCTGTACTGGACATGTATGGAGCGTGTCTTTAGTGTACAGGGTTCGATGAGGTCAGATCAACATAATTATGGAATGTCAGAACAGGTCAGCTGGAAATCTAAGGGTGGCAGTGGGGGCAGTGTCTTGAGTGTACAGGGTTTGATGAGGGCCCAGGTAGGGCCGGGCCTTAATTTTCGGGCCCGTTGAAAACTCTACTAATAACTTTGGGGGGGACCTGTCTAGAGTTTGAATGGACAGTCTATCAGTCAAAAGGGAGACATCGAAGAGGAAGGACGGGAGGGGAGGGATCAACATATGGATGTCAGAACAGGTCAGCTCCATATAAGGAGATCTAAGGGTTTGAGGTCAGATGTAGAGTTGCTGGCCGGCTCCATATATGCAGATAGATCGACATATTGATGATGTCATTGTCAGATAGACATATTGAGACAGCCATATATGAGGCGTGATGGACTGACAACCATATATGGACATATATGGTGGCGTGATGTGTCACGATTCCGAAGCATGATCATATATGGAGGCGTGACACGAGGCTGACACTGACGGGAAATTCAGGTTCATAGTAAACTGCGACCAATGGTCGCAATAAGATTGGAGCTGTTTTTTCGAATACCATGCAGTCATCTTTCACTTACAGAGTCTTGTGGCAGAGATAAGGTACAAACTTGATTTACACTTCCTCATGTGATGGTGATGCTGGCTGTAAATGGCCGATGTACAAGCTCACGCTTCGTGGCTGAAGCATGAATGGAACTTACTTGGTACAGGACTGGATGTTCAGTTTGTCCCTGTTGGAGAGCTTTTCAGCTGCACCTTCACTGCTTTAGCATTGCTTTGGCGGGACAAAGTTCCAGGCCTTGAATACAGTGTGTGCAGTGTACAGCAAGCGCATGTGTTTCTGTCTGTTGTGTCTTGTTGTTTTATATTGGGGAGGGAGGATTGTCTATATGTACAGTATAGTGTGTGTGTGTGTGTGTGTGTGTGTGTGTGTGTGTGTGTGTGTGCATGCATGAATGAGCATTTATGTGTGTTGTCTAAACCAGCTCTAAGTGCAGAGTCAGAACCCCTGCTGGTTGGTTGGCCATGATGCAGTGTGTGCACGTGTGTGCGAGCCTGCGTTTGTGCGTGGATAATTACAGACATCTCTGACCATGCATCACGGTAGAGCATGTGTCGTCTGTCACCGGCTCGTTAGCGAGGTGAGGACCCATGAACAATCCCTCGTCCCCTCCCCTCTCTCTTGCTCCCTCTACATCTCTCTCTCTCTCTGCTCCGTCTCTCCCTCCCTGCACCCTCTCTCTCTTTCTCTGTGTCCTCAATCTCTCTCTCACCATGCCTCATTACACCGGAGGTGCTTGGCCAGTGGGATCGGCGGCTATCTTTGCAAACGCTTTGATGAGCGTGAAGAGATTCCAGCTATGTTTGGCAGAGGCCCTGATTCCAAACAATAGAGGGTATGCACATGCAATGCAAAAAGTGAATGGCAAATTGGGGGGCAAAGTGAGTGGCAAAGTGAGTTTAAAGTGGTTTAATGCAATGAAGACTTTTCTGTTTGGATGTATGGGCTGTCAAGGCCGGAAAGTATAGTTTTTTGCCACTCAGTAGGCGTTCCTGCATAACTTCCGGTTATGATAGTGATGTCACGTGCATAGCTTCTATTGACGTCTCTGCTTCTCTGCCCTGAACGTAACGTAACGCAATCTCTCAGTATCCATAATGTATAGAACGATGAAATTGATTCTGACACACATTGGATTGGTTCCTGAAAAGAAACACGCAGTGCTCACAGATACAGTACGCACATCCACTTACACCTGTCACAAAGAACACGTGTCACAACACGACGCATTGTTAGCTTGAAGCACTGTTCTTTTAGACATGCAGCACCATTGTTCTTGTGAATATACAGTAAATAAGGCTTTAGCCTGAAGCCAGTGATTAGATATGCAGATAGATAATCGACCTGGGACACGGTATCCCACATATGGTGTACATCTTGAAGGAACGCATGCACGCACGCACGCAGTATGTGCAGGTGTGTTGGCTTGTATCCATGCAAGATGCACGCAACACACCTGTGGCCAGTGTTACAATGTACTGGAGGCGTATACGTACCTGACACTGTTGTTACTCTCACAGCTGGAGCTGGTGGAGTTAGAAGTAATGATGTACTATAAACACACACACACACACACACACACACACACACACACACACACCCAACCACATCAAAGACAGCTGTTAGACTTCACGTGCATAGGCCTTTCACCCTATGCAGGGCACAGTCAACCAGCCCAGCATCGTTGACTGTGCCACCACCTACCAGGAAAAAGTATTTCCTGGTAGGTGAAATAGTTTTCACCTACCAGGAAAGGTAGGTGGGAACTATTTCCACCTACCAGGAAAAACTATTTCCTGGTAGGTGGAAATAGTTTCACACACACATTTTGTGTGTGTGTGTGTGTGTGTGTGTGTGAATGCGTACGCGCACTCACACTGTCCTACAGCAGTGTATTAATTGGCCTACAGTGCAGCGTGGAACATTGTGTATTGTTGTGTGTGTGTGATGCATGAGAGTATGAAACACAACACCTGCTACCTGTCTGTCTGTCTGTCTGTCTGTCTGAACCAGGCTCACAGTGCAGCAGAAGATGAGAGATGCACCACGGCACACATGCTGTGATAGGAACTACAGATCTCATGCTGTGATAGGAACTACAGATCTCATGCTGTGATAGGAACTACAGATCATCACGTGCTGTGATAGGAACTACAGATCATCACATGCTGTGATAGGAACTACAGATCAAATGTAACTCTGTATCTCATTCTGAGACAGTGATTTAGCCGTCCATTGACCTGCAGTTCTAAATAAACAACATAGCAGAAACTGAGTGTATTGTAGTCAAGGATGTTTCCCAGCCTGTCTATCAGTGTGCCAGCCAGCCCAGCCATTCTGACTGTACTTTACCGCTGTCCGCTGGTGTGACTGGTTGAGTGTGTCTGGGACAATGTCGAGAGATCAAACCATGGATAAGAGATTTCCAGATATTATAAGAAGCAGGATGGTCAACAGCTGCTCTCTCATTAGCCATCTGTTCTAACCTTCTCTTTCTTCTTCTGTTTCCTCCAACTCTCTCTCTCTTTTTCGCTCTCTATCCTTCACTTCCTCTCTCTCCCCCTCTCCGTCTTTTTATTTATTTTTCTCTATCTGTGTGTGTGTGTGTGTGTGTGTGTGACTGTGTGTGTGTGTGTGTGTGTGTGTGTGTGTGTGCGCGCGCGCGTGCGTGTAGGTGTTTTTGCAGCTCGTAACACACATCCAATGTTATGTTGTTCAATTTGTTTGTCTCTCTAGCGTATCCTCTGTTGATCTTGTGACGTCATTTTCACAAGACTTTTCATAGGACCCCCCTCTTTACCTGTCCTGGTGTCATAAGGAGAGTGAATTTTAAACAAATTCACCCTCAGGACACTGACACCTGAAACCCACACTATAGCCAGAGCGCTGGCGAGCCATCAATAATAGATGGTGTACCAACGTACACTGGCCGGCGTCCGAAGCTGCTACCTGCCTGAGACACAGAGGCTGAGGCTCTGGACAAAGCTGTCGAGACATATAGGCCTCCAAACCGGGCATAACATCTAGATAAGAAAAAACCATAATGGGCCATTGTGTTTGGCTGGTTAGGTGTACAGACACTGGCAATGTTGTCACGCACACTGTCTACCACACGCCTGCCCATAAACGCACGCACGCACGCACTAAGGTGTGATTACAATCAAAACAAAAGCACACAATTTACAATTTAGGCATTTGACAGACGCTCTTAATCCAGAGCGATTTACAGTAAGCATGAACAACACATGGTCATGGTCTCACACACACACACACACACACACACACACACACACACACACACACACACACACACACACACACACACACTTGGCGAGCTACAGCTGAAGAGAAATGTTAAAAAAAAATCTACAACTTTATGTAGGTTAATAAATACATAGTAAGTGATTCTTACTTGTAAGACAGAAGTCTTGTAAGACAGTAACATTGTGTGGTGGGATATATACCAGGTTGATAGATATTTGTAAGACATGAGTGCTGTGTTAGTCTGAGGACAGGCAGTATGTTGTGGCACGTCCCCATCTGCTGGCTGGATGAGGTAATGCACTGTTGAGTCCAATGTTCTTCTTGGCATACTGAATTCAGTTCATGCAATGTTGGTTTATCATCTACTGTTAACACGCTATTCAGGACTTCACAAATGTATAATTAGTCATTAGACGTGCAACAAAGCAAAATGCAAATGTTTTAACATTTAACTGAATGGTTTTGTTCCTCTCCCTTCCTTCCACCTCAGGTGAATGGAGTGAACATTGAGAGCATGCGACATGCAGAGGTAGTGGCCTTCATAAAGAACGCTGGAGACGAGACCAGGTTGTTGGTGGTGGACCCGGACACAGACGACCACTTCAAGAGGATGGGCATCGTCCCAACCGTCTGCCATCTCAGAGGTTAGACTACACTACCCCAAATGCACTGGGGTACCCCTGGTGTTGTGTTGCACTCAGTATTGAGTTTATACTTGTAACCTATTATGATACAAAATATGAATAGTGATAATAATAATAGTTGTTGTTCAGAATCAACTTAGTGACATCACAGGTTTCCTTCATATAGACATAGCATAATCCAGCTGGTACAGTGTGGTACAGTATGTACATGAGGTTAGAGATAAGGGGCCCTATTTCGTCAGTGCCTTACGCCTTATAAACTCACAACACGTCGATGTACTGTAGATCGGCTAGTTGAACAATTTGAAAATGTTTTGGAGAAGGGGTAAGAAAGGCGCTGGCGCAAATAGGGCCCAAGGTGCTTTATACAATTTGGTACAGTAGGTCCACATAGCAGCAGACATGTACATGAGATCAGATGTTGTTTTTATAAAATATTATACTTTTGTGACACAATGCTTCCACAGACTATGACCCGTCCATATCCAACGGCTCACCCAGCCCTCAGATCAACGGCAGCTCCGCCTCACAGTCCATGAGGTCGACGCGGTCTGATCTCAGCAGCCAGGGAAACAGCACACAGGTGACTGCATGGGGACATGATTATGCATGTGTTCCTGTGCTTGTGCATGGCCATACTTTACATGGCTCTACTGTATGTCTGGCAGAAACCTTGCATCTCTCTTTTTTACTTCATCATACAAGACATATAGTGAAAATAACAGTCGACTCGTCACTATGACTCAGACATAACCATAGATAGTTTACTATGACTCAGCCATAACCATATAGTTTACTATGACTTACGGATGTAATGCACGTAACTCGAGAACTGTTTGCCCCACTGACTTCAAATTTGACACACGCGTTCCACACCCCCACAGGGAGTGCAGTGTCCGGCCTTGAGTCGGAGGCATACACCGCTGTCCAGAAACACCACAAACGTATCACCTGTAGAATTTCCAGTCTCTGCCTCAGCCAATTGATTACCATGGCAACCATATACCTGCCCTTTGATTACTTCCACTTTTCACAGTCAGTCTGTCTGAAGAGTGCAATCTTCAGACACAGGCAGACAGACAGATACAGTCAGAGATCTCCATATGGGACACAGACATACGGTTAAAACGGGTGCTATGACAACGGGTATATTGCATACTAGGTTCCCAAGTAGGCCAGTGGCCGACGGCCCGGCACAGGTCTAGTAGGCTACTATTTAAGTAACGCCATACCTGTATGTCGGCAACAAACATACCATGTCTTAAAAAAACGTGTCTGAAACTCTCCACCAGCTATCCACACCACAAATGTCTGCCATAGATGATTACCATCTCTCCAGTACCATTAATGCCTCTCTCTCTCTGGATACGTTTGTTTAGCTGGCGGAAGATGAGGGAGGCCGTCTCATGGACCCGTTCTCTGAGATCGGCCTGCGTCTGAGCCCCACGGCGGCCGAAGCCAAGGAGAAGGCACACGCCAAGAGAGCAAAGAAGAGGGCGCCGCAGATGGACTGGAACATGAAATATCAGCTGTTCAGCAACTTCTGAGACATTGTCCTCCTCCCCCTCCCGAGGTCACCTCAAAGATCCTTTGGAAATACAAACGCTTGGGTATTTTTTGTTGTGGAACATTCTCTTTTTAATCCCAGGAAACGATATTCTCAAACATGACCACAAACGAGACCACAATTTGTTCCCAGCTCAGCCCCATGCATGAAGAAAAGCAGAAAAGCACAGAATAATGATGGTTTACAAAGGTTTGAGCCATTTCTGCAAGCCTCAGAGAGCTCCCAGGTGTCATGGACTGACTGCCGCCGACTTGTAAAGTTCCTGCTCTTACTTTTTGCACACTTTTACAACTAAAGGAAAGGAAAAGCCTTGCATACTTACAAGTTTTTCCTCGTTTTCTTATAACTTGTCCTTTTTTTCTCCAACAAAGCATCTCTCATTCTTTCTTTAGACACAAATGGGGGGGTTAGTTATTTTTGTATTAAAAAAATAAAATTAAAAAACAGAAAATGAGTAAAAGTGTCATGGTCACAACCCAGACTGCATTGTAAGAGTTTTATGAACACTGTGACTTTACTATTTGTAATAGTTTGTATTGACCCATGAATTGGGGGTCCCATTTGTTGTTAGTTGAAGTTCCTATTATTCTCAGTGCTTGACGTTGGTATCCATCCATTACAAGAACGATAAGAGGACTGAACGCTGATTGGTTCATTCATTTACCATTGGTATATGTCTTTCCTTCTGGTATCTCAACATGTAGACTATTTGTCTACCCACTAGCACAATTGTATTTGTATCTACAGTATATACAGTATATTTTATTTTTGCATAGAGTTCAGTGACAATCAATAAGCTTCCTGTACCTAATCCTGACTGCTGTAGGCCTTTACATCAACTCAGCGTTATTCACAGTGAACCACTTTCTTAAAGGGACACTTTTTGCAAAGTTAATGACCTTTAGAAGATTTAGAACACTTTGTGTGTGTAATATGTGGTTTTAGATATTTTTGATTTTAGCAGTGAGCCCGGTGGCTCACTTACTTCCTGGACTACATGTTGTTTCAGTAAGACAGCCCTCCCCCTATCCACAAGGAGGAGCAGTGCACCAAAGCATTATGGGAATTGTACTCTGGGAACTGTAGACACTGGGCTCCCTGCTAAAATATCTAAAACCACATATTACACACATAAATAAAGACCCCTAGGAAAGTGTTCTAAATCTTCTAAATGTTATTAACATTGCAAAAAAGGGTAAAAGTGTCCCTTTAAATGTATGTAATGTACATGTAACATGTAATGCATAATACAATATGATCACTAACCTCTGTCCCATACTTGTAGGTATATTGCTCCAATAAACCCGTAAACACAGACATGGGGGATCACCACTAATACGAAACGTAGTACCAAAAAACAGGAATAAGTGGAGCCAGATGGACTGGTCATGTGAGGACAAGTGGTATAAATAGTTGAGGGTAAAAGCTATGATTTGACGTCATTGATCAGCAAGCCACTGCCTGTTGTGTCCAGCAGAGGGCAGTCTAAGCCAGCAAACATAGGTTTCCCTACATACAGTGTGCATGTGTGTGTGTGTGTGTGTGTGTGTGTGTGTGTGTGTGTGTGTGGCAGTGAAAATCTCAGAAAACAGTTGTTTATCTGAAACATCCATCACCACCTCACAATGTTTTGTACAGGCAGGAAGTTCTAAAACAAAAACGAAACGAACATGGGAGAGAGAGTTCATGGTAAAAGATCTATTCCCGATGGTGTATTTCATATGGCAGATGGCTGGGAATTGAAGGTCAACCTGGTTTATCCTTCGTTGTACGCTGGTGCCACGCGCAGAAAACAACCGATATACAAACTCACAGCACTGTGTGAATCTGGTGCGAATGTGCCACATTGTGAGGCTGTGAGCTTGTAGATCTGTTTTTGCAGAGAGACACCGTCGTACAACGGAGCATAAATTGAAGTGATGGAGTGGAACATGATGCTTGTTACTATGTAAAATGAATGTAAAGTGAGGAAGAGGGAGGAAGAGTATGTTAGGATTTGTTTTTTAAATGCCCGCTTTAGCATAAAAACTCAGTAAAGAAGGTAAACTATAGGCCTACTAATAAACCTGTATTCGTTGTCCACCCTGTCCTCACATTGTTTATAAGTTAATACGAATGTGTAGACATAAAGCTACCAATGAATTTACAATCTTCTGTATCAATAAATATGAGGGAAAACAAACAGAAAAATGAATCAGTGTGGTCGTTTGGATTCTTGAGTTCACTTGATAACAACATGACAGTTAATCATTTTTTATCTCCGAGCCAAAGGATACAATGAATCGAGTACTTAACTGGCAGAGATATAAGTCAATAATTGATAGTAAAGAAGTCGATAGCAGGGCATCTAAGATACAAGTAAACTGAAAATGCATCTGGACAGTTAGTCATTTTGTTTTGAAAGTATAGAATCAAGAATTAACTTTAAGTTAATGTGCACATAACCGGAATTTGACTTGGTGAAGTGGGTTACTTATAAAAAATCACACCCGTGTGAACCGAGTGGTGCAACTCCCCTCTCTCTCCCCCCTCCTCTCTCTCTCTCTCATTAGCAGGCAACAGTGCAGCACTGTCTCTCTCTCTCTGTTTCTGGCAAACAGCGCCCCTACTGGTACTCATTATGGTGCTCATTAATGAAAACATACCGTAGGTGAACACATAGGTGAACACGGGAACACTGACATTGCTGTTCCTTGGAGTGGTTGCACCACTCAAAAACAGAGCATGGGGTGGCCATCGCTGAGTGGTTGGTGAGCCGGCCTGTGGGGAACCAGAGCCCTGGTTGTCCTGTGGGGAACCAGAGCCCTGGTTGTCCTGTGGGGAACCAGAGCCCTGGTTGTCCCGTGGAGAACCAGAGCCCCTGGTTGTCCTGTGAGGAACCAGAGTCCTGGTTGTCCTGTGGGGAACCAGAGCCCTGGTTGTCCTGTGGGAAACCAGAGTCCTGGTTGTCCTGTGAGGAACCAGAGCCCCTGGTTGTCCTGTGAGGAACCAGAGCCCCTGGTTGTCCTGTGAGGAACCAGAGCCCTGGTTGTCCTGTGAGGAACCAGAGCCCTGGCAGGCATTTGGTGTCAGTTGTTCATGAACCTGGCTGTCTGGTGGAAGCAGTTGTCTCTGAGCCTGCTATAGTGCTAGACGGACCCTTGAGGCAGTGGAACGGCTGTTCATACGACCCTCTGCAGCACTCTGCGCTTGAAGGCAGTACAGTTCCCATCATTCCAGCCGGTGATGTATCCAGTCAGGATGCTGTCGCTGGTGCCTTTGCAGGCCCATATGATCTTAGGCCCCATGTCAGAGTTCTTAAGCCCCCTTTAGGTGAATGAGGCATTGCTGTGCCTTTTTCTTAACCACATGGCTGATGCATGTGTGTGTGTGTGTGTGTGTGTGTGTGTGTGTGTGTGTGTGTGTGTGAGAGAGAGAGAAAGAGATAGTGTGAGAGAAAGAGAGCGAGAGATAGAGAGAAAAGGGGGGGGGGTCTGATTTGTGAGAAGAGGCTGTTCAGATGTCATTGACGATCATAATTGATAATGTGTGAAAAAAGAACCCCAGAAATATTGTTCTTTGAAAACACATTCTCCAGAGTTACAGCCAATAACTCTTCCTTCATGTCCTGTCATGGAAATTAGGCTAATGTGATCTGGATGGATGTTTCCCACAGCACAGCACAGCACAGCACAGCACAGCACAGCACAGCACAGCACAGCACAGCACAGCACAGCACAGCACAGCACAGCACAACACAACACAGCACAGCACAGCACAGCACAGCACAGCACAGCACAGCACAGCACAGGACAGGACAGGACAGCACAGCATAGCACAACACAACACAGAGAGCAGTGAGCACAGCACAGCATAGCACAACACAGCACAGCACAGCACAGCACAGCACAGCACAACACAACACAGAAAGCAGTGAGCACAGCACAGCATAGCATAGCACAGCACAGACCAGCAGTGGTTCGCAAAGTGGGGTCTGGGGCCCTCCCCAGGGGTCATTGGGGGGGTTCCAGGGGGTCCCCAGCAAATTGTGTTCATATACTGCACTATAGTGTCAAATTCAGTTTAAACACTTTTATACTTATACAGCTGTTCAAAAATAGAAGACCTACAAGGTCACAATACATATCTGCTATCTGCTATTAGCCCACATCTTCTCTTATGGGGCACAAATGGCACAAGATCTTTTCAGATGGGGGTCCCTGGCCTAGTAAATACATTTGGGGGTCCTTAACATGAACGTGAGTGTGGGAGAGGCTGTAATGAATGAAGAATCGGGGACTAAGGGGAGCCATGGAGCTTACTGAGGATTACAACTAGTGCACAGACAGCTGTCATACATTTAAGCCTAATTTATACATCGTCGCACGCCCGTGGCGCTCACCGGATTTTCAAGCTAACTGCGATACGTCTCATTGTTAGCTCGGAAATCTTTTTTATTTTTTTGGTGGTGCAAAATAATTCAAATTAGGCTGCATGTACGCACCCACGACGCTCGCACACACACACACACACACACACACACACACACACACACTGATGAGTATAAGGCTGGGACCAAAGCTGCATTTTGAGAGGGCAATAATGCAGCGATAGACCAGATCAGGTCAGCTGATAAACTGGACCAGGCATGGTTGAAACAACATTTGGGTCCAGTAGTCATTAGAGTCTTTCTACGTTGTTTTGTGTGCAGAGAACCAGTTAGTTTGGCTGGTGTTTCCACCTCAGCCCGGTTCGGTTGTAAACCAAACCAAACTGCACAGAATCGTGCTGATCAGCACGGATTAGCCTTGATTATAGAGGGTATGTGACATTATCATCAAACCCGGAAGTTATGTGGGAAGTTCGGGAACGCCTACTGAGTGGCAAATAACGACTTTCTGGCCTCGACAGCCCATACAACCAAACAGAAAAGTCCAATATGATTGCATAAACGACGTTAAACACTGTTAAACCCACTTTGCCACTCGATTTGCCACTCACTTTATGCATACCCTCTATTCCATGTCCACCGCTTTGTAATCTTGAATGGTTGTGTGACTGTAGAAGGTTTCCATGTGCAGTGACAGTACAGTGACAGCAGGGTTTCTCAAAGTGGGTGCCGTCGTGACACACGTCCAGGGCTGCCTGCCACAGAACACTTTGACAATGTGTAATTTCTCCATATCACTTCAGGTTAACCACTTAGTGTAGACCCTCTATACCTAGTAAGACGGACCACCAAACCTCCTTGGCAAACATTGACGATCTACAAACTGATCTATAACTGTGGGCCTCACGATAATAAATACACATGAGGTGAATAAAACTAAGAGAAATTTATGTAAATTAGTAAATTATACAAGACACTGCGGGATGAGACAAACACAACAATGAGCAGGTTTGTTTAAGACGCGCCACAAAGGCATCTTTGAACATGACATCATGTCTCCTCCGTCTCTACGTTTCACTTCATCTCAGTGCGCCGAGATAATCCCTCCAAGGATGGGATGCAACTGCTTTTGTTTAGTGTCTGTGGCAATATCTATCTCTGCCCCTCTCTCTCTCTCTCTCTCTCTCTCTCTCTCTCTCTCTCTCTGCCTCTGCCCCTCTCTCTCTCTCTCTCTCTCTCTCTCTCTCCATTCTGGAGGATTATGCCAGTACGGGCATACGGTTTCACTCTGTTCCCAGAATTTCCCACCGGCCAGCTGCCGTGGGTCTTCTGTCCCCGCAGAGGTCACACAGAGGTCAGAGAGAACGAGAGAGTTTGTAATTATATGCATGTGTTTGTGTGTGTGTGTGTGTGTGTGTGTGTGTGTGTAAACGCATCATGTGTGCCCCATGTGGTATCTCTCAGTGTACCCTCGCGTGCGAGTGAGTGAGTGAGTGAGTGTGTGTGTGTGGTGTGTGTGTGTGTGTGTGTGTGTATAAACGCGGCATGTGTGCCCCATGTGGTATCTCTGAGTGTCCCCTCGCGTGCGAGTGTGTGTGTGTGTGTGTGTGTGAGTGAGTGAGTGAGTGAGTGAGGTGTGTGTGTGTGTGTGTGTGTGTGTGTGTGTGTGTGTGTGTGTGTGTGTGTGTGTGTGTGAGTGAGTGAGTGAGGTGTGTGTGTGTGTGTGTGTGTGTGTGTGTGTGTGTGTGTGTGTGTGTGTGTGTGTGTGTGTGTGTGTGTGTGTGTGTGTATGCATGCTCATCTTGGTTCTGAAGCAGGCAGTGACAGAAGGGTCAGCCAGGCCTCTCCTGCCCATCATCTGGTTTCTCACATCTCCTCAGTCACGCTGAGGTCAGCAGACAGGTCAGGTTTGGGTCACATGGTAAAAGGCAGCGATGACAGTGCCAGTAATGTGGTGTCATCATCATCTTCATCACCATTGCTATGCTGCTCTGTGGACGGGGTGAGATCACGCATTTCACATATACGGGGGTAAAATGGATTGGATTGTGTTTAGATGTACACACAGTAGCGAGACAACAACGAGATCACAGTTCAATGAACTTGGAAGTGCAGCTCGATTGTTTTAGCAAATACAGTGGAAAAAAGGCAGTGCTGTCATAAGAACTCTGTATCCACAGTCATCTATGATGTCAATCTTCTTCATGATGATCTATGAGTCGTCTAGGCCTATGACATATATATGACATAATGACTCAAAATTTGACCAACCTTTCAACCTGATCAGAGCCCTATAGAATAGTGTAACCAGACCCTGCCAAAGACCCGGCCATAACTTGCTTCTCCAAGGGAGCTAGCTCTCTTCAATCGGGGGTTGACTCCTGCAGCTCAGGGTGCTAGGGTCTTTACAATATATCTATTTCAAAATGTATAAAAACACATTATGTGTATAGTAGAGGTACCGTACTTCTACTTCCTACTGGCAGAGTGTGCACTGGTCAGGCGAGTGCTTTGTGAGATTATCTCCGGTCCGGACACGGACAGGCACGAAAACAGACCCTTTTTATAGACGACTAGTCTCCTGCAGAGCCACATCTTCAAAACAATTTAATCTACAGTATATCTGTTTTTTGAAAAGACAGACAGAAATGAACCGAGTACAAGCAGCTCTGGTGGAGCACCGCTAAGGCTGCAGCATTCAGGAAGTAGGCCACACATTGCTTAGCGCGAGGTGCGCACAGTGCCGTACCTGGTCTTAGCACGAGGTGCGCACAGTGCCGTACCTGGTCTTGGTGGAAACGTAATACCACAGGTGGGCACATTATCAGCCTCCCCGGAGGCTACGGCGGGGGCCAGCCAGGCTGGTGACGTCATCACATCAAAGGGAGCGACTGCAATTTTCAGGGCAGTGAAAAAGCCATGCAGAGAATGGAAGCAGAGAACAAGGAACCCGCAGGTGGGCACTTTCTCTATTCAGCGAGGTCCCTGTCCGTCCATGCGCTATTTCTAGCCCGTCCTATTATCGGGCCGGGTTGATTGCACATCTCACACCCTCACTGAGGACTTTTCATGTATTTCCTGTTGAACTTCTTTTCTCTTTTTTGTCTCTCATTCTGAGTCTGCTTTCGCGGAACACTGACAATGAGCCACGTACTGTTACTGGTGGACTAACCACACCCAGCTTAACCTCATGATAGTTGTTGCTGTTACTTTTCAGGAATATTAAAAAGTCACACCTGTGTGAAGTGAGGTGGCGCTAATATATTAAAGTATAACTCATGTTGATTAGGTGATGTAATGGTGATGTAAAACAAATGGTGTCAAAACAATACAAATTATCTTTATTGTTAATGGCATTTAATGTTTGTGTTAGGGACAAGATGACGTACATTTTCTCCTCATTGTCAATGGTGTTTTTAAAACAAACATTGAACTAAAAACAAACATTAAACCTGTATATACAGTGCTGGCGCCCCTCAAAAATGCCAAAATAGCAGAACTACAAGCTCAAAATGCACCACGTTTTGAGCTTGTAATTTTTGTGACATTGTGGTACGATAAAGTTTATGGGGAAAAAAACACATAAAAAGTTTAAATATGGAGAGCTTTCTGCGCAACAGCGACGGTATTTAATTTGCTGCACGTTTGTCGATAATAACATAATCTACAAGTGGGGAAAATGCTAGGTGATCGGCAAGAGCTCTCCGCTGTGCCGCACAGAGGGTGTTGTAAGTTGGTCTTTAGAGTGCCACCCATTGAGCTGTGCCAGGCATGCATGGAGTGCACAGGGTGCCCACAAGGAGACACAGAGAAACCATGAGACCATCCACAGAGAGAGAGGCAGAGAGAGAGAGAGAGAGAGAGGGCGAGAGAGAGAGAGGCAGGGAGAGAGAGCAGTGAAGGGAGGGGAGGGGAGGGGGGGAGGCTAGAGGGCGGGAGACTCCGCAGCCATGGCAACAGTGTGTTTTTGTTAGCGCGCGTGAGTCAGACAAGCGGTGAGTCACAGTCAGGAGGAAACACACACACACACACACACACACACACACACACACAGTCACTCAGGGGGAAGCCAAATAAGGGCAACTGCACCAACATTCAGAGAGAGGGACAAAGAGAAAAAAAAGAGACCAGGAGTGAAGACAACGAAAGAAGGAGTAAAAAGAGGAGGTGACATGACGGAGGGGGGTCTGTAACAAACCTAGGACAAGTAAGAATGGAACCAAACAAACAGGCAGAGTAATGGTACAGAGAGAAATGGAGGCCAGAGGTCTGGAGGAGCGCACACACTGTAACCAGACTAGTGGTGGACAAAGTAATATGCTCAAAATTCAGAAGGACAAATTATGATGTACATTTTCCTTTTATATATATCGAATAACTATTAAATTACTATAGGGGTTAATATATATTTTGTGAAGTTTGGGTCCAATATTTCCACTTGAAATGTAGGGCTAATAAGATAAAGTTGTGTTCTTTATCTGCCCTACGTACTACTTACGTTACTGTTCACCACTGCACATAAAACACACATGATGATCAGAGGGGAAGGAGGTAGAGGGCACACACACTGTACCCTCTCCCAGGAGCACCCTTCACATGGGCGGGGGGGTGCGGAAACGCACGCAGACACACCCAGGTGCACACACACACACACACACACACACACACACACACACACACCTTGGCTTAACACACTAAACCACCCATTTATTTGTAGGGATTGTCCAACGTCTGCACGCATTGGAAAGCCGTCTGGTTTTCACAGATCAAACGACATAATTGTCTTTGATTTTCTTTTTAGAAAGTTACAATCTGTGTGGTAATAATAATAATTAGACTTTTATCGATCCCCGTAGGGAAATGCAGTTATGACCTTTTTCTGAGTGGAAAAACACGCCCGTTTCCTTTATTATTATACATTTTTGTGAATTAAGTTGTCAATGAAAATTTGAGTTGACAAAAGGATTCAGTTGACAAAAGGATTCAGTTGACAAAAGCTGAGCTAGCTAAAAACCATTACAGCTAGCAACAACTAGTAACCTAACATTTTAGAGTTAAGACACTCACTAACCACTGATTTGTACTTAGTTGCGTGCTAGTGTCTCACACTGAGAATAGCCGATCTACAAGCCCACAACCCGACGCATGCAGTGTGACATGTTGTGAGCTTGTAGATCTGCTATTTTCTGTGCGAGACATGATGCACAACCCAAGTATAAATCAGGCCTAATTCCCTTCTTCTTCAAGTCTTTGTCCCTCTGGCTGATGGGTTTATTTTCCCACGGCCCATTGTGGGAGTGGAGGAGCCCTTTAGGTGGGCGAAGCTGACTGACTGTATTTACACTAAAGGAATCTGAAGGTTTATGTGTGTGTAGGCAGAGGTTTACATACACACATAGACCACGGCTTAATGTGTGTTTTGGCTACCGTTGGCCCTGACAGAGCGCTTCTACGCAAGCTTGAGTTTGTGTGTGTGTGAGTTTGTGTGTGTGTGTGTGTGTGTGTGTGTGTGTGTGCGTGTGCTCTTTCTTCAGGGTAAAGAGAGTGCTCAGTGCTCCAAATATATCTACATCTGTAGGAGTGGCATAAAATAGCCCCCCAGGCAGACCCTATACGAAGATATGCCTGTTTTTACAATATCATAAAAGCTGATATACTGCCATGCTCTCAACACTTCACTTCATAAAGCCCGTCCCCGGCTGCCCGCCCCAATGAGGCCAGTGGGGGCTGCCTGCCCCAATGAGGCCAGGGGGGGCTGCCTGCCCCAATGAGGCCAGGGGGGGCTGCCTGCCCCAATGAGGCCAGGGGGGGCTGCCTGCCCCAATGAGGCCATGGGGGGCTGCCCGCCCCAATGAGGCCAGGGGGGGGCTGCCTGCCCCAATGAGGCCAGGGGGGGCTGCCTGCCCCAATGAGGCCATGGGGGGCTGCCCGCCCCAATGAGGCCAGGGGGGGGCTGCCTGCCCCAATGAGGCCAGGGGGGGCTGCCCGCCCCAATGAGGCCAGGGGGGGCTGCCTGCCCCAATGAGGCCAGGGGGGGCTGCCTGCCCCAATGAGGCTAGGGGGGGCTGCCCGCCCCAATGAGGCTAGGGGGGGCTGCCTGCCCCAATGAGGCTAGGGGGGGCTGCCCGCCCCAATGAGGCCAGGGGGGGGCTGCCTGGCCCAATGAGGCCAGGGGGGGGCTGCCTGCCCCAATGAGGCCAGGGGGGGCTGCCCGCCCCAATGAGGCCAGGGGGGGCTGCCTGCCCCAATGAGGCCAGGGGGGGCTGCCCGCCCCAATGAGGCCAGGGGGGGCTGCCTGCCCCCATGAGGCCAGGGGGGGGCTGCCTGCCCCAATGAGGCCAGGGGGGGCTGCCCGCCCCAATGAGCAACAACATCTACTTTCAGACAGAATCCTCCCCTCTCGGCAGGTGAAACGCTGCTGAGAGACAGGTGCAGAAAGTATGTATACGGCTGTCACAGGCTTGACCCTGAGCTACCGCCATGGGTCAAAGGTCAGCACTAAGTGGAGAGGCAGCTTTTAGAGAGTGATGTTACTGTCGGGAAGATAACAAGAGGGGACAGAATGTAGTGTGGTGTTGTAAAGCTGGGAGAGGGAGGGGGTACAGGGACCAAGTGTGTATGTGTGTGTGTGTGTGTGTTTGTTTGTTGATTGGTGATTAATAGGACACAGGAAGTCACTCAGTGGTGTGTCACAGATGATGTCAGCGGTTGAGCAGAGGAACCCAACCGCCATGTGGCCACAGATAGACTTCCTGACTCGCTGACCACACACACACACACACACACACACACACACACACACACACACACACACAAACGTAACATGCACATACAAACACACACACGACACATGAACTCATGAGGTCATGACATAACACCATTTTTCGAACAGAAACTTGTTAGTTTCTCACACTCAAAATACTCTGTCTGTCTGTCTCTCTCTCTCTCTCTCTCATGCCATGAGCTCACCTCTGGAGAATGCATCTCCATGTCTTGACTCCTTTGTGCTGAGCACCATCTCCTGATCACTGCGTACTCTGAGTCTGCTCCCCAAAACCTGCATGCCTGACAGCTCTAATGCCATCCATCTGGCCTGACTGAACAACTGCTTCTGAGAGAGAGAGACAGAGAGAGAGACAGAGAGAGACAAAGAGAGAGAGAGAAACAGGAGGAGGTAAAGATGGTGTGTATGATAGGAAACGGGTGCTGGGTGCAAGAGAACAAGTGAGCAAAGGGCAGTAGCTGGATTGAAACAGATGTGTGTGTGTGTGTGTGTGTGTGTGTGCGTAGGCTGGTGGTGGGCTGGGGGTGAAGGTGGTCCTGGCTGGATATATTTAGTGTGTGGAGTGAGAGAGGGCGGTCGCTTCTCAAGGGGTTTTTCCAGGGGAGTATATTTAGACGTGGGGACGTGTATAGAAGACAAGAGGGAGGGATGTGAACACACTAGTCTACTAATGCCAATCTGATGTAAGAGGCTGCAACAGAGGGACACACGCACATCCCCTCTGTCTGTCTGTCTGTCTGTCTGTTCCTGCAGACTGCACCTATTAACCTCCACAGTATTTCACACGTTATGGTCTTCACACACACCCATAAGACTCACTCACTCACACACCCATAGAGGCCTTGCTTGCACAAACATTTTAATAGGGCCTTGTACAATCACTCACACACACACACACACACACACACACACACACGCACACACACACACACACACACACACATTGTATGCTCATATATTCAATGGAAAAACACAATTCGATCGTTAATCCCAATTCTATTTCAGTCAGGACAAATCAAGAATGGATGGAATAGATATTTATTGAATATAAATGAGCAATATGTATATTATGGTTTGGCGATGAATTGGATCTGCTTTTTAGGTACTCAGATCAAGCGCATCAGTCCCGGCCATAGGGAATCCGAATCCCCCGTACCTAAACAGTAGATCCAAAAGTACAGGTGGTAGCTGGGGTGGAGGAGGGTGAGCATTAAGGTTTATATACAGCAGCGCAGCAGATATAGCAGTAGCAAGCAAGCAGGAGGAAGAGTGCAAACCTTCCAGTTTATGTAGCCGGTATGAAAATGTGTGATTGGCTGAGTGAATCATGTGGATGAGAGCGTGATGCTGAGGCGGGCCAATTAATGACCGGCAGCGACTGCACTGAGGTTTCCTGGCTGAACTTGCATCGCGCAAGTCTGTGACAGGCGCGATGCTCATTAGTATGAGTGTGTGCACACCTTTGAGACAGGTCTGACAGCATGGAACACACCATCATATCTCCTATAGACAGCATGGAACACACCATCATACTGTAGGTCCTATAGACATCATGGAACACACCATCATACTGTATGTCCTATAGACAGCATGGAACACACCATCATACTGTATCTCCTATAGACATCATGGAACACACCATCATACTGTAGGTCCTATAGACAGCATGGAACACACCATCATACTGTATCTCCTATAGACAGCATGGAACACACCATCATACTGTATCTCCTATAGACATCATGGAACACACCATCATACTGTAGGTCCTATAGACAGCATGGAACACACCATCATACTGTATCTCCTATAGACAGCATGGAACACACCATCATACTGTATCTCCTATAGACATCATGGAACACACCATCATACTGTATGTCCTATAGACATCATGGAACACACCATCATACTGTATCTCCTATAGACAGCATGGAACACACCATCATACTGTATCTCCTATAGACAGCATGGAACACACCATCATACTGTATCTCCTATAGACAGCATGGAACACACCATCATACTGTATCTCCTATAGACATCATGGAACACACCATCATACTGTATCTCCTATAGACAGCATGGAACACACCATCATACTGTATCTCCTATAGACATCATGGAACACACCATCATACTGTATGTCCTATAGACAGCATGGAACACACCATCATACTGTATCTCCTATAGACAGCATGGAACACACCATCATACTGTATCTCCTATAGACATCATGGAACACACCATCATATCTCCTATAGACATCATGGAACACACCATCATACTGTATCTCCTATAGACATCAGACATCATGGAACACACCATCATACTGTATCTCCTATAGACAGCATGGAACACACCATCATACTGTATGTCCTATAGACATCATGGAACACACCATCATACTGTATGTCCTATAGACAGCATGGAACACACCATCATATCTCCTATAGACATCATGGAACACACCATCATACTGTATCTCCTATAGACATCATGGAACACACCATCATACTGTATCTCCTATAGACAGCATGGAACACACCATCATACTGTATCTCCTATAGACATCATGGAACACACCATCATACTGTAGGTCCTATAGACAGCATGGAACACACCATCATACTGTATCTCCTATAGACAGCATGGAACACACCATCATACTGTATCTCCTATAGACAGCATGGAACACACCATCATACTGTATCTCCTATAGACAGCATGGAACACACCATCATACTGTATCTCCTATAGACATCATGGAACACACCATCATACTGTATCTCCTATAGACAGCATGGAACACACCATCATACTGTATCTCCTATAGACATCATGGAACACACCATCATACTGTAGGTCCTATAGACAGCATGGAACACACCATCATACTGTAGGTCCTATAGACAGCATGGAACACACCATCATACTGTATGTCCTATAGACAGCCCAGTGCCATGCAGGCCCGCCATTCCAGACACCGCAGGGTAGACGGGGCGAGAGAGAGGGCCGCCAGCAGCCCTGTGCGTTATTTTCCGAACACCAAAGCAGCTAACGTAGTAAAATAAAATAAAAATACAAAAAAGAGACGAAAAACGAGGGCCACAGCTGAAAAAGCAATGCTAATAATAATGAGAGCAAAGAGAGAGAGAGAGAGAGAGAGAGAGATCAGAGAGAGAGAGAGCAGTGTGGTCTCAGTTCAGCTTGCTAAGGATAATAGCATGCGCGCTGGCTGGGGCAGATGGAAGGGGAGAGGAGAGAGCGAGCGCAGAGCCGCAGTGACGCCATTGTGGTTCCACGGCACTTCCTGTCTACTGCCACAGTGTTTGTGTGTCTTGTCGCCATAGCAACTGCCAACACATAAATACCAGAGAGGGAGTGGACAGAAAGAGAGAGAGAGGGAGAGAGAGAGAGAGAGGGAGAGAGAGAATAAGGACAGACCTATAACCAGTCAAAGTCAACTGAACCCATTCTGAGCCTCCTGTAGTTGGCAGGTTCGTCAGCTGGGCTGAGCCCCTGCTGGACTTCTCGTGGACTTTATGGCCGCTCTGGGCCTGTTTTCTAGTGACGTGGTGTGGGATGGATGAGTGTGAGATGAGGTATGGCCTGAAATGTCCCTGGATCTGGGGCCCGTATAGGTTGACAGGTTGGTTTGGCGAGTCACCCAGTAGCCGAAAGGTTACTCACAATCCCCGTTTTGTTCAACCCACACTGCCAGTGCTGCCCAAAAGCTACCTCTGAGTGCAGGCAAAGTAGAGTCTGCCCTATACTGTATATCCATCCATCCATCCATCCACTGCCACACTCATTATGCTCGCACCCACCCTATTATCCTCGCTCTCTCCCTCGCTGATCGAGCTCTTCATGTCATGACATCACACACACACAACAGAAGTGGTTGGGTGACATTAGTAATTGTGCTGATGTCAACAGAGTCTGATTTTCACCGATATCGGTGCATGTCCATATTTGGGCATAATACAGGAATACAGTTCTTGAACACCAGTAAGACACGCATCCGTGCACGCCCTTTAGTGTTTAAATCACAATGTTCACCAGTCGGTTACATGTGTACACATGCATTCTCAGAGTTCGATGAGCAGTCAGCATGTTCCTGTGTGGTAATAATAGCGGTGTGGACACAGCCCACTCTCCCACTGTACAGTACAAACACAGCAGGAATGTAGGCCCATCTTGCATCATTAAAGGGTAGGGATATCGTTGCCGTCGGGTGGAAACCTCCTACTGTGTGTCCAAAAGCATTCCTTTTTTGTTTTCACTACTTTTGTGCAACACTCTTGTATGATGAAGTAGTAGGGCATCAATTTATGGAAGAACATACGTTAAAATATGGAGATACTAGGTTGTCACCAACGATATACAGTACAATACCACAAAGAACGGTTTACACTGTGTATGAGTGACTTTTCATCTCCATCCATCTCTCAGAATTTTCTCTCTCTCTCTCTCTCTCCAAATACATTTTTCCGCTGCTTGTTGTATAATTAGATGTGAATTACCATGACGACCAAATGGGAGGTTCTTTCTTTTCTCCTTCTTTCTCCTGCAGGGCCCTGAGGCTGAGATTAGAGTCACTTAACTGCTGTCTGACTCACCGTCTGAGTAGATCACTCAATGACTCAATGACACACACACACACACACGCACACACGCGCACACACACACACACACACACACACACACACACACACACACACACACACACACACACACACACACACACACACACACACACACACACACACACACACACACACACACACACACACACACACACACACACACACACACACACACACACACACACACATCTATACACAGAGTATCCTGGGTGACTTATTCATTTGTTGTTAGTCTCTCTACTACACCAGCTATTCTCTCTCACACACACACACACACAAATAATTGGCTAAACACTAAGACACTATTGATAACATAACATTAATATTATAAAAGTGCGCTATGAGCTTGTAGGTCTGCTATTTTTTTAAATGTGGCACAAATATTTGAATATATATTCTTTCAGAGTGAAGGTTTTTCACTCAAATCTTTGCTTCTGGGGGTGGGGGGGTGTCCCTGGAACAACATATTTTCAGATGGTGGTCGGTGGCCAATTACATATAGTTTCTGGGGGCCTGGCCATGAAATATTGAGCACCACTGACATAGAAACTCTCATTTCAGAAAACTGTCAGGATTTAGAAGACATTTTTAAAATGTCGACGTCAGGCCTAAATGGTTTAAAACATTGACAAATAGGTTTACATTGTGATAAGTAGGAACTTACAGTAAGTCGAATGAAAGACAGAACGCAATCGATCAAATCCATCACCAAAATTGAGTTAAGTGATCCGATGGGTGGGCCACGCAGACACTTTAGATTTTCCAGGTGGGCCCTGATCCAGAAAAGGTTGAGAACCACTGTGCTAACTAATTGTTAACGTGCGTAGGCCTACAGTAGGCCTTTCGCTGCTGAAACCTTGTATCTTCATATTTCAACGCTTTATGTTTTTATGTATGACAGTGCCATGCAAAAGTAGCAAAAAACTGACTGTATACAAACACGCTCACAACAGATTGCAAACTGTAGCTCCATTTACACCTGACATTAAGCTTGGCCTGCAATCGGATAGTGAAAAAATAATGGGGTAAAAAACCTTGAACTAAGTCAGGTGTAAATACAATGCGCATACAGTATACAAGATGCAATGAAGATCCAATTACGCAAACCACCTCTGCAGGTGATCAGAGCCCCATTGGGCCATGCACATACAGTAAGTGATGACATTTAATTGCCATGCATCGCCAATCTACACACAGTCAATAATGACATAAACGGAAATAAACTATAACGCGTGCAGAGAGCCTACTAGGAAGTGTGTGCTCACAGGGCAGTCAGGTTGGGCAGCCAGCCTGCCATAGCATAATGGAAAACAGAAGGTCCCATGCAGGTTTGACTCCTAGCTGGCCCCGGCTGTCGAGGTGTTGATGAGTAAGACACTCACTGTATGCTCCCTAACCGCTTGGTCTGACCACTAGAGCAGCAATCAACTGGGTGGTAGTCTAATTATTATCAGAAAAATTATAAAACGAAATGCAAATAATGAAGCCATTCCTGTGCATTGGACAAATTTCTGCGGTACATGGTTTGAGGAGACGAAGAGTGCCTCATCCTTTACCGAGTAGGAAAGGACAATCTGATTTCAACATAGGTAGGTGTCAGTGTAATCAAGATGAATCCTATCTGGGCACTCTCCGGATATGAAACACATGCTGACGGCAGGTGAAACGGGGCCATCCGCGCCCGACCCACATTACTCCAGATTGTTGTTGCCTGACTGGCATCAACATCCATCCACAGATCTGCTCACAACACGCATACGCACGCGCACACGAACACACAGAAATGGGGGTGTACACTTTTACAACAGTGCTGATGTCTATCAGGTTTCGACATACAGTAGATGACGGGCGGCGAAGATCGTGTTTCAAATAGCTATACAGTATCACACAGTCACACACAGCCAAAATCCCCAGTGTTAGTTGAACTCTGAGGGAGTGCAAAAATGGACCCTTTAGGATTCTGATAAATCTGTCTCTTTGCACCACGATGAATATTTAATGGTGCCCGTGGTCTCAAATCCGGCTCATCTTACCCCGGAGATTCACAAGTACCTTTTACATGTCAAGGAAGTGGACAGATGCTTAATGTACATGAAATAATGAATGACATACTGTACATGTGTAAAAATACCACACATTTAGATGAAGCGAGACAGGCAGAAAGACGAACAGAGCTGCGATGGAAAAGGAGATAAAGCAGATGAGCCCCCCCCCCCCCTCTTGCCCCGCAGACCCCCATGTCTGGCGTCACTGTATGCACACACGCACAAACACGCACGCAAACACTGCAGGAAACAGTAGAGCCTATAAACAAATGCAACAAAGCAGACGCACTCGTGGCCCTTCCTTCGTTCAGCTTGCCAGTTGTGCAACGTAAAGAAAACTGAATCTAGTAAATCCCCCCGTGTAGACAACATAGAGATTGATGTCCGTAAACACGACTCCATCCCTCTGTCTGAAGATAAAGGAGCTGGCAGGCAGCGCTGATGCTCATGTGCCTACTGGAACACTCATCGCCCCTTAAGACTGCACGAGTTGCTAAATGCTAAGAGTCAGTTTTGTGTGTCTGTGTGTGTGTATTACTATACTTGTGAGGGCCAGATGTCTCCAAAATTACACTAGAATTGGAGACATTGCAAGGAAATTTTCCTAGTCCAGACAAATTTGTTAGCTTATGTTTAAAAAAAGATTTGAGGCAGTAGGCTTACAATTAGGAAAAGACTCAGGTTGGGGTTCGACATTCAGGAGGTTACGTTTAGGGGTTAGGAGTCGGTGACATGTCTGATTTATGTCAGATTTTTCGGTTTCCAGTCATTTTCTGCAATTTTCAAAGTTGTCTAAAATGTTGACGTCCTCACAAGTATAACAATACAAACGTGTGTTTGTATGTGTGTGTGTGTGTGTGTGTGTGTGTGTGTGTGTGTGTGTGTGCGTGCGCACGTGCGTGCGGTTGGAATGTGTGATGTCTGCTCTCGCAGGGGCGTGGTCGTCTCTCTCTCTCCCTCTCTCACACACACACACACACACACACCCTGGGATGAGTCTGGGAGGGTATAGTATATGGACGGATGGACGGGAGGAGGGGAGGGGAAGTCATAAAGACTCTAATAACCCTGTCTGTCTCTCAGGAGCTCGTCTTACTCGCCCTGTGCTGGGGGGAGAGGACGAGGGAGGGGGGGGTTGTTTCAACACAGGACAGGTGCAGATCAAACTGAGCTTAGACTCACAGACAGAAAGACACACACACACGCACGCATGTGTGACAGGCATTTATGTACACAATACATATACATATATACCACCTGTCATCTTAAAGGTATAGTGGGATAAGTGGTTAAAACAAAAAGGGTTTTGTCTCGCCCCCCTAGAGACCTCTAGGCGAGACTAACCGACCACACTAGATGTCTGTGTCGGTGGCCCAAATGCCAGGTTATTGTTTTGTTTTTTTAACCAATCACGTCACTTATACAAGGTCACGTGAGGAGGTTGGCCTTAGCTTTCAAAATTGCAGTGTTCCCCTCTGCCCTTGGCGATTGCGATTGGATGCGTCACCAAATTACATGGCTACGTCGCTAGTTGAAAACTAGGATAAAGATACCAAGGATTAGTGAGTGACGTTAGTTACGATTGAAGCTGCTTATAAGATACCAGGCTTATACAGTATCTATCAGTAAGACGCCTGAGGGCGAGAAGCACTGGCCATATATGGAGTGTTATCTGCGACCTTTGGATCGCAAAAATAATTGTAATTATAATAATAATATAATAATAATTGTTGACGTTAGTTGGCTGTGCAGCGATGTTTCAAAGACCGCCAGCGTGCACTGTTGTGAATTGTTTCTCTGTTATTATTATAACCCAAGCAAACGGCAGGAACACAGTCAAAGTTTATTATTCGCTCTAAACTCTGACTCTTCTTCTGTCACATTACAATCACATTCTCTATCTCTCAAAGCCCCATAGACCACAGGTGCTCCCTTGTTGCACCAAAGTACCATTACAGTTCAATTGAAGTGTACTCGGGTACAAAACAACATTACTAATGTGAATGCTGGCCACTAGGGGAGGGCAATTGTATTCGGCAACCGTTCGAATCTTGCGGCCCCGTTGAAATTATTTGCCGACCCCTCTGTGAAATTGCCCTATACCATTGGGTACTATTGGGTTATGTTTTTGATATAATAATATATCAAAAACATAATGGCATAATGTGTTGAAACTGTTCCAGATTTAGCTGGAGACCCCCTGGAACCCCCTCAGGAACCGTTGGGGATCCCCGGACCCCACTTTGAGAACCACTGATCTAAGGTCTGATATCACCAACGACCTCGGCTCAACCCGTGGCAGATTGGAATCAAAAGTGCGTCCAAGGATTTTAAATAATGTCCACTTTGATCCTTGTCAGACAAACATACCGAAGCAAGACCTTATCACGTGGGAGGGGCTCCGGCTCACAAAAGCTCTCAAATGCAGTAAAAAAAATATATAATAATGACAAGAGGTTCTCCTTGACTTGGCCTATATGTCAAAACAGCATATCAGGTTTCGAAACACTAACACCCCCCTTTCTTCTTGCACAGTAAAACACCCTCTGTGTTAATTTAACTCTGAGAGTGTAAAAGTTAAATCAACACTGCCGCTTTCGACTGTGTGCGTGTTTAGCTTGGCTATCTTCCTGCTTGCCGTTGACTCAAACAGCCCTTTTGCTCTTTTATTAGCAGCTGCGCGGCCAATTATCTCCCTGCCCCCCCCTTTCCTGTGCTCTGGTAGTCGCCCTCAGCCCTCAGCCGCACAGACGGGAAGAGAGGGAAGGGACGGGTGGAGGAGGAGGAGAGAGAGAAGAAGTACGAGAAGAAAAGAAGAAGAAGAAGAAGCATAAGAAGTGGAAGAGAAGAGGAAGAACAAGCAGCAGAAGAAGAAGAAGGAGCAGAAGAAGGGGCGGGCCAGGGTGCTCTGACGTCGTCAAAAAGGAATCCCCTTGACTGGGCTGGGTCTGCCTGCCTTCTCACTCTCACCCTGTCTGGCTCCCAGACACACTCTCTCTCACACACACACACTCCTGTCTGCGCAGCCAAAGGAAAGACATACTGACAGATAGACAAACAGGGGGAGAGAGAGAGAGAGAGAGGGACAGATCAACTCACATTAGGACGGGGAACGTCAGGAGAGGCAAAACTAAAGAGAGAAAGAGAGAGATAGAGAGAGAGAGAGGAAAAGAGAGACGAGTAGTTTTCTCTCAGGTAGGTACAGATTTCCGTGTGACTGCTGCCTTCTGAGAATTCCTCTCAGATGCAGGTCGTTGCCTTTTACTGTTATATGGCTTTACTGCCTGGCACACCTTGTATGCCTTTTTCTTTCAACTTTGTAGCCTCAGGACCGCCCCGGCGGCGGGCTCCCACCCACAGAGAAGCTGTTCACACTCATTTTTACAGGGAGTTCCTGCAACCTGTTGATCGGGACGGGAGTTCACACAAAAGTGACTGTGATGCGTGTCTGCTGCTCAGACTGTGGAGCTGCATGGTATAAAGTGGACTATAGCGCTGCTGTTCCGTCTCGCCTGAGGTCTGCTATTGTGGACTGTCTCCGTCACAAAGGTCAGCTGTAAATGGTTCCTTTGAATGGGATGGTAGTTGTTTTCTGTCCGTCTGTCTGTCTGATCTGTGTCTCAGAATGGATGTCTTCTGGCCTGTTCGGGTGATTGGATGTGTGCCGATTGATTGTCCAGACGTAATGACTTACCCTGCCTCTCTGTGTGTCTGTCTGTCTGTCTACCTGCCTCTCTGTCTGTCTGCCTGTCTGTCTGTCTGGCTCGCTCTACACTGTGTGTACGCTGTCTGACTGTCAACATACTGTACTGTCTATCTCTCTGCGTGCCTATCAGTCCCCCTCTCTCTGTGTGTGTGTGTGTGTGTCTGTCAACTAACCACAGCTGCATGCAGAGTTTTTTTGGCAGCAGAGTGCAGTGGACGGAGGTCATAAAAAGTTCTGGAAGAGCACAGGGCGAAAAAGACGTAGCCGTGGTGGCGTGGAGTGCGAACTGGGCCCGCACGAACATTCCTCTCATTGTTCAGAGGCCCTGTAAGTCTGTGAGCTGCGCTGCTTCCACAAAACCTCCATGAAAGGAAGGGAATCTACAGCTACTGTAGCTAACCCAGTTACAGCTAGAGGCTTCTAGAGCTGTCTTCCTGTCTGCCCGCCTGCCTGTCTGGTTCCCCTTTGGGAGTGCTGGTATAGACCATATTGGGATATCTAAGACTAAAACGTGTCTAAAACGGGGCTCGGAGAGAGGCTGACCTATGGGGATGATGTGGGCTAATGAGGGGCTAATTTGGGTTAACTATGGGCCCTCTTGTTTCAGCCGCCATGGTCTGCTGCAACGCTACGGTCTGCGACTTTAACCCCAGATAACCTCTCAGCCGAGGGCCATAACACAGAGAGAATGAGGCAGAGGGAAGGAGTATAGTTACGATTAAGACTCATTTACGAGGAAGCATGAGTTAAGTCTGTTGCTTTCCCCAGGTTGGCGGAGGGTGTGTAGAGCCCAGGATCACATTAGATGATTGACACAGTGGTGAAAAATGGGTTACAAAATCGTGGAATAAAAAATATATTAGAAGACTCATTTATGGTCGGTCACGCGGGAAAGTAGCCGATCTACAAGCTTACAATGCATCAGCGACGCGTTTGTTGTGTGCTTGTAGATCGTTTTCTGCGATCTTTGTGCGACATAGTTATGAATTGGGCTTTATACTTCCCATTCATGGAGGGAGAGAGAGGGAGGAATGAAAAGAGGAATGAAAGTGAAAGAAAGCGAGGTGAAGACCCAGTAGCCCGGCCGTGGTTCTGGTGAAGCCGCGGTGAGCGAGCGAAGGTGTGTGGGTACAGGTGGGTGTGCCGGTAAATGGCGTCTCTAAGAATGGGCCCGGGCTCTGGAAACCGTGGTGTATTGGAATAGTATGTTGTGTTTCAGTGTTTGACCGTGTGTGTGTATGTGTACTGTGCATGTGTGCTTGAGTGGCAGCCGGGGGTTTTAGTGTGTGCATGTGTGGTTGGGTGGCAGCGGGGCATCTGTGCACTAACTACAGGGCTGATGGTGGTAAGGGGGGTTTGGCAGAGAGTCAGGCCCCAGCGTAGGGTTACACGCGCTGGGATAGAGGGAGCACAACCACGGCCTGGGCTGAGCCGGGCCTTTAACTAGGCTGGTTTCACAGCACTAACTGCACTTTTTTTGTAATCTTGGGCTGGAAATACTTTTTATTTTCAGACTAATGTCCCACATGTGGCACGTTCCATTGATTCCAGGCCTCTCCTTCTCTCTCTCTCTTGATTGAAGAAAGGCTGCAGTAGAAAAAGGCTTGTATAGGCAGAGGGGAGCGCCAGGAGTGCTCTGAATGTCATTGAAAGTCGTGGGCTCAGCAATAATTGCCCCGTCACACGCAACATGAAACAAACGCGCCATTACTCGAATGCATACGTGTCGTGTGCACACACACACACACACACACACACACACACACACACACACACACACACACACACACACACACACACACACACACACACACACACACTGTATTGTATTGTGTAAAAGTATCCAGCCATGTTGCGTTTTTTGTGTTATCCCATTCATAACGGATTTGCAACCAAGCCAATATTATGGATCTGGTGGGGGAAATATTATGCTGAATTTGCATCTGATCGATCTAGAGGTGTTTGCGTGTGTGTGTGTGTGATTTTGTTCCCTGAACCAATATTCCAAATGGACTCGTAGTCTCGTACAAATACATTCATGTTTTCCAAGCGTCGGGGACTTACACACACCTTATTGTTATCTCCTCAGCTCTGTGATTACCAGTCTGTCACAGGTAGAGAACTTGCCATTCGTTCTCCATGGTTTCCCTCTTCCAGAGCTAACATACTCGGCTGCGTGCTTATCGGGGAAAACTGTATGTTTAAGAGGTGTAATTTCCACCACAGCAATTATGGAAAGCAAACATTGCCTATTTGCGCTTTTAGCTGCGATTTTTTTTTTACTCAATTGTTTACACAATGTGTCCAGACATAGAATATTTCTTGATAATTGTCGTTGCGTGCAGTGTCGAGCACACCAGATCTACAACCTCAAAACGTGTCAAAGTGCCACGGTCATGTGAGCTTGTAGATCTGATGTCAGTGCTCTTCTAGCTAACAATCCGTCTTAAGATCATGATCACTCGAAACAGAGCATAGGGAGCGAATGGCTGTCTCCCTGGTAAAATTCCCTGATGCTATGGAAAGATACAAATGCATCACAAACGTCGGCGCGATACATTAAATAATTATTAATGGATTGTACAATGGCGGTTGGAGAGAGACTCCGGGGCGTCTCTCTGTCTCTCTCTGTGTTTGCACTGTGAAGTGTTTCACGGCCGGGAGGTGAGAATGATGTCAGACTGGTATGTATTTACACTATTCCTGGTTTATGAGAACATGGTCCGAGGCTCGCTAAACGCACACATGCCGCGTTTGCCCGGCAGCAGTGGCCGACCACTGACATAACCCTGTTTGTTTATAGATAGTGACCGTACTGTGGGGCGCAAGACGCAGTTTGCGCGTGTGTGTCTGTGTGTGCGTTACTGTGAGGACACAGGCAGATAGAAGATATGTGTTGAAACAACAAGGGCTTGAGATCCAGCTGTCTCAACAGAGGCTTTTCCACTTAGCGGTATGCCCTTGTGTAAACGGCAATGTCAACTCTGTAACTCGGAGCGCTCTGAAGAGGAGAGAGAGAGAGAGATAGAGAGAGAGGGAGAGAGAGATGATCGGAGGAACACAGCCTGTAGCCACGTCTACACTTTGGACATCCATATGTCCAGGCTCAAGAAAGATGCTATGCTATTAGAACACACACATCCACTTTTTGTCGTACGACGGTGTAGCTCGCCGGAAATGGCCGATCTACAAACTCATGACGAGTCGTTAGTTTGTAGATGTGCTATTTATTAATTAAGCATCGCAAACCGCAGGCACACGCGAAAGATTCTCAAACATAGACAGATTGCCCCACAGACGGAATTGTCTCAACTTAAACGGCCGCAGGCCATGAGCACATACTCAAAAAACATTTTGCCGTTAACAGGGTACATTGGCTCTTGATCGTTAAGTCAGTGATGTCAATGTTCCTATCCTACGCCTCTGTCAGGATGCAACACGTTGGCACAATTAAGAGCTGCCAATGGGTCGCCAATGTGATGGTTTCTTACCCATCGTAAACATCCAATTTGACTACAAAGAAAACGTTTGAAAGCTGCGAAACTGTCTCTCGCTGCTTTACGGAGGCACGTCACATAAAAACTAAACTGAGCAGAGCAAAAAAAGAAAATCCCACGAAGGGCCAAACGCAGAAAGAAATGCCCAAGGGACGCCGTGAGTGACGGAGACGATTCCAAAAAAAGGCGAGTGTTTGAGGTGAGGCCGGCGCTGGACGGGCGTGCGTCAACCCCCGGAGTGCCGTCATTAGAGAGGAAGGGAAGGAATGAGCTCATGGACATTAACGGCTGTGGGTTCCAACGGGGAGGGGGGAGAGAGCGAGCGAGAGACAGACAGAGAGAGAGAAACCGATGGAAAAGATGAAAAGACAGAGAAAATAGCACACTATATGAAGCCAGTGCCAGATGAAAGGACGGCGGGATGGAGGGCTTTAGGTTGATGGCGCGGAGGAGTTCAAGAGGAGTTAGCATGCTGTCTTTGATGGGTGCCACGTGACCTCACGTGACCTCTCGCCTGCAGACGCTCCGCCGTGTATTGCGACCATATGGATCCTCGAAGCGGACCTTGCGCAGGGATCTGTGCATTTTCATGTGAAGATGACAGATGAAGGTGAAAAACGTACAGAAGGTACTGACGCGTTTCAATCAAAGAGAATTTTAATCAAACGAAACATTAATGCAGAGCTCTCTTTTTATGTGGAGATGTGTGTGGAGGCCCCGTGTTTCAGCGCCGCTGTCCAAAGTGGGGTGATTCAAACGTAAGAGCGATTTGTGAAAATGTACCACGTCACAATGTGAAAAACCATATCTCGGCCTAACTCAATATAGCCCTAAAATGAGTCAGTCCAGCCATGGTCCTGGCTTCCATAATGTTTCTAATTCTGTAATCTATGAGAGACAGAAAGCGAGAGAGAGAGACACAGAGAGAGAGAGAGAGAGAGAGAGAGAGAGAGAGAGAGAGAGAGAGAGAGAGAGAGAGAGAGAGAGAGAGAGAGAGAGAGACAAGCAGACAGAGAGAGAGAGAGAGAGAGAGAGAGAGAGAGAGAGAGAGAGAGGGAGAGATAGAGGGACAAAGAGAGAGAGAGAGAGAGAGAGAGAGAGAGAGAGAGAGAGAGGAGAGATTCAGAGAGCGAGAGAAAAGGAGAAACAATGTTTTTCTTCATTCTACCCAGCAGCATCAGAATCACAGTGTGTTCTGGGTGGTTAATGTGGTGTTATTGGTTGATTGGACCACAGGCCGGGGAAAAGAACATTGGTCTGGAGAGGACCGGGGCCGATATGGGGAAAAGAACATTGGTCTGGAGAGGACCGGGGCCGATATGGGGAAAAGAACATTGGTCTGGAGAGGACCGGGGCCGATATGGGGAAAAGAACATTGGTCTGGAGAGGACCGGGGCCGATATGGGGAAAAGAACATTGGTCTGGAGAGGACCGGGGCCGATATATACGCATGAGAAATGGACGCAGCCTCTGTTGTTTGTGCCTAAAACGCCTGGCCAAGCCAACCTTTCATTCACTATTTCCATGTTCTTGCATCCATTCCCACCATGGTAGCTTGTCCACACCACATCACTGCCATTTCTGTACACAAATCACAGTCAATTAGGACAAAACTGTCTTCAGCTCCACAGAAAATGGAATTTATATAGCCTATATACAAAATTTAATTAACTATTTTCAAGTGATTCTCAATAGACTTGGACATAAATGGCAGCGTGACAGCAGTCTACAGTAGCCCATTTTGCTTTCCAAGTTGAAAGCTTAGATGAAGTAAGGTGGCGCGATATGAAATCTGACAAAGATGATAAACAATTAGCGGCCGTCAAACTGTTTTGTAGGCCGTCAAACATTTTGTAGGAATGTTGTTGACTGAATCAAAATGCGGCTGAATGTAATTATACATTTGAGAATACCTCCGGCAAGTTATATAATATTTGAGGACAAGCGTATTGATGTCTATTAGATGCTTTATCATATTTTCCAGATTTTGCTTCCGACATGGTTGAGGCTCATTTGTGACAGTAATCGGTGTTGGGTTTCTCTTATATATCACTCCAAATTAATATTATTTTACTTTATATTACTTGGTATGAAAAGAAATTCTCTACATTACTCTGAAAAAAGAGATGTTCAATAGAGCGCCGAAGTCCTGGCGTCACTCGCTCGTCCCCTCGATTCCCCTGGTTTCACGGAAGTAATTTCTCTATGGAGAATAACATGGGCTCATCTTAATATCGTTTCATATAAGCGTTGTGGTCCAAAAATAAACAATCTGTCTCTCTGCGTTATTGTCAGGGAGGTGTCTGTTTCAAGCGAAAATGTAACTAATTCAGTAGCAGTAACAATAGCGTTTTCTCTCAGTCAGTTGATTCTTCATATCCATGATGAGTGAAGTGGCCTGGATGATTTGTTTATTTTTCAAACACGCATGAATATATGAGGCGATCTAAAATGCCCCTATAGGGATTACAATGCAAATACAAATTACATGAAGCCGCAGATTTGCGCCCTCTACCGATATTGACGTCAGACTTCGGTGCTCTACAGCTCCTTTTAGAAATGAATCCACTATATTGGAGCAATAATTAATCTCACAGGAGTCAACTGCACATATTGCAGCCTCTCAAACCTAAAGGAATACAATTTATGTACGTATATTAAAGATATTTTCGCTATTTTTGAGTGGTGCAACCACAGCAATGTCCGTGTTCACCTATGTGTTCACCTATGTGTCCGTGTGACGTTAATGAGTATGACTATTAGTACCAGTAGGGGCGCTGTTGTGCCAGAAACAGAGAGAGAGTGCTGCACTGTTGCCTGCTAATGAGAGAGAGAGAGAGTTCACACGGATGTGATTTTTTTTAAACGGACGAATAAATAAATTATTTTATTCAAATATATATTTTTATAAACGATTAAATCCATTAGTTGGATGAACTTTTGAAGCCCCACTTTACGGCCCAACCCTGGTAATTACACACTGTAGCATCTTAGCATCTGCATTGGGTCCCTGGGGTCACTGTCACTGTGTCCCTGGCAGCAGACACTGAGTGAGAGGTCTGCAGACTAAAGCCTATTTAGAGTGTGGAGTTCCCCATGCACATGTTGCACTGGATGACACTGACTCATACCTTGTACACAGCAAAAGAATCACACGCCACTGGAGCGCCCAATTAAACGCCATGCCAAAACAACATTCAATCGGATGTTTCATTTAACCACTTTAAACCTTCCTACTTTGGGCATGTCATTACAGGGCGAGAAGAACAGAATTGCCCCTGAGAAATGTACAAGAATTTAAAGGAAAATCACAGTTTTGGAGAAAATGGTGAAAATAGCCAATCTGCGAGCTTGTTGTGAGTGATGCAACGTTTTGTGAGCTACCGGTATCTTTGCTATTGTTCATACTATCAAGTATACATATAATCCCATGTACTGTATAGTTTATAGTGTTTTGCAGAAAATATCAATACCAGCATAGAGATTCTTTGAGATTTAACTCATACTTCGTCATACGCCCTTCTCGCACTGAAAATAGCCAATATTATGCTTCAAACAATAACTTTTCTTCTTCTTTTTAAGGGTTTATTTTGGGGACGAGCGACGCAGCCGTACATGGATGCATAAAGAGATCTTGAGCCGGGCCGTGTGGTGGAGGAAGCAGAGGGCCAGGGGCAGGGCAGGGCAGGGCGGGGCTAACATCTTAATGGGACCGCCACTTCCTCCTAAGCTTATTCTCCATGCTGTCATTGAAAAGCTATTTTTATAAGAGGCCACAGGAAGTAAGCGAGTCTCTAGAAGCACTCACACTCGCGCACACACACTCGCACACACACACACACACACACACACACACACACGACCGAGAAAGGCCTTCGACAATGGTCTGTGAATGACATAGTTGACACCGAGCAAATAAGGCTCCACTCGGGCTCATGCGGTGGTGCTCACACACCCAGCACATAACCACACACATACGTGCAAACACAGTTGTACTACATTACGCACACAAGTAACTGAACCTGTTGAACCCTAGCGTCCTTATTCGGAGTATGCCACAATGGATGAACATTTGGAGCAGATCTACAAGCTTAGAACGTGTTGAGAGCTTGTAGATCTGCTATTTTCGGCAAAGAGAGTTGGTTTAGAGGGGGGAAAGGAGGGGGCCTATAGTATATAGACCCCTGGGGGAGTGTTGAAATAGACAGACAGACAAATGGATCCTTATGGGTCCATTTGCATGCATTTTACACTCTTGGTAGTTAAATGAAGGCTGAGGATTTTTCTGTGTAGAATTAAGTTGACCCCCCTCAAAAACTAGCCGGAGGCGTTATGAGATGGGAGTTTGACAGAATGCCTGGCAAAGTAAAAAAAAAAAGTTCCATTCAATGCTCAGTTACCTCCAGGCCCCGCACTGGCGTTGATGCAGGCAGCTTCTATGCGATCTACGTGTGTGCACTTCTGAAGTCCACCTCTGCAGCTACTACAACATCTGTGCTGTTGGCCAGGGGAATTCCTGGCAGAGTGATTTTTTTAAACTAAAGGACTAAATCACATTGCCAGGGATTTCCAATGGCTGGCATGAAGGAAGCAACCTGGAGCTGCATGCATGGGGGCCATGCCCCCCTCCCCCCCCCCCCCCCCCCCCCCACTCCACATTGTTAGCAAAAAGTCACACACATTAAGTGTTGCATGGCAGCGGGACTTAACTCGCGTGTGAACAGTGTAATTATCCTTCGTGTTCACAGTGGTTAAGTTCTGCCACCATGGGGCTACAGTCTGCAAGCTGGGGGGGGCATCCCTGGGGAGGGGGGCATAGATGTGATAGATGGATGGATAGTAGTACATGACACTGACTGAACCCAAGCTCTCTCAACGGGGGCTTTGTGCTGCTGTACATGTCTTAACCGCAAAAAGCATATTCTGAATGGCCATTCTGATAGACCCCTCTGTGTATAAACATATCCAGAAAACCTCAGTACTCCAACAAACCAAATGTATTTCCTGTGGCTGCCGAAGACAGAAAAATGGTAATGGCCAAAGCGATGCCAGTACACAATACACCAACATTCAGTTAATATACCGTCCACGGAGGCACTATAGTAAAGTCATGATGAGTGTTCAATTGACCACTTAAGCCCTACAGTATATACTTCTCGGTCTAAGCAGCAAGGGTCTGTTTTTCTGCCAGTGTTTGGGTATCCATAATCCAGTATATACTATACTATATACCCAAATGTACAAATACATCTCCAGGAGGTTCTCGACACTATTACGAGAGAAAGTGCAGTTTGCAGTGAAAGACGGTATACAGTAAATGGCCTCTTATGGCGGCCTACCATTTTCACAGATAACTACCTTATCTGTGCCTTTGATTGTAATGCTCCAAGTCTAATCGTTTCTCTTCTCATAGTGTGCTCTGTGTGTGGTGGAGTGGGCGGACACCTGTGGCGTTCACAAAGGTCTCTCTATTCTGGTAACTAGTGTGATGGTATCCAGTGGTGCATTTACTCACTGTATTACTTAAATTTACTTCTACTCCACTACATCTCGGATCCAAATATTGCACTTTTACTCCACTACATTTATTTGAAAACTTTAGTTACTAGTTACTTTGTAGACTTATATAAATAGCAGATCTAAAATCTCACAATGCGTCAACATTGTATAGTACATTAGAAAACTTTTGTGACCTTCTGCATAATGAGTAATTTCTACTTTTGGTGCTTTAAGTAAATTTTGATGCCAATACCTTTGTACTTTCATTCAAGTGCATTTAGAATTCCAGAGTTTTACTTGTAAGAGAGTAGTTCCACATTGCAGTATTGATACTTTTACTTAAGTAAAGAATGCCAGTACTTTTTCCACCACTGTGTGTCGGTATCAGAGCGGTGCTTTCTAGTGTGGCTCAGAGGTGACATGCACTCTGCCTAGTGCACGGTGACGACGTGCACTCTGCCTAGTGCACGGTGACGACGTGCAGTGACGACGTGCACTCTGCCTAGTGCACGGTGACGACGTGCACTCTGCCTAGTGCACGGTGACGACATGCACTCTGCCTAGTGCACAGTGACGACGTGCACTCTGCCTAGTGCACGGTGACGACGTGCACTCTGCCTAGTGCACGGTGACGACGTGCACTCTGCCTAGTGCACAGTGACGACGTGCACTCTGCCTAGTGCACGGTGACGACGTGCACTCTGCCTAGTGCACGGTGACGACGTGCACTCTGCCTAGTGCACGGTGACGACGTGCACTCTGCCTAGTGCACAGTGACGACGTGCACTCTGCCTAGTGCACGGTGACGACGTGCACTCTGCCTAGTGCACGGTGACGACGTGCACTCTGCCTAGTGCACAGTGACGACGTGCACTCTGCCTAGTGCACGGTGACGACGTGCACTCTGCCTAGTGCACGGTGACGACGTGCACTCTGCCTAGTGCACGTCGTCACTGGAGTGCAGCTCTGTGACGTCAACTCGCCAGACACTGTGTGTGACATAAACCAGTTGGTTCCATTTGTACACTCTCAGAGTTACAGACCCATAAGGTTCCATTTGGTTCCAAACTATCATTTAGCTGGGGACCCCCTGGAACTCCCTCAAGGACCCCTGGGGGTCCCCGGACCCCACTTTGAGAACCAGTGATATAATCTGTATAGACTCAGAGTATAAGGTTGGTGCCGGGTGGAAACCTTGTATGTCGAAAACGTTATTATTAATATTTAAAAAGAAACACACATATCGTGTGTGATGAAGTAGGGAAATTCATGTATGGGGAAAAAAGAAAAACACTTGGAAATGTGTAGATACAAGGTTTCTGCCCGACGGAAACGAGATGTCATCTGTCTCATTACGGTCTTCAAATGTTCCTTTAGGGCTGGTAATATGTTATCATCTGTACCAGAGGCTGGTAATAACCATGTTATCATGTATATCAGAGGCTGTCAACATCACTCACGGGGCTGTGTGTTTGTGTGTGTCTTTGCACAGGTGTCTACTATACAACTCTAAATGTCTGCTGCACGTGTATTCTGGGTGTGTATGTTAAGTGTGCATGTCTATGTAACTTTGTGTTTGCATGTATATTCTGTGTGCATTGTCCCTGTGTGTGTGTGTGTGTGTGTGTGTGTGTGTGTGTGTGTGTGTGTGTCTGTGTGTGTGCGCACACACACTCACGTGTGCTCTTGTATTACTATACTTGTGATGACTGTATACTATACAGTGTATAGTATGGTAGAAATTGATAAATAGACATTGCGAGGACCATTTGTGTGTGAGTGTGATGGTTTCTCTCTCTACGCCTCATGGGCTGGTCTCCTGTGCCTGCTGTGCTGATAATCAGTATGTGATGTTGGCTGGCTCAGTTCAGCAGGAACAGGGGTCTGGTCTCACGCACACCAGAGCACACACACACACCCGCGCGCTCACACACACACACCCGCGCGCGCGCTCACACACACACACACACACACACACACACACACACACACACACACACACACAGATCAGTCTCCTAGAATAGCACAGACTGTTAAATGAAATGATTATCATGCCATGTCCATTGTCCATGTATGCTTTATTTATTTTTTCTCCAATATGGATAATATTCATGTTTATTCAGTGACCGTACTTGGTACTTGACAATATTCCCTAAGGACAATGAATGATGTCATTCAAATGCAATCATTGTCCATTTAACCACTTTTAAGTGGTTAAATAGCTCTATTCTTAGAGAAACGGACGTGGGAGTTACGACTGTGCGTGGACCGCTCAATTCCGTCTACGCCCAATTCCTTCGCCACAACATAGCAGATCTACAAGCTCAAAACGCGTTGCAGCGCAGCACGTTTTGAGCTTGTAGATCGGCTATATTTTGGCGAACTTTCCCCCATGAATAGGCATGCTGCAATTCAAGTGGTTAAACGAAAATAATCTGCACTGCTGCTTGAGTATTAAAAACAATTCTCTCTGTTGTGGAATATGTTTGATGATTTAATAAAGTATTCACTGAAGGTGTTTTATGGGGAAATATTGTACAGGAATAGAATATATTCTGTTTTTATATACTTTCCTTACATATATATATATACTACAGTAGTCCATTGTGTTCAAAGTATGTATTCAGTCCAAGGTTCTGTGCCTACAAAGACCCTACCTAAAAAAACAATAACTAAAAAGAAAATAATTTTCAATTTTCTGAATTTTCTGAATTTCTGAGTCAACCTCAGTAGTTTATCACATATTATAGAACTTAAAAACAAAAGTCTTTACAAGCTGTAAGCATATCCATTGAAACATTCATGGCTGAAGAAATACTGTGCCTAATTCAAATGTGTGTATGTGGTTTCATGATTTTTTTATGATGTTCTTTCACATGCAAATAAAAATCCCTCCAGGCTGGATAATGTGTTCCTTGCCTGGTGTCTTCTCTCTGCACCACCACAATACATCACACTGGTTACATGAGCAGTGGTGGAAAGGAACTAACACTAACATTTTGATTAGTATTACAAAACAGACAGTAACCTAACCACTTCAGCCCAATTTAGACCATTTGAAAGTAGCCGATGGGCTATTTTCAAAAGATTTGAGAATGTGACATTTTGCATAATGAGTATTTTTACTTTTGGTACTTTAAGTACATTTTGAAAGCTTGAAGCCAATACATTTGTACTTTTACTCAAGTAAATGTCTTTCTATATTTCCATCCTGGGACTGAAGTCCTACACACAGCAACATACACCTGGTTTACCATCCTGGGACTGAAGTCCTACACACAGCAACACACACCTGGTTTACCATCCTGGGACTGAAGTCCTACACACAGCAACACACACCTGGTTTACCATCCTGGGACTGAAGTCCTACACACAGCAACACACACCTGGTTTACCATCCAGGGACTGAAGTCCTACACACAGCAACACACACCTGGTTTACCATCCAGGGACTGAAGTCCTACACACAGAAACACACACCTGGTTTACCATCCAGGGACTGAAGTCCTACACACAGCAACATACACCTGGTTTACCATCCAGGGACTGAAGTCCTACACACAGCAACATACACCTGGTTTACCATCCAGGGACTGAAGTCCTACACACAGCAACACACACCTGGTTTACCATCCAGGGACTGAAGTCCTACACACAGCAACACACACCTGGTTTACCATCCAGGGACTGAAGTCCTACACACAGCAACATACAGTGTTAATCAGTGGTGGAAAAAGTACTCGCATGCATGTTTCAGAAGAAACTAGCAGTAACTGAAGTTTTCAAATAATTGTGGAGTAAAAATACAATATTTGGATCTGAGATGTCGTGGAGTAGAAGTAAAAGTAATGAAAATTCAAAGTACTCAAGTAAAGTAAAAATGGAACCTACTGTAATTACAGTACTTTTGTTACTTTACCCCACTGGCGTTCACTGTTAACCACTCAAACCCTTAGTTGAGCGGAATACCCCAGAACTCTATACTGGTCTTTTTCTCTCTCTAGTCTGTCTACACCAAATATAAAATGATATAATACATATACGGTAATCAGTGAAAACAGCTAATCTACAGGCTCACAAGCACTGCGAGTGTGTAGATGCTGTGTTCGGTCAGTTCAATAGTAAAGCTTGTTCTAGAGATTCCAGAATGGGGATGCTAGGGTTCATGTGGTTACCACACAGTGTAATAATGGGCCGTTAAATGTCCATAACACACACTGTAATAATGGACCGTTAAATGTCCATGACGTCAGCTAACACTCTGGCTTTTGCTGTGAAGGCGGTAGGTGGTGAAATGTAATTTCACAACACGGTTGGGTAATGAACAGAATAATGCATGGAGGCCTCTCTCACGCCCAACGCTTATCCAAGTTGTGCAACTCGAGTCAATTACATTAACCTTCTGCATTCATCTATACTGTAAGTGATGGTCACCCAATTGGCAGCAGTGCTAGCAGCAGAGATAGCACGCAAAACTTGGGTAACACCAATCATGTTTCACAGTGATAAATTCCAGTTCATTCAAATTCATATCTTCTCATGATCACAAAAAAGACACCACACACACACACACACACACACACACACACAGGAGTACTGTATTGCACAAGCCACTGGTGTACTGTAAGGTTGTAACCACATGCTTTCACAGAATTATATCCTGTTATGCATGCATGAACAGGGCAGGCTCAGACGCAGTCTCCGGAAGATGACACTGCTTCTGTGCAGATTTCTGATATTAGGGGTCCGAGCAGTGAGGCTGAAGGGACCTTATTGTTCTTGTTATCATTATTATCTTTGTCAGGCTACAAGTGTTTGTGTAGCAAAAGCCATATAGAACATACAGTACAATCACCCAGATTGGCAGGTGGTCACTCAAGGTGAAGTTCAGAGAAGAGGGGAGGAGAGGACACATCCCTGGGGAGGGGTGGATAGTAGGATCGGCCTCAGGTCTTAATGGGTTAATCATTATTCTAGAGTACATAAAATCAACCAAACTAAACAACAAATGGTCACTCCTAGAAGGACCTATTGATGCCTTGTGTGTTTTTAAACTTCTAGCGAGCGGGGTCTCTTTTCTTGACTTTCATGCAATGTAGCACTTACAAATAAAATGTATTATTATTACACCTGTGCTACTGCCCTGAGTGTCCTGACTGAACCTTGAGCTTCCCATATCACTCAGGCTCTGGGAGGGAGCAGGAGATTAGCTCCAGATTAGAAGCACGTTAAAAGGACAGATAGGGCGCTTAGCCGCTGTTGTGCGGATGTTTGCTGTCGTCAGGTCGTCGCCATGGCAACGCACACACAGCGCCCGTCATCGACGTCAGACAGCTGCGTCAGGACACGAGGAACGACGGCGGTTTAACCGACCAACGACTTCCTGTTTCTGTGAAAGCAGCGTGTTCCATGTTCTCTACAGTATATCTGTCCCACTCTGTCTCTCTCCATGTGCATCTGTTTGCCTCTACATTTCACCCAACCCCTCCCCAAGTATCGCACTCATCTTTCCTTCACCCCTTTCTCTCTCACTCATTCATTCTCTGTCGTCACACCCACACCCACCCAGCCCCCCCCACACACACACACACACACACACCCAACCTCACCTGCCACAGCCTATGCAGGTTATGAAAGCACGGGCGGGAGTTCCCAACTTCCCATGGCAACATAACAGGTAAACAGTGGGAGATAAGGAAGTGAGACGTACATGTGGGTAGAAGTGTGAGAGTGACGACAAGCTCACATACTGTATGCACACGTGCACGCACACGCTGACATGAATATGCTAATGTACACAAATGTACCTAAGCTGTGTAACTCTCTCCCTCGGTCTCTGTCTGTGTCTCTCCCCCTCTCTTCTAACTCTTACGGATCCACTTGGTTACATTTGTACATTCTCCAAGTTACAAAATGGATAAATTAAATTGACACAGATTATTTCATACTGTATGTAACTCTCTCCCTCTCAGTCTATGTGTGTGTGTGTGTTGTGTTGTGTGTGTGTGTGTGTGTGTGTGTGTGTCTCTCCCTCTCTCTTAAACTCTTACGGGTCCGTTTGGTTACATTTGTATCAAGAGTTACAACATTTGTAACCATTCAATGGTTAAATTGACACTGATGATTTCACTGTGTAACTCTCTCTCCCAGTAGATCCACCCCACCCTACAGCTGCGTAACCAGCCGACTCTCGCTCTGTTTCTTTCCTTTCCTCTCTCCTCTGCTCTCCATTCTGGTTCTCACAGTGGGGCGCTGCCAATCTGGCTGGAAGGGAAGCGCTCATAATTACCATTATGACTACTGTGGCCCGGCCCGGCCCAGGACGTCACACACTGTACCGATTGTTCCGCGCCAACACTGTCTGCTCTGTGCAGCACACGCCATGCAACGTTATCATAGCGTGACTGCAGCTCACACACACGGCACAGCACCACGCCACAACACAACACATGCGCATGCATGCGTGTACAACTGTACACACACGCACAGACAAACATAAACGCTATCTGAATGTTCTATGCCTCTTCGTCTTCCTGTCATCCTTCAATAAAGCAATGAACAAACATAAGCTTCAATGAACTGCATGATGGAAAAACCATACATCACTCTGTCTTCTGTTAACCGTTAAGCCCTGAACACACACACACACACACACACACACACAGGGGCTGTGTGCGTGTGTGCATGTGTGCAGTGAAATCCTCGGACCTCAGTGCTGATTTAACTCTGAGATGACCGAAAGCAAACCCTTACATTTGGGTCATTTTCTACAGCGTTTAACAGATTGTGTGTGTGGTGTGGTGTGCGTGTGTGTCTCAGTCTGAATGCTAATCTTTGCTTGCATGTACTGCATGAAAACAAGCGTGCATTTTGGGAAAGTTGACCATATTGGAAAGTTCTATTCCAATACTGCAACTCAGCGTCCAGAAAAGAAAAGGCCATCATTCCCACATACACAAAAAAGAAAGATGTAAAAAAACAACAAATAATAAAAGTTCCCCACATCACCAAGGTTTCAACGTACACAACACAGTCAGTATAATACCCACATTTCCATTCCTGCGGTTGCAAATATAATTGGATTGTGACGTGTTCTGGAAGTGAGGGATATATGGGAACTATGATTAGCCTCAGGAAATATCCGCTCCCACAACAGGACAGTGCTCTATTGCTATGGGAAATGTCATTATCGCTGTTACAGTGTGCGCTAGATTGGTCCGCCTGATTCCACTGGCGGTGGAAACGGGAATTTATGAATTCCTCCCGACATGATGCTCTCTTGTGTGTTTGGTGGGTGGAATCTTAAAGCAGCAATCCGGAACGTATTTTAAAACCACATGAACCCTAGCGTAGTAGAAATCTGCTCTTTCATGTGGAGGAGAACCGGGTTCAAATCCAGGGCGGGACGTCAAAAGTAACGGATTGCGGCTTTAAAGCCTGACTTATCGTTCACTGCACACCAAAAATAGACGATCTACAAGCTCGGTGACGTATTTGCCGAGCTTGTAGATCTGCTATTTTGGGAAAAGGGGGAATGTATGTGAGAATTCCTCCCCACATGAATGATATGCACTCTTGGGTCTGGTGGGTGGGAGCTTACTGCGGGTCTTGGCAGCGGAGCAGTCCTCACGTGCAGCATGTCTTCTGATGTCCTCACTGGCCCCGCGGTCCGCAGGGGAAACCAGCTCCAGGGGCGGGACTTCCCAAACAACAAGTGAGGTGATTGGTGGGCTCGTCACCTGAAATGGCTTTTGGCCGTGGAGGAACATTCCACACAATTACTCGTGTGTGCGCGCACACACACACACACACACACACACACACCCGCGCACACGCACACTTTGTTACTGCCAGATGCAGTGCCAAAACAAGTTCATCACCACCAGTCACCACACCTACAGTGTATGTGAGAGTTTTGGAAAGGCAAGATGATTACAGTTAAATTCCCAGAGTCAGGATTCTTTTTTTCACAGTGCCACTGCTAGATTTAATTTGTACAAAAAGCAGTCTTTCCTTTTCGCTGTAAATAAGAACAAAAGGCAAACAACTGAATTAGCGTCTTCATGCCCGATTTAATAATTTAAAACTGTTTCAACAAATCAGCCGATCTACAGATACTTGCACGTGGCGTTGCAATTAAGCTAACTGATCATTTGAACAGATTGTTCCCCCCCCCCCCCCCCCAAATAAAAACATATTTAGAATAATAATGTTAGAACTTGGAACACATCCATTTGAAATATATATAATATATAATATATAAAGAAAACGTATCTAAACTACAGGTAACCGCCAAAATAAAGAAAATACCACAGTAAATGAGGCTTACAAGACCATTATGGAAAGCGGGTTCTTGCAGTGCCATTAGTGTGATGTGCATTTTCCTGGCAGGGCTCAGGTCTACCTAACCAACGCAAAAAGAACATTCATAATGATCACTTTCATCCACAGACCAGGCGTTTCTATCTGGATGGCTGCGGTTCCTTTCAGGTCATGAATGATGCTCCAGCCCATGGTTCCAGCATGACAATAGCTCCATCTGTAGGACAACAGTGGTCACTACACATGTCCACGCTCAAACTAGTTCTGAATAAAAACATTATGGGACTGCTTTCTGCCACTGTATGTACCATGCAAAAGGAAGGCAACTCTTGCATAAAGTGTCTTAATAAATAAAAAATATTGATAGTTATCTTACGTTGTTTTTCCTCTGCTTTGAAAAGTCTGAAAAGGACACGCGCGCCAACAATTCACTGTTTGAGTGAGTGACAAATATAACCATCTTTATTGATTCTCGATTGATTGATACATTGGTATCACATGAACTGTTGTAGATTTGCAACTGTGAAAAAAATCATGTACCGTACGCAGTACAGTGGTTCTCAAACCTTTTCATTTCAGTGACTCCCAGTTTGGTATGCACTGGGCCATATAGAACCCCATAACACGCTCTCATACACTCTCTGAGTTACAGACCTGTAAGGGTCCATTTGGTTCCATCTGTTACAGAACTGTAAGGGTCCATTTGGTTCCATCTGTTACAGACCTGTAAAGGTCCATTTGGATCCATCTGTTACAGACCTGTAAAGGTCCATTTGGATCCATCTGTTACAGACCTGTAAAGGTCCATTTGGATCCATCTGTTACAGACCTGTAAAGGTCCATTTGGATCCATCTGTTACAGACCTGTAAAGGTCCATTTTCAGTGCAATAATTAATAATTTAGCTGCAGACCCACTGGAGGTCACCCGGACCCCTTTGAGAACCACTGCAGTGCATGATATTGTAATATAGGGCTGGGTGATGATGTGACTGACTGACTGAAATAAATAACACAACTATTTCAAACTTTTGTCTGAATAATGATTAAGAATTCTAAAAAAAATACTAAAAAGTGAAAACAGGAGTTCTACAAGCTCACAACATGACACGCTGTGAGCTTGTAGATCAGAGAATTTGGTGAAAAATAAAAAAAACAATGTAGTGGAGGGTAAAAAAGTGAACAATGTGAATAATGCGATCACATCCCCGTTCTTAGTTATCAGCAATATGCTGGTAACTAGGAGAAACATCATTTAGTCTTTTTTCCAAAGCTGCTTGCCGATGGAAAACAAATGACAAATATAGCACTCTTGGATCTTGTTTAGCTGCTGTGAAGTCATCAGGGATTTCTGTCAACAGTAAATTTGGATTCAAACTTGAAATAAATAAAATATTGCAGTTTTGTAATCCAAGCATCTCTCACACGCACTCCCACCAGCATATACACTAGTGCCACATACTCGCCTATACCACAAATCAATAACATTCTGTAATGTCTTTGGTACATGCTACACAGCATGCTATCAGGCTAATTCAATCCCCCTAGATCAAACCTGTAGCAACACTTGTAGTTTATAGAACAACTTTAGAGATATAAAGTTATGTATTCCGTAGCTATATTTCAATCATCAGAACAGAAGTTGAAACAAGTTACAGTACATACATTTTGAAATTAGGTAAATGTCACATTATAACTTACCAGCATCGTCCATTGCATAAGGCATTCTTGTTTAGCATTACAGTGCTAATATTTACATCGCATGGCCCGAACAAAGAGTTGGGAGAATGACAAACTTCTTTAAATAACACAAAAAGGGGTGGGTGGGGGAAAAAAGTTCCTTGGAGTTGCTAAAATAAGGGTTCCCTTTAATCCGTTTTCTTGTTAGCCGTAAACTTGTCAGCATGGAGAGCGAACGTCTCAGCCACAAGGAGGGGGAAGACAATAGTAGCATCTGCATAAACCTGGGTAGAGAGCATAAGGAACATTATATGTTACAGGATGCCATTTCTGCTGCTTTTTAAACATTATGACGTTTCTGCGTATCATGACAAAATAGGGACATGTGAGCTTGAAAGTGGTGTGTCTGTGTTTTTTTAATCTTTAACCAAAGAAAAGTATTAACAAGAGCTTCTGACTGAATAATAACTACACTGGAACATAGCCGTCTGTCAGGTGGAAACCTCATTATGTCCAAAACTGTTACTTTTCAGGATTCAATTTCTAAAATAGTAAGTAAAGTAGCAGATCTACCAGCTCAAAACATGTTGATTTGCGCCGTGTTTCAAGCTTGTGGATCTGCTACTTCTGTGTACCTGTGTGTGACGCTGTATTGTGATCAAGTAGGGTGTTCATTTATTATATATGAATCTTTAAAAAGTTACAAGTTAGTTATGGAGATAAGAGGTTTCTGCCCGACAGCAAACATAGGTTCTTTTTTATATTTCCTGAAAAGTAGCGGTTTTGGACAATGTTTCTGCCCGACAGCGACATTATGTATGTCTGACGCTTGCAACGGATGGAACATAAGCTTAATTAAGCCCAACATTCGCTTAAAATAAGAGATCGACAAGCTCACAACGCAACACGTCAAAAGTCAGGGTTTTCGGTTAAAATTCCTAGTTTTCGTCGTTAGTTTCATTAAACTGTTGTTTTATTGACTTTTCAGTTTATAAATGTCAGCTGGGCGTGTTGAGTTGTGTTGTGAGCTTGTCGATCGGCTATTTTGTACAAAAAGCTTTCCTCACAATGACATAAAATACCATATGGGTATTACCACTGGCCATGGCTGACACTACTGTTAGTAAACGTACCTTAACAGGCTTAGCATCCATTCTGATTTTGCCCCAGGACACGGCCTCATCAGGTCTGGCCCCAGAGTCCGAGCCATCAAATTCCTGACCTGTGTTAACAAACACTGAATAGTCGGCTCCATTTCTCTGGAAGGAGACACAGATGGAGTGTGAGGAGTAGGGTAATTATAGTTAAATCAACCAAGACTAAACCAGTAAGACGCCTGAGGGCGAGAAGCGACCTTGCCCTTCGTGCACTGGCCATAAACAGCATGGAGCATGACCTCATCAAACAGGGTTTGATGAGGTCAGATCAACATATGGAATGTCGGAACAGGTCAGCTCCGTATATGGAGATCTAAGGGTGGCAGCGGGGGTCTTGAGTGTCTTGGGTTTGGTAGGGCCGGGACTTACTCTAGTTTTCGCCGGCTGGCGGGCACGGCTGCATAAATAACTTTGGGGCAGGCCCGTCTAGAGTTTAAAACAAATGTTGAAAAAATGTTTTCGGGATTTTACAAAAAATACAATAAAATAAACAATGCAAAACTAAATAAAACTACTACAAAAAAACTAAGAATTGCATGTAAATCATCTTTGTTTTAGTTTTTTTTACTATCATATCTGATGTCAGGCATTATTTCATTCCGCCTTCATCAGCTTCTATTATATACATCAAGACTCTAAAGCCAAGACTGAAACTAAATAAGAACTCTACTAAAACTAAACTGAAATGGAACATATCAGAGCTGGTTACCATCAGATTGGCATTGGATATGTGGTGTTTGACCAGCCCTCCTCCCAGGATGATCATCCCTGTCCGTTTGGCAAAAACAGCTGTGCTGTTTAATTTACGGATATCTGAAACACGACACAACATGGACAAAAGCATCAAACTGGTTAATCGACAATCCACAATTGCGTTGATTAAACTTCTGTTTTAGTAGTTAGCCGATGTTAGCAAATGTTTCATCAGCCAACAAAACGAACCCTATAAAAAGACAAAAATGTCAATTCATTAATCATCACGGTTCTCATTGAGACACATCAACATAAGAGCAGATCATATTAAATATCAGATGACTAAGATGAGTAGAAAAAAGATACACAGTACTTAAAACCACTGGAACCTTAGCGTCGCTATTCTGGTGCTGATGTTGGTGCTGATGTTGTGAGCTTGTAGATCGGCTATGTCTACAGAGGAGATTTGGTGTAGAGGGAAGAAAAGTGGGCCAAACGCAGAGCCCTGGGTGACCCCGCGAGTACAATATAGGGTTTAAGGGGTTAAAGTCTCATACCAGTGGTCTGGCATGTTTAGTCCATTGACTATGACTCACAGTATACTTGACAAGCTGACATTACAACCGATCATTTTCCAAAGCATATCGTGGTTTGTTTAATTTTCAAGGAGGACACTGGATTCCATTCCTTTTAGTAAGATATGAACACAGACCGGCAGAGACTTGAATCTAGCCTGAGAAAGGTAACACCAACACAGGGAATATTATTGTGTGGTCTTGTCCATGTTGTTATCATTATGTTTGAATGCATTTTAAAGCTCTGATTTAGGTCTAGTCAAAAATATTCCTTTACAACATGCTTGTCTTATTAACCATGGCATTATGTTTAATCAATAACAATGGTAATATCTTGTGTTTATAATATTGTGTGTATCGACACCAGTATGGTCACGAACAAACCAACTGCGTTTGCTTCTGCACCAGCAAATTTCACAAACCAGTGAAACCACAGCCCTCAATCACTGTTTTTACATCACTTGACACACACAGCCGTGAAAGTATGTTCTCATGAGAAAGACATACACGACAAATCAAACAAATAATAGACTAATCAACTACTGCAGTGGTTCTCAACCATTTCAGGCTGTGCCTCCAAATATCATATTTGAACTGGGGACCCCCCACCCTGATAAGCACTTGGAATGTAGGAGGCATTCAACTTGCATATTTACAAGCTCACAACCCTTTGCATTGTATTTTCACATTATTTGTCTCCTTCTCCTATTATTTGACAATTTGGCCAATGTTTGACCAGTTTTCATAATAGTTTGTTGATTACTTTTGATGCAGTAATGGTATTTTTATTTCCTTTGTTTTTGAGGTATTAAAAAGGCCTTTAAAGTCCTTAAATTGTCACTTCACTGTCATCTGGGGACCCACCAAACTTATTTATGCCCAGGAATCCATAATTCCTGGACATTCTTTTTTTTTAAGACACACATGTTGACAATCAGTGAACTACTGTATGATGGTCAGCCCTAAACACTAACCAATCAGAGACAACTGTGGTTGGCACTTGGCAATGGTGTGGTGTATTTTACCTTCCACTATGTCCAACACCAAGCCAGGGTTTCTGTAGGAGTGGAAGTAGATCATGTCCCCCAGAGAGCCATCTGTCAGGGCAGGGCTGAACACCGGGATGTCATTCTGAAAGAGAGGCCACGTCACACAGGTTAACACCACCAAAAAGCACTGACAGCCTTCAGTGCACACAACAATATTAGTATACACTCACTGGATGAGTGACATAACCCATTAAGACCGATTTTACAAATGCCTTCTAAATCAGTAGTTCTGACATTACCATTTTTCAAAAATGCACAAAGTGCACGGTTTGAGCTTATATACAGTATCTCTTATTTTTTATAGCCAACAAAAAAATCTAAAATTACACACTTTCCCAGTTTTAATGGGTTTATCAAAATGTATTAGGCTTCAGCATTCCTTACTTGTCCATGACGTTTTATTTATAGGTTTTATTGTATTTTATTCACACCGGGGTGTAAAATTGAGAAAGGTCTCCAGCCTGAATGGACATTGCAATTATGTGGTCAACATTCTATCTTGTTCAGCTACCACACCAGCCAACTCAATTACTGGTGCAGATTAATTCATTTCTATCCAGGACAAAAAGGTTTATTTTTTCATAAAAGGAATGCAAGGTGAAACCTTGCGCCTCAATCTGGTGTGTAATGTGTATATAGACTGTACACTCCCTACTCTCACTGTTACAAGGAGGATTAAAGCAATGCATGGATGCACTGCTTCCACCTTCCACCTTCAGGCTGTCCATTCTTCCTATAATTAAGGCGATTTATCGATTATTCAATTAGTTTCTAACTAATTTAGTAATCGTAATCGAATCGGCAACTAATTGCTGTAGTTTTTTTTTTATTATTGTCATACTGTTGTATTACTATTATTTAATGTCTTTTTTGTTAGTTAGAACATACAATCTAATTTATACAGTGCTAAATAAATTCCATAATCGTTTAAATAATCGGCCAATTAATCGATCGTTTTTTTTTTGTGTTTTTTTTGTGGAGTTTGTATGTTCTCCCCGTGTCCCCTAGGGTAGGTACCCTCACAAAAAACATGCAGTAATCCTGGTCACTAAACTGCCTCCCCCTGGCCAGCCGGGGCACCTGATGGAGGGGAAAGGAACTGGTTGGAATAACGTGTTCCTTCCACGTGCTACGTCCAACCAGGGAAACTCCCCCCTGTCAGGTGTAAAGGAGCAACTTGGACACTCAGGCATGAAGGAAGCATGAGTTCAAGTCCGTTGCTCTCCCCATGTCCCTCATATATGGGGACTAGGTTGGTGGAGGGTGTGTAGAGCCCAGGATCACATTAGATAATTGACACAGGGGTGAAAAATGAGTTACAAAATCGTGGGATAAAAATAATAATAATAATAATAATAATAATCGTTTTGAAAATAGTTTATCTATAAGCCCACAATGTGTCGCTCGGCTATTTCCGGAGCACGACACCCTCCGTATGAATAAGGTTTCCCCAACCAAACATATGCCAGGGCTCACCTTGTAGGCCCAGTAGTAGACAGAGGCAGGGTTGTTTATCTCCTTGCCCAACCGGTGGATCATCTTGGACGGGGTCCAATGGGTACCCTGGGCGAACAAAGAGAGAGAGAGAGAGAGAGAGAGAGAGAGAGAGAGAGACTTAACACATCATAATGGCAAAGACAAACAAAATTCAAGTAGAGAAACTTACACACACCTCAGTTTTCTGTTCTAGTACCATATGGTCCAAAATCGGCATGAGCCAGTCCTCAAACTTACAGTAATTGGTATTGGGGACCAGAAGATTACCTATCCTGTGGACACAGCGAGAAAGAAGTGAAAACGTGGTGTGGTTGTTAACAGTAACAAGGAATATGGCCGATACGATTGGAAAGAAATTGACCAAATGCCAATGTTTGAAATGTCTGTCTCTAGACTGTGTGCGTGCATGTGTTTTTATTCATTTATTTTTTCAGCATATTGACATTTCTTTCCATAATGGACAAGTGGCTCACCACTATTATTCACTATAATGCCAATAATGGGTAGCCAACCTGTTGATGCCTCTCTGGCGCAGGTCCTTGCCAGCCAGGCTAAAGTCTCCAAGGTAAGTGTCAGCCAGACACTTGATCAAATCCTCCTCTATGCCTCCAGCTGTGGTCACAATCACATCCACCTAAAGAGATCAGAAAACCATGCCAACATAATGACGAGTGTGCAGTCAATGTCACGACATATATTTTAGAAAAGCCTCCAGTTGAAAACTAGCACTCGTGCTTTATACAATGCATCTGTGATTGTGATGTCCATGTTGTCATATTTAATAATTAAACATAACATTACTAACTCACAGTATGTCATTATGCCGGTCTCCATTATTAACTCTACACAAGCTATCTGCATGCATACCAAAATGTTGATAGGCTTCCAAACCCCGTCTGAGGTTATGAACTGCAAATCAACACAAGGGAAACAAATCCAATATGACAATGGAGCTGTGTATTTATAATTAGACACCATGGAGGAATGTGTGTCTTTAGACATTCTGAGCATTCCTGTGTAGATGGCCTGTAGCCACAAATTAGTTCTGTCAGACTATTTTAAAAGCCTGTCACCATTTGTTTACACGTTTTTCACAAGTTCACTGGTCATTTCTCATTCAACTTATTTTTTTGAAAATGTTGAAATGTACCCATTCTACATACTGTGAAATAAAATAATCCATCAATCAATCAGTATATCATATACACTATTACTAGCAACCCCACGTTACACATTTTAGACTACACAACTTTAAGTACAAGGACAAGAGGAACGCCAATTGCGTTTGTTGCAGACATTGCTTACAAAATGTAATGGGCCTATCTGCCATATCTGTTATTAATTTCCCAATGTGAATATTATAGGCAAAAATATATGAAACGTGTCGACTGATTTGTGGGTTGTACCATGTTGTGCTCCGCTAGGTAGCGAATGCTTTCCCTGACTCCAGAGCTGATGAGGTTGGAGGTGTAACCAAGGAAGATGGTACAGCCTGTGTGGCGCTGGGACGGGTTGGAGTCTTTCCACTCACTTCCTTCTCCCGTTTCCACCGGCTCCAGACGTTTCTCTATCTGTATGTGTTGCATGGCAAAGATTATAAAGCATATGAAACATGACTCATATTCACATCACATGTAAAAGATACACTAAATCAGAATGCATGTCATTACCGGTATCTTAGTGCCGAAATCAACTGGAAATTGTAAACGGCCTCAGGGGGCGATTTCTCTCGATGCATTGACCCGACTATCACATCACATTCTCTCACTGACTTTTGGATTACATTCATTTTAAGGGAAAGCCAAATACAAAAAATACATATATCTGACAGCTGGGATCTATAAAGGAAGAGGAAGAATGGGGGAAATGTATACAGGCCATACACAGATGATCAATGTGTTTTAGACATCAGCAGCTCAAATACAGATCTCCCATCCTTGATCTGACACTTGCACGTTCCTCTCACCATTTTGTTGATCTGTTCGATGGCCAGGCCCATGTTACTGGCCTGGAAGCCTGTAGTGAGGTAGGACCTGAGCAGAGCGCGGTAGTCCACCCCCTGGTTGAAGTCATAGCCCCGGATCTTGGGCACGTCCTCGGGTAGGTCCTCGCTCTGTTTAAGGACCGCCTCCGTGGCCACCGACGGAGCTTGATCTGCCATGTCTTCTCTACAAACAAAACACAGGACAGCAATGGCAAGTGTTAGCAAAGACTTGGATCACAAGTTAATCAAAGAGAGATACAGTCATCTATAGGCGCCTTTTCCTTACATAGAACTCAACTGGCGTAGAAGTCCACACCCAGAACACCAGAGGGAGTTCAACAAACCATGTGCAACCCAGAATCTGAATCCCCCTCACTGTAAATGTTTTTCCCTTATTACCCCCTCTATGATGATTTCCTGTTTTTGGCTATAATAGAAGTGTATATTTGTACGTCTCTAAATGTTATGATGAATTGAACAAGGTGGACCCTCGTGTAAACAAGTGGTTTATTGGGTCGTCCACTCAGTTAACAGTTTTTGTATTGAGTTGTGCTTGAAATGTACTGTAATTCTGCAAACTGTTCATGAATACTTCAATCAAAAACTTTATACTGTATTTAAGATTATGATGACTAATCGAAATCGTATTCAAATTGTATCGGTCCCCAATGCTGGACAGAGCCTTAACTTGTTCTTGGACTCAATTGACTCCCATACCAGAACAAGGTGATAGTATGCTCCCAGACTGGGAGCATGTTATCTCCTTGTTACAGTTTTTGTTACAGATTGGAGGTAGCTTTGAAGTCAAGGATGTAAAGAAGGTGCACGGTTTTAGACCGAATACCCTGGGCTGGGAGGCAGGTGCCATAACTGCCATTTGTAAAGGCTAGGTTTTATTGTGAATTTTCAGTGAGGAACGTTATCAAACAAGCGAGAGTTCAACGTTAATGATCTTGATCAATAATAATGATCACAAAACCAAGTCAAAGGCATAACATTATGAGCTAGGCCCACCTCGCATTTTCTCTGTGAACAGTTCATTGGACGGCGGATTGCTCTGAAAAGCCGTAGGACCTCTGATTGGCTAAGGATCAAATCAATCACAGAAACGTTTCTCTGACAATTATGTCATGCTAGTTATGTTAGCCGCTCTGTACGTATCGGCTTGTTTTACTGTCCAGAAAGACACACAACCTATTCATTTAGAGTTGGTTAACGTACCTATTTTTGAAGAGCGTGGCGGTTTAGGAGAGGAAGGTGTCAGTTAGTGTAGAATGTGTTGTGGAGCATTTTCATTGTAGACAGCAGCAAACAACACATGAGCCTGGTGGAGCCTGCATGTACACTACGGAAAGCGTAAAGGGACAAATTGTGGGCGGCTTAGATTTGCGTTTCGTTACGTAACTAAAAAGAAATAAATAAAAAATATAAAATAAAGATAAAATGAAATATTAAAAAAATAAGAAAACCATATGACGTTTTACATGGTTTTCATCTTTTTATTCTTTACATGCTTTTTACTAATAAAGTACGGTAGGCCTATGTCATCAAAAACAAAACGACACAGCCTAGGCCAGAGCCATAATAGAAAGGCTACCGGTATGTCGCTTTTCCTGGTTTTCCTTTCAAATCATAATTCACCAAACCATGGTTTTATGATAAGAAAAAATACTATAATACAGTACATGACATACTATATAGTAGGCCTATGTCGTTTTTCCTGATTTTCATAAAATAAACTATCATAGAAACACCTAATGGGCTGCCTGCCACTGATGTGGTTGACTGTATTGTTTTCCATGAGTATTTCCTCATCTTATTATTTTATTCTATAGCATGCAGTGTCATAGCCCTAGAACGGCTCTTGTTGTTACATACAGTATGTACAGTATTTCACATACAGAGCCATAGTACACCCTCCTTTATTTGTGGTAGAATTTTAACATACAAAATTTACGAAGTATAATTAAATGATCACAGGCATTCTAGGTCTAGCGGTGTCACTGAGCAGTATATGGGAGGGATTGAGGGTTTTCTTTTTCTCTTCTTTTTTGTTTTTCATAAAAAATGTATACTATATTATACAAATTATAACAATTTATAACCTGTTTGACAAAAAAATTAAAATAATCAAACCATGATTTTCATGATCTTTTTTTTGTCAGGTCACGGTGAAACCTGACATATGAATTAGTCAAATTGAATGACTTGGCTCCTAGTCGGGACCTAGTCCTGATTGGCTGCCACACACGCATGTATTGGTTATATTTTATCGTTGAAAACCATGAAGAACGTCAAAGGCCTACTATAGTATAGTATGTCGTTTTTCACGATTTTCATCTTTTTTTTATCGTTGAAATCAATGTCAATCAATAAGTGAAACAATTAAATCTTTGGAGCACCTGGGATCTCCTCAAGGACCCCTGGGGCTCATGCACACACCTACTTTGATAAACACTAGTGTAACCTACTGTACATAGAGTATTGTCTTGTACTTGTCTTGTAAATCTTTGTACTTTTATACTTCTAAACATGTAAACTATGCAGAGGATCAAAATACGTATTATGAGCTTGTAGATTGCCTATTTTTGCATAGCCGGCTCCTTTTTTCTGCCATGAAAGTGGCCCCCATACTAACTCCATGATCTTTCATCATCAATGGAAGCTATGAAGTGATGTTATGTGGCCTTTCCTGCACTGTGTTCTAGCTGTGACCTTTATGTATTCCACACATCACAGAGCCTTTCAAATGGCCTCTAGTCTGCACACAGAATGACCCAACCAAGGGCATAAAGAGGAGTAGCCTAGAGTACACAGGTCACAAAGGAAAGACTGCTGTCTGCTACTGGAAGACCATTGAGATTTAGAAAAGATAGAATTACGAGTAGAAGTAAAACAAAATTGTGAAAATTGTGAATAAGTGATTTTGTTTGTTTATTTGGGGTAGAAGCTGGCTCCTGCAGTGCTGGCCGATAATTTTTCAGTACTAATGTCTCCATCCTCCTCTCACTTTTAAAGTTGGTCTACTGATTGTTGCTGCCTGCTCATACACAAGAAGCCATGTCAGGAAAAGTGTGCAGTAGCAACAGTGTGGTGCAGGCACGGAGAGTGGTGGAGCAACTACGTGTGGAGGCTACCATGGAGAGAATGAAGGTATGCATGCATTTATTCATTTCATTAATCATCACTTCACTGTAACTCAGAGGGTAAACATTTGACTGTGTAAGACAAGACAATCTGAAAGCAATATTATGAGCATAACTGCATGTAAAGAAAATCAGAATAGGCTTAGAATGATTAAAACGAAGGTAGGAATAAATTATTGTGTTCTTTAATTGAAATTACATAATTCATTATGCAGAAGAATGAGGTAGTTATTCAACAATTTCAATAAATATATCAGGATCTTCAACAAAATAAACAAATAGTGTTCACCATATAAATACTGTTTTGTATGTTTGTAAACCAGCCCATATTGTAAAAACATAATTGCTAAATTTGTGTTTTCTTGTAAAAGGGGTGGGGGTTCCACTCAAAGTTTTCTAACATTACGAAAATGTTTGGACATTCCCAGCTGTATTTTACTTCACTTATAACTCCATAAAGGTAAAATAGACAAATTGTGGATATGGGGTTGCTTTTCATTTCTAAACCACTTTGAACCTTAGTTAGGGCATGTACGTCATTATAGATGGAAATAAGCCCAACCACAATACATGTGCTTTGTGATTTATTTTAACAGCAAAACGCATCCAATACACGTATAAAAGTTTGCATTCTTTGAATGCGTTTTTAAATTATATTTTGAATATTTCCTGCGGGGCCAACCTATCTGTGTGTGCCTGCAGGTCTCCCTGGCAGTAGCAGAGCTGGTCCAGTATTGCCAGAACCACAGACGCAGTGATCCGCTCCTCACTGGCATCGCCGCCAACGCCAATCCATTCAAAGACAAAAAGACGTGTGTATTGCTCTAGGATTCATTTATGCACAGAACAAAACTGCTGGCTGGGAAATGGGCCGTAACCTTTTTGCAATAACATCAGAATTAGGGTTTATTACTGCATGCATTTGGTAGTGATGGAGCCCATGAATTGGCAAGAATGGCTGTCCAACACTTTAGACCTAAACACATTATCTTGAAAAACATACTGGCGCTGTACCTTCATGTTCCCCAGAAGATTTCCCTTACTGAAACAGTACATGTTTTTATGGTTGTTAAGATATGTTTTGTTTTGATAATTGTTTTACATAATTGATAGCCTTTGTTTAAGTTAACATGTTGCCAGGGGACCGTAGATGTCTGCTGAAGACAGGAACAACACAGAGAGGAAACTATGGAATGGAATTTCCTAGGTATGATCATGTTAAAATGCTGAATTCTCTGGGATTGCCAATACGGTTCTGAATTCTGACCACTTATATTTTTTGTTGATGTTTCACTCAACTGAAATCAGAGACTTAACACATCAACCTGTAGTCTCATAAACACACACAGCCCTCTGCTAAAAAAGAATATAACAAGTTCTGGAGAAATTGCTTTTCCGAAAACATAAAACATAATTTACAAGTCTTTGGCTGATGGCCCAGATGCTATAAATATATTTTAAGTACCCATTCCTTAACTGAAGTAACTTTTATATGTCCCTTTAATCTCAGGAATGGTGGAGTAGTTATTCAGGACTTCACTGTGTGTTTGTTTTGTAACAATGAACTGCCCAAGGCAAGTGCATTAAGTTAATTACTACTTTGTACCACCATTCAGTAAAAATGGCTTCACACACACACACACACACACACACACAGTCAAAGTTTCAAAAAAATATGTTGTGCAGGGTTTTTATAGTTCTTGAAATACTGCAAAATGTTGAGCAAACGATTTGAACGAACAGTTCGAGTTTGAACAGTCATTGATTAAACGTTAAAACCTTTACAGTTGTATTGTGCAAGACTGTGATACATACATTTTGAAGCAAACATTTTTTACTCAAATTTCCCCCTTCTAGAGGTCCATGGAACAAAAATATTTTGAGATGCGGGTCTGCGGTCATTTCATTTTGGGGGTCCTTGACATGAAAATGTTTGAGAAAGACATGGAAATATAGGTTTTTCAGAAAACTTAGGATTTAGAAGACATTAAATGTCTTCTAAATCCTAAGTTTTTTGTAGAATCGGCCTCGGGCCTTTATGGGTTAGGTCGGAGACACTCAACTGAATGACGACTCTCTTCTCCAGGGAGAAAATGTCTGGAATGTTTTTCTTTTATTGTCAAGTTACTGTGAGTTGTATAAGTCTTCAAATAAGTGCTGAGTTGTAAAAAGCTCCACTATGAAGATTGATTTATATTCCTATGGCAATATGTGTGAATATTATTTAAATAAAGACAAATTAAAAATACATTAACAAAACAAAGCTTTTCTTTTAACAAACACACACAATCAAAGCTTTGAATGTTGGCTCAAAACTAAAGCCCAAAGCTCTTGGACTGTACCCATTCTGCAATACAATTTTCAATCAATCATATACCCAATGGCAGTTGCATTGGTGCGGTTTGGGCTTAAGTGTTACCAAAATATGTATTGTTTGATATGCAAGACCATAGTTTAGTAAATATTCCTTCCGCACTGCTGATATGAAATGTGTGTTGGAGGAACGATGTGGAAAGGACAGGCCTCTGTTTTTTTCCCACTGGTGTAATGTCTTCACACATCAGTTTAGTGATGTGTTTAAGTCTTGGTCTTTCAACTTCGGACCCTCCATACCTCCACATTATCGCCCGGGGCTACTGCTAACACGCCAGCTTCTACGCTCAACTGATGTGTCAAGACAGTGGAGGAGGGAGAGAGAGAGAACAGACAGGAAAAATAAATTGAATGCAGAGCGACCACAAACAGGTGTCTACAAATGCATGCTGCATTTAGTCAGATCACTGCAACTGCTGCCCTGGTATGACTCTATAATGTAGAGAAATAACACTATATTAACAATGCAAACCAAATCCTTCGACTCAATTAAGCAAGGAAAATCTCCCAAGAAAAAAAAAGCTTGACAGAAACAAATGAGGGAGAAACCTTGGGAAGGCTCACAAAAGAGGGGACAGGCGTGCAATACTGTAGGTACAGTATATTGACAAAACAACGTGTAGACCATTTGCCTTATTCGTCATCAATGACACATAGGGCTTAGGTGGTTGAAATTACTCAAATCAATCAAAGCCTTTTAATTAAATCAGAGACAAAACAGCACTCACCCCACTGACTGCCGTGTGACGACATACAGTGCATAGAGTCCTTGGAGGCGCACATGGGAGATGTATCTAAATAGACAAATAGTAAGAGAGGATGAAATGGTAAATGGTAAATGGTGCATTTATATAGCGCCTTTATCCAAGGCGCTTTACATAGATTGTGCATTACATTCACCCATTCACACACCGATGGCAGCGGAAACCATGCAAGGCACCAACTAGCACATCGGGAGCAATTAGGGGTTCAGTGTCTTGCTCAAGGACACTTCGACAGTAACTCTGGGGGAGCCCGGGTTCGAACTGGCAACCTTGCGGTTCCCATCCAGGCACTCTACCCCTGAGCCACCGCCGCCCCCATGAAGAACTAGATTACAGTTATGTGTTGTATGACATAGACAACATACACATTTTAATTTACAAAAACAAAAAGGAATGGAACAAATAATTGATTGAGCAATCATCTACAAAGATCCATGAACAATATTTATATTTTAACAATGCACTTGAATCCATATTCTGTGGGGGAACATTGGCCACAATAATAGCAGATCTAAGGAATTTTTAACCCAAAAGGCCACGGGTGAGCTGCTAACAATACCTTGACGGTTCCGTCAGCGGAGCAGGTGTAGAGACTGCCGGGCGAGCGGTGGATTCCAGTGACCAGGGACGTGTGGCCCACGTCGAACTGGGACACAGCCTTGATGGTCCCTGACCGCATGGAGAAGGCGTGCAGCATGCCCTTCTGGTCTCCAGCCCAAACCTCACTGTCACTGTAGCACATGGACAGCAGGTAGGAGCTGAGCTGCACGGGAGACAGAGGGGTTCCAAGTCAGTCTATTATGTATGTTAAGTTAGGGCCGGGTGGCGATCATTAGGCCTGGCACAACTATTACATAATCGTCCATTCACAATTACTTTAGATATAATCGCAGTTATTTTGCATAATCGTCATAATCATTTGAATTTCCATGCTGAGAAGAATGTTCATACATTTTTAAATATATTTAAAAAAAGCTAAAATATGAAAATAGCCTCAGCTATTTTCTATATTTCTGTACATCACCATTTGGGTTTATGTGGTTAAAAAAATCTATTAGAATTGTTCTGTGTAGTTTTCTATGAGTATTTCATCATCTCACTGAGCAGTATGGGTGGGAGGGATTGTGAGAGGGATTTTTTTTATACTGCATCATATCAATAATATAACAATTTAAAACCTGTTCTTAATAAAAACTTTTGACAAAAAAAAGAAATCTGTTAATGTATAAGACATTTTAAAAAATATATTAAAAGAATCTGCTTCTTGATTATTCAATTAACCTACATGAGCAAGATTATGTCAATTATTGGTTTCAAATCCAAATATCGATTTGAATATATATTTGCGGGTAATTGCCCGGCCTAAATGAATCAGACAGTGGCCTTGTGGTTAGTGTGTCCGCCTGTGGGTGGTTCGATCCCTGGCCGGGTCATACCAAGACTGAAAAAATGGGACCCAATGCCTCCCTGCTTGGCACTCAGCATCAATCATGGGTTGGATTGGGGGGTCAAATCAACTAATATAATGATTCCCAAGCGCTGCAGCTCACCGCTCCTAGGCTCCAGCTCACCGCTCCTAGGCTGCGGCTTACCGCTCCACGAGATGGGTCAAATGCGGAGAACAAATTTCACTGCGGTAACGTGTGTGATAAATAGTGCGACTTTGACTTTATACCATTGCATACAAACATGCAGTCTTTGTGAAGGTGCAAGTTCAGAGTAAAGGGCAGCCAGGAATCCTAGTCAACAAACGACTGGGGACGTTTTCAAATGGAGTACAAAGAAACCATGATGTCTGTGTCTGAACAAGCAGTAACATAATTATGAAGCATGTCAGTCTACTCTAAACAAACAGTAATATATGATTCCATGTCACTGTACCCGGAGTTTCTTCAGCACTTTCCCTGCCCTGCGGTCATAGACGGCCACGGTGTGATCTTCACTTGCAGAGATAATGTACTGATCATCTGCAGCCACGCACATCACTGCCTTACCGTGGAGACGAAGGCTCTTCACCAGCGGCTGAGCAGCTGCAGCACAAATGCATGATATTAAATTAAAATGTAGCGTCCAGAATTAAATTACTTTAAGCACATAAACCCTCTATACTTGGTAAACTAATACTTAGTTGATCAGGGTCGGCTCTGTACTTTTTTTTGCCCCCTCTCTCACTGAATGACTTTGCTGAAAATAGCAGAACTACAAGCTCAGAACGTGTTGCTTTGTGACGCATTGTGAGCTCATAGATCTGCTAATTTCGCAAAACATTTTGCCCTCGGAAGAAATAGGGACGCTAGGGTTCATTTGTTTAAGTATACATGGTCTCACCTCTGACATCGTAGATGTTCACCCGCTTGTCATACAACCCGGCCAGCAGCACGTCCGGCTGACAGGACAGGCAGAGCACAGCGGCCCGGGTGCTAATGATCCCATTTTCTGCTCCGCCTGCCTCCAGGTCCCACAGCCGCACTGTGCTGTCGAAGCTCCCCGAGGCCAGCAGCGGGCCACTGGACGCAAGGCACCACACCCAGCCCTGGTGGCTGGTGTAGAGACCCTGCCCCACCAGCGTGCTGAGCAGTGTGCCGCGGGAGCCCGCTCGTAGGTCCCATAGGTTCACGTTTCTGTCCCGCGAAGCCGAGGCGCACACCGCCCCCTGACCCCCCAACAGCAGCACAGAGTTAACATGCCCGATGTGGGCCGAGGGCAGGGAGATGCGCTCCAAGGCCGCCGGGGGTGGGCTTGGGGATCTGGGAGGCTCCCCTTGCTCCACCTCCATATCTACCTCTCCTCCTTCATCACCATCACCCTGATTCCGCAGGTCTGCCAGGTGCTCCTGGCCATCAGCTCCATCCAATGCTCCCTCACCAGCGCCTCGCGGCGTTCTCTCACGCCTTTCTTCCCCCATCAGGCCGGCTGCAGCCTCCTCCACCCTCACCCTTGCCAGTGGCTCCCCACCTCTCTCCGGCTGCATGTCTCCTTCACCTTCCAACGCCACCTCCAGTACTTCGTGAACACCAAAAGCTACCTCTTGCGCAGCCACCCCCACCCCCTCTTCATCATCTGCTCTTCCATTCCCTTGCGCCGCAGCTCCAGGTCGTCCACCCTCCCCTGGCCTTAGCTCATGGCTTTCTCTCCCCCTCTCACTCTCATCCTCCAGGGTCTGCTTGGCCACCCAGTCAGCTTGGCCCGCCCAGCAGTTTATCAGCTCCTCCATCTCCAGGCAGGCAGCGGGCCAGTCAAAGTCTTCCTTTGGACCCACAGGGAAGGCAGCCCGGGAGCCTGTTAGCCTGCGTGCACGGAGCTGCCAGGCTATACCATCTTTGCCAACATTTCCCAATGCATGGCACACCTGAACATAGTAAGAGAGACAGCATCATTCTATCTAGAGCAATATTAGTAATCTCCTTGTTCTACACAAGGCTAATAAGACATTATTTGGAGTGAGGTTGTTTATGACCAGTGTTAGGGATATAGACTATAGTAGACTAGAGTGTAGTCAGGTTACTTTTTAGTGTAATGAGTAACAAAACAATTAATTTATCACTTATCAGCTACTTACTGTAGTTATGTTTTCAAATGAATTGCATTACTTACTGTCACTTTAAACATTTCCCTGTTTTGTTGCCACAAATGAAAAATAAACTATCTCACACATTCTGTCTTTCTTTTAATGTCCTACTTCTTGACTCCATTGAAGTTCCAGATGGGTGTGTCAGTGTCAGTGCACAATGTTAAGCCCATTCAACTAGCGACATGGCAGACATTCAGAGATGGCAGAGAGGTCAGCCTTTACGTCATGGAAGTATTCTAATTATTTTGAGTTTGTTGGTCAAAGGAGCCCGTTTCTTAGCTGTCAAGTCATATGAGCCAAAACCTCACCATAACCTTGAGTCATGGAAAGAAATGTGGGATAAAACAGTAGATCCGGGCACTCATACATTTAAAAGAGGAGAAAGGGCTTTATTAATTAAAATGCTGTTTGATGTTTCAACCATCAGGTCTTCATCAGGCACTGCAGCTAGGATCTTCTGTTTTGTATCCCACTAGATCCAGGTGCAGAACTGACACTTTTGTAAAACCTTTTTTCTATTCTCCGTGAGAACCTGGTCCTTCTGCTTTTATAACCTTGTCAATTCCCAATCAAATGTATATAAGGCTGAAGACCAATGTATCACATATTTTGTAAATTAATGCCCTATATGCATGTGATGAGATCATGCGAGGCATTGTGAGCTTGTAGAACTGCTATTTTTTAATAGCAATGAAACCACTGAAAAGTATTAACAAGATCTTGTGACTGCATAATAACTTCATTGAAACACAAGCCATTTCCTGAATAGTAACGGCTTTGGACATACAAGGTTTTACCAGACGGCCACAATTTATGCCACCTGACTACCATGTGGATTAAACACCCTCTTCTCCATACAGCAGACCAGGAGGCAACCGTTTGGATTGAGGGCTTTGCATTAGCTAAATACAAAAATAATCACTATATGACACAATACTGTATAAAAGGTATGCGCATGACATCATCATACCCGGACGTTATGCAGGAACGCCTACTGGCAAAAAACAGTCACAAAGCACTGCTTGTCGTTATTGAAAGTCGTCCCCATCAACTAACCTTTGGCAGCACATTGATGACACACTGTGCAGGGAGGTGTGAGGCAATGCGGGCCACCATCTCCCATGGCAACGACAGCAAGCCACTGTCGTCAACAGAAGTGGAGGGTCTCGGTTCTGTAGAGGAGGGGCAAGGGCTGGAGAGAACACTGGAAGAAATATATGGGGGCAGAGGGAAAATGGCATTCAATTGCCATGAAAGCTTTCCCCACAATAACAGAAAATACACTAGCATAGAGCCCTGAGAAACTACGCCAGGTCTTATAAAATGTTGTGAACTTGTAGATCTGCTATTTTCCATTATTGAAAAATGTGGGAATCGAGGCAAATGTCTGAAATAATCGTGATATTTGGGGAACTATAAACGCGTAGCTTGTCAAGGCTTCGTCAGACCAGAAGCAGCTGAAATGAGTCAAATTACTTTACCCATGTAGGTCAGCCTGGTCAGACTCAGCTCTGAGGTCATCACTAATGTCATCACGAACCCCCTCGTTGGCTCCTCCCTCTGCATGCTCGCAGTTCACACCCACCTGGTCCTCAGACATCACCAGCTTCACTCATAATAAAAAAACAAAACCATTCCATACAGTTATATAGTGATATTTCCCACTGAACACGTGACTGAAAGTGAAAGATTCTAAAATGTTTACACATGTACAACTGGTAGCTTCGACCTAGCCTAAGATTTAGACTCTAGTAGATGTGTATTTATCGATTGACATTTTCAATCTACGAGAATGTCAGAATCAATAAATCTACAGGTGTCTAAATCTTGGGCTAGCTCCGACCATGGCTTAGCAATGTCACATGTTAATGTCAAGACGAAAAAGCACTTCAGTACCAACCAGCATAGCAAATAGCACCACAAGCAGAACCCAAATGGTACTGAAGTTTCTGACAGCGAAATCCAATCCAATTTCATAAAAGCTTTATGGAGGGTTCCGAGAGGGGCTACATAGCAACTTACCCAAGTGTCCCTTGTCGGCGGTGTTGGCTGTCTGTCAGTTCATTTGAGAGTAATTTCCGATGTTTATGTTCAGAAGAGAATATTCAGCTAGAATAGACATTTCATAATCAAGTTAACTTATTAAGTGTACTGTATAGTAATACATGTTCAAGAATCAAGACAAGTCCAGCATTGATCGGGTTCAGTCAGTTCAGTTCCAAACAGACCGCCGGCCGGTTGGAACTGTTGTACAGAGTCAAATGTTTGTTTGCTCAGTTACCTGCTGATAGGAGAGCAGGCACGACTCTCGCTGCCATAAATGTAGTACTTTCCACACACAAAAAACTATTAGACTATTATATTACTGTATGCCTATTAGGAAGAAATGTTTTACATACCGAACTACAAAAATTCAAAACACTGGTTCCGGCGCATGAGGAATTCGTCACCACGAGACTGCATAAAACCATAATCCAGAATGTGGCATCACCGCCATCTACTGGATTACAATGGTTTACCACTACCAGAGCAAACGATTTTGGGTGTCCACTGCTGTCCTGTTCACTTGCAAAAACAAAGTTAAGTATATCCTGGCAACTTCATCCCCTTCATAGTACCTACAAATAATTTCCATTCATGCGAGCATATTTTTAAATACCTTAAATTATATTGTTTGAATTTCCGTTTCTGCCAAGCAGCAAACTAGTCTGGATAAGTAGATATGTTAAATTAAATGTATTTACAGTAGATGAAACTGAGGATGCAGAATATTCAGTCTTCTTTTGTTCATACAGTTAGTGTTGTCGGCAGGCAGCAGCAGCCTTTGCCAGCCAAAGTTATTGTTCAAATCATTTAACACACATTCAGTTCAGAGTTCACAGTAGTTAGTAAAACAATTAGAATTTGCCTGGCATAAAAGGTTGTCCCTGCTTTTGAGGTCCAATCCTAGCATCCATCCAATTCCATCCACTGGGGAGGGCAACACCTGCCCCCCAGGTGATGAATCATGTAATTATTTATTTCCATTCAAACAAATAAGACACTCGCATCCACATATTCCCAGCTTGATAGAAAACCTTTTATTTTCCCATTCACAAAAGTAAAATAGAAACCATCCCACCTGCACCACAGTTGAGGGGGAAAAAAGAAATACCGGTACTACATCAAATCCATTGATTCAGATTGAACATAATGATGGATGAGTATTTTTTTTACATTCTTCCCTAAGGTATGCACCAAGCTCTGTCTCTCCCACTCATGTCCTACTACTTAACCTTGACAAAATCAAAATGGTCCGCTATAAAACAACGAAAACAAATTCTTTAAATAAAAAGAACATTGCAGAAAAAAAAACTTTTAAAGTCTAAAACATTTGTGCATTTGGGCACAAAAAAATAATCAAAAATCTCAATTAACAAAAATAAATAAAAAAACAAATTAAATAAACAAAATAAACATCTGAGCCATAAGATTAAAAAAAATAAAGAAAAAAAACTCAACCTGTGGAAAACTTACATTTGAGAATGAGATTTCGCTTGTACATTGAAATTAGCATATCGCTACATTGCAAAGGGTGACAAAGTCTAAACTTTTCACCCTTTTATGGTGTTAAGACCAGTGTCACACTAGAGCGCCATGCAATGACTGAGTTTAACCACTTAAAACCCTATATACTTGGCTGGCCAGAGTCCCCAGGGCACAAACAGTTGAATGTCATTGCTTGGTGAAGCCTTTTGTCACAACTTGAGATGATTGCCCCAGCTGATAATTTAAGATTCCTCATTGTTTCCCTTTTCTCATGCCAGATGTTCTAAGGGGAGATGACGGAGTGTTTTTCTCCTGTTAAAAAGTGTTTAAATGCCAGCACATCTGAATTAAAAGTCCAAGAGAATCTCCCTGCTCGATTTAGTATTTCTATATTTGACTGTCCTGTAGCAAGTCCCTCCTATAGGACTACGTAATGCTAGGCCCTCTACAAGCTTGTAGATTGGTTACTTCCGCTGACTGGGAACATGGATGCAAGGGTTCATGTGGTTAAGTCAGTTCTCTGTGCACATCTGTTCCAACGACCTGAGAGAGGCCACCTACCGATCAACGCTTGCCTACCAGTTAACCCTTATAGGAATATACCATTAGTGTTCACCCTTTGGGGTGCTGCGGCTTACAAAAGTGTTAGTCCAAAATATTACATTCCATGTAGCATGGATAAAATGAAATAAACTACACCTACCTAGGAACTATATTCATAGATATGAGCTGGTGTCCAAAAACGCTCTTCCCGACAATAAGAAAATGCATTTTCTTTATTAGTATTGAATGCCTATATTTTAAAAGTAGCTCTGAGCGACCTACTGTATATTCTGACAATCACAAACTGAGATGGTAACTGGCATGTAAATGCTGATTCTCCACGTGGCCTCTTATCTCAAGCATGATGCAGGCTCTGCCTACGACATCACATCGGTCGGGTGAGAGCTGGTGCAAAGATAAAGTATAATGGCTGATTTACACTTGATTGCGTGTGTCACGCATGGGAAATAGATCTACAAGCACACCATGTGTCACATTGATCAGACACATGAGCTTGTGAATCCATTTACATTGTGCAACACAAAGCATAAATCAGGCTTAAGCGGCACTCCTGCATACACACCCTTATAGTAAAATAAAGACGAGTAAACACATACATACACAGTCACACATTCAATCCAACAGAATAGTCCACTATGGACAATGACAAGAAGATACAGCTGGATACAGACAACCGCTCCCCTCACATACGCTAACCAATGTCAGGGTAGAAGAAAATTATTCGGATAAAGAAGTCGTATATTCCCAGGCATATCCTACACAGTATCAACGGGTGTGTATATGGCAAATGGCAACGACTGTCACCATGTTTGATCTTTAGCTGGAATCGCACAGCTGCCATTTGAGCAGCAAAAGTTGCATTGCCATCGACAAAGCTCTTAAAGGCAGACCCTCAAGAGGGGGATCTGTTTTATGATAGTCTAATAAAAAAATAAAATAAAAAAAGCAAACATCCAAAAGCATGCAACATTGTTCACGACCGCCAAAGAATGGGTCTCGATGGCCGGAATCGAGTGTAACTCATAGCCTTATTCTACAAAAAGCTCACATGAGGGGGGAAAAAAACATCCTCTAACACAGATATGGACTGGCAGGAACACTAGGATATGGATCCCAAATACTGTAATTAAGATGTCCACCCCACCTCCCACCTCCCTCCCCATGATACCTATACAATCCACTTTAGGAGGAGCTACCTTAAAGCTAATCCTATGCAGAGGTCTTAATCTTACCTGCTCATTTCACCATTGATTAACAATTATCTTCATTACATTGTTTGCTTACTGTAGCAAGCCGTTTACAGTCCTAAAATCACTTATTGGAGAGAAGGAAAAAAAATCTATACCTTAACATTGGTAATATTATTACTGAGTATCATTAAGAGTGAGATTCTAAATTTCTTACAAAAAGAAAAAGTGCATTTATATCGATAAGAACCAACTCACTTAACTTTTAAGATCTTACCGATGCCTTATCGCTCTCTTTAAAGCCCGTTTTGTATATAGTCTAAAAACAAAGAAGCAGTAGCAGCAAACGGATTCTCGTCTTTTCTACAGTATTAGAACTGTTGCAGTGATTCTCATAACAGCCAGAGAGGAAGCTGAACCCTGTTATCTACCTAAGGTGGATTCTCAACAATACAACGCACAACCTCCATTACCTATGGGGACAAGAGGGGTTTGAGCGGGAGGGCGAAAGAGCATTTATGTCTGCCACCTTCAAACTATGGCAACCCTGTTCTATTGATGAAGCCAAATGAGAAAACATTGTGTAAATGCTCAACAAGACGGACATATTTCAGTCTAACATGCGTCACTCAACAAGAGGTAATAATTTGCCATGCAACAACTGTCTCTCATTCCCTTATCACAGCTAGTAAAACGATAAATGACAGATTTAGCACTATACGGTCTTGACTCACGGAAGGGGGTATGCACTGATGTGGTGAAAACCTAGAGAACAGACCCAATGTGTAATTTTTTTCCCCTAAAGAGATGAGAAATATGGATCAACAGAAAGAAAAAATAAAATTCAGCAACCAAGGGAAGAGGAAAGAACAAAAATTTGGTTAAAGTAACACCTTGATAGAATAAGACCTACATCTATGTACTGTCTATGAATGGTGTGTGTAGTTTGCGTAAAAGGTGCAAATTACTCTTGTACAGCTCCCGCATTATTTATGTACTAAAAGCATCTCATGCTTTTTTTATTTTTCATTTAGTTTTACCACTGGCTAGCCTTTAGGTGGCTAGCAATTTTAGCGCTACATCTGTCCCACCCACAGCCCGACATGGATTACCAATGCCTATTGTATATGGATGTGTGCCTGTGCATCAACCTCTCAGGCAGGGCAGCCCATCTTTAATATGTCTATGTGTGCCGGTCAACATATTTATGTGCATTGTGGCATTTTTAACTGTGGCCCTCAAGGCTGCGTCAGATAATTCCATTGTATATGTACCTATCTGCAGAAGGCGATGCTTCTGCCTATACCACCCGCCCTCCCTACCCTTTCTGGGATCCCTGCCGCGTAGTCGGCAAGTCTTTTTGAGTGTGTCGGATTTCACTGGGCGTTTGACCCAAGAGGTATGTGTAAATCCCCGGTTTACCCTCCCACACCCACCACCCTCCTTCCCACCCACCCTCACAGAAACACACAGGGCGCACGGGAAAAGGGGGCCGTCCGTAGCGGAGGGTCAAAGCCAGTCGCGTTGCTCGCTGTCCCGGGTGTCCCCCCCTGCGGTCAGGGCAGTGCATTTACACAGATGGATGAGTTCCCCCAGTAACCCTCCCCTAGATGAACCTACGGAAGAAACAAAAAACAAACAGCAGGTCAGAGGTCTGTTGGTCTATGCTGAGCTACTGGAATTGTTCAATAAAATGTAAGGTCAACACTGGTAGTGTGGTATGGCGTTAGTAAGCTGTACCACACTAGGTAGGTCTGAGTAGGCTCAATGTTTGGTTTCTCTTCTTTTCGCTAAACACGTCATTTCTGTGGTACAACACAGCTGTGCTATAAAAAAAAGTCCCAGAGTCAGGAAGGAGTAAAGTCCATGTAAGACAGGCTAGAATAGGTTCTGGATCAGAATATAATAGGAACAAAATGTATCATCGTTTTATCAATGAGCTGGGTTTTTCATCATATCCAGACAAAGACACATAGCAGGCCATGTTATTTTAGGAGCGACTGATGTTGGGTGGTCCTACCTAACAGGCCTGTGTCCCGTGTGGACCAGGGTGGGCTAGACGCCATAGCAGGCCGACAGACGCTCCTTCAGCAAAGGGGGGAACTGCTCTGAGAACTGCTGCCAGTTCTCCTCGCCCACCTGGTCCTTAAAACCATGCAGGATCTAAAGAGAGACCACACAAACACACATCAGGAAAACCTAATAGCTTAAGTGTTAGGTTTTGAAATGCATTGAATTTATAGGATTTATTCTCATTCTGGCATCCAACTAGCTCAATCGAACCGTCTTTAAGTGAAGGGCAGATTGTTTCTTACTACAGAGAGGCTCAAGGTGCTGCCAAGACCAGTCTCTGCTGTCCCCCCCATCCACCACCTGTCTCAGATTCAACCAAGTTCCACATGGAATGTTCAGGATTCGAGTGTCTTAAATAAGCGAATCAACAGCGTGTGGCTAGAGATGGGGAGGCAGGAGAATAAGATGGGGAGCATCCCTGATGGAAGGACATTATTTACCACACTAGAATAATTTAAATTGATTCCAGCTGTACACAAAATGTTGGGAGCACAAAAATTGGGATTGTGTCATTGGTAAATATGGTATTCTAAAAAGGTATTTGTTGTAGACAACGATTGTTTTAGTAGTGAGTCCTCATTTAGTTTAGGGAGTTTGGTTGGATTTAGTTTTGTAGCAGGGGCAGCTACAAGGCATGCTATGCTACACATGTTGAGTCCCAGAATGGGCCTGATCTCAGCTACAGGGACAAGAGAGAACACCACACTCAGGATACCTTTAACATACAGTACACACGACACACATGGACATTTAACAGATTAAACTGTAGATCAGGATCAGAAATCCAGAACAAAAGATATCATTTTGATTCAATCGGCTGAGTGTTTCATCATATCCAGATGACAATTCGATTAATTAAAAAAAAAGTAAATGACACGGACACATCATTCATAGACTGGACACGCTTTTCGGGAAAAACGACAGAAAAGCACAGATGCAGTGTGCATAAGTGTTACTGTACATCTTGTCCCATTTTGCGTTGGGATAACAAAACCTAGGGCCTAAACACCAAGATTTGTTGTATTCAATTAGGGCAAACATTCAAAGTATTAAATGATCAAATCCGAGTCCGATATGAGCTCATTAAAGCTTGCATGCGTGAAGAGGTTAAAAATAAATAAAGAATACACCACGCTTTGCCTTTTAGGATAAATGGAATGGTCTTTGGCTCATACTCACTTTATAAAACATGTCTCTCAGGTCGTCCTTGGGGTTCACCCAGGAAGCCACCGCATCGCAGAAAAAGATGAAATCCTGGACAAACACATGAATAGTTCATGTTAGCACTTTTATACATTTAGTTGGTGACCTTCTGCTTCTCCTAATCCACTGATGTCAGACTGTAAAAATTCCATACATGATTTCTTCAGATTTCGAGTGTCTTGTTTAAGTTTCATCATACAGTGGATGAATATTGAGACAGAAAAATAAACTTATGTTACAGTGATGTGTCTGGGGTGCATGCTCTTTCAATTCAACGGTTTGACATACTTACATTTCTTTAACCAATATATATATATATATATATATATATATATATATATATATATATATATATAAAGATAAATGGTTTTGAAAGAGGGGTCACATCCATTTCCACATCACCGTGCATCAAGTTTATGTTCTCCGTAAACCAATAACCAAAACAACACACCCACCTGCACCACTCCTCCAGGGTTGACCCCGATCATCATGCAGATGCCTCGGAACGCCGAATCCTTCTCCTCGTTATCCCGGATATTCCTCAGTGACGTGCACCTGGGCACGAGTGGTTACAACAAATGTTTCGTTTTAACCATTGTCGTTCAAAAACATAAACTAAAGAAACCAAACCTAAAATACATTCAAAACCATAAGGTTTCTGGATCAGAAATCCAGAACAAAAGATATCATTTTGATTCAATCGGCTGAGTTTGTCATCATATCCAGATCAGCAATATGTAAAAACACTAGATGGAACTTTAACCATTAATTGTGACTCACCATGGTCTGATGAACTGCTGCAGCTGTGGCGCCACCTCCTGGGGACAGACGTAACCCAGCCTGCCAATCGTAATGGCTACACACATGGAGACAGGTCAGATAGATATGGTTAGGTACAGTTGGTCTGGCTGTAGTTCTTTGAATATTAAAGTACCAGAACATTTACCTTAAAAAAGGGATGACACATCTCTCAAATAAACCCCCTCAATTTATTTATGTATTTTTAAATCATAAATCGTTGAAAAGAAAAGGGCACAACTCAAATCTTCTGAAAACTATGCTAGCCAGAGCCAGTTTTTAAGAGACAGATGTGCACAGTTTTGCAGTCTTTCTGGGTAGAAGTAACAGGGAGGGCCATCACAATGCTCCGAGTCTGCTTTAATTAAACAAACAGATGCCCTGGTCCTCACCAATTCGAAGTCAGCTAGGCACCAAAGCCAGCCACTACCATTGCCCACGCCCTCCTCCCTCCCGTCCTCAAGTACAGTGGAACCCGGCCCAAAAAGACTGCATCCGCGGCGCAGACCACAGGAAGAGGAATCCCAGAGACTGGGCTTTGCTGTGCTGCTGTCATAAATGGGTCTGCAGTATACATAATCCTTTACCTCCTGATGCAATCTTTTCTTTCTGTATACAACGTATAATTATAGCACGAAGGGTGAATCGCCTGTTTTGTTGTAGACAATGATTTAGTTTAGTTTATTAGTTTGTTTTTTCTTTCCCTACAAAACATTCTTAGTTAATCAGTTTTTTTTCTTTTTCTTATTCCCTAGTTTAGGGAGTTCGTTGGATTTAGTTTTGTAGCAGGGGCAGCTACAAGGCATGCTATGCTACACATGTTGAGTCCCAGAATGGGCCTGATCTCAGCTACAGGGACAAGAGAGAACAACTCAGAACACCACACTCAGGATACCTTTAACATACAGTACACACGACACACATGGACATTTAACAGATTAAACTGTAGATCTGGATCAGAAATCCAGAACAAAAGATATCATTTTGATTCAATCGGCTGAGTGTTTCATCATATCCAGTTGACAATTCGATTAATAAAAAATAAAAAGTAAATGACACGGACACATCATTCATCATCCTTTGGTACCATGTGGGTGACGGTCCCATATACACCCATGCCAAGAAACATTCTGGTTTGAATATCCATGGAGTATATCATCATTACTAGTAAAAGACGTAGTGCATGCATGTTTACCCGTGTTCTCCAACAGGGTCTTTGGGGTGTTGGGCCTGTTGATGATCTCCACCAGGGGTGGCAGAACCAAGCCCACGTAGGGCTGCATCTCTGCACCTGGAAAACACACCGGCAAGACACAACACAATGTCAAACACCTGGGAGCACCCTTTGTCCAACCAGAGCACTCAGCACCTTTTGAAATGCCATTATGATTTAACCTGACAGTAGGTAGTTTCACCAAAATCCACTCCCTGCTGAACAGGCACCTTAAACCACCAATAGGATTCACTAGTGCAGTGATGTCCATGATGCCCCCCTCCCCCCAATGCTGACTGGATCATAACATAGAGGATCAAAATGTACCATTGTAAATCAATGAGTTGGGTTTGTCATCATGCAGATCAGCAATAAAAACGCACAATTGTTTTGTTGGAACCAGAGGCACAGTGGACTTTCCATGGTGGTGGGAAGGAACATTACCTACCCAGATGCCATTATCCCCATCGTGATCAGGAATCCCACTCTGGAAAAGTTTGACTTTTATCTCCAAAGAATCAACCAATAATATTTTTTTCCCATGCAGTTTGTAATTGTATGCATAATAGCCACATGGTAGTGCTTCACATGGAAACTGACAGGTTTAAGAAGTACCTCCTGATATCTGTATTTTCCCCCAGAGTTGTCACCAATACTTCCAAAAGATACAATATCAACAGCATAATTCCATCTAGTATTGCACAATTAATTTTCTTCAACAGTAAAACTAGCCTTCTACGTTCTAATTTAACACACGACACATATGGACATTTAACAGATTAAACTGTAGATCTGGATCAGAAATCCAGAACAAAAGATATCATTTTGATTCAATCGGCTGAGTGTTTCATCATATCCAGAGGACAATTCGATTAATAAAATAAAAAAAAGTAAATGACACAGCACATCATTCATAATCCTTTGGCATCATGTGGGTGACGGTCCCATATACAACTAGAGATGCAACCGATCCGATATTATATCGGGATCGGCCTCCGATCCAGCTTAATTAATGTATCGGAGATCGGATTTGACGCCACCGATACACGCTCCGATACAGGAGGGGGACACATGTTTAATGTTTACTACAGTCCGTCCTGCACAGACAGTGCAGTGAGCGAATCCAACCTCCAGTATGTACAGACTGCAAACAGTTTATAGAAAAAAGCCCCACTAAGGTGCAATATAGAATGGAATCACTTAGACTTAACAGTATTAAAAGTACTATAAAGTTTACCCGTCGTCGCACGGATCAGTCAAGTCACTGCATGCGCAGTTCAGTTGTGTGGAGCTGCGTTCTGACATTGTTGTTGATGAGATTGCTCTTGTAATCCATTCTTCTGCTATATATTAACTGCACACACGTGCTGTTTAGCGTGTGATTAAATATTTGTAACTTTATAATTGCCATTGAAAAAAAATGCTGCTGTGACGATGATGATGATGAAGAATAAGCGCGCGTCGTCGTCGCAGTTAAATCCGTCTTTATATAATTGGCTCAGTTATCAAACCATGACATTGTTGTCAGAAGCTCAAACACTGATTCAGATTGTAAGTTTAGTGCAATTCTTAAGACAAAGACAGAGTTTGCAAACTAAAGTAGCAACACCAGCACCATAACAAACGTCCTGAGGTATTTTTTCTGGTTCTGTCGGTAAGGCTCAAGGCTTTTGTCACATGATAGCGCAGCTGATTCCAGGCATCACATTAGGGGTAAAAAGGTACCACGTGTATAATAGCAATAATAATTACTATTATTATTATTAATAAACCATAGTATTAATTAACAGGTTACATGCAGGCATCACTTTAGGGGTAAAAATGTACCTTTGCACATAATAATAATAAACCATAGTATTAATTAACAGGTTGCCATTTCCTTAAGGTTTACAGGTTAAAGACTTCTTATTCTTACAGGTTAAACACTTAACCATAACCATCCCCTCTTTGAATTTAAATGTAAGGCATTTGTACAATTAATAAATGGCTTATTGAAAGTTTTTCTATTTTGCTATGTAGCCTACAGCAAATATCGGATCGGCAAATATCGGATATCGGGAAATTTCAAAATTAATATATCGGATCGGAATTGAAAAATCAGTATCGTCAGTATCTCTATACAACCATGCCAAGAAACATTCTGGTTTGAATATTCTACGTTCTAATTTAAAATCAGGTTTTTACAGCAGGGAGAAGAGTCAAAACACTTCTAAAGGAACAGATCAAACAAATCTATCAAATACAAGAGTTAATCATCGTCTACCGTCCTGGATTTCTACTGCCTTTTATTCTGAAAGCGTTGATTGGCTGGGCTATTGGACTACCTAAGCTCACCTGCATCATTCCCCGTTTCCTGCTTGTCACCTCTGCCTGTGGGGATATCACACACATACAGTCACTAGGGCTGATATCACACACATACAGTCACTAGGGCTGATATCACACACATACAGTCACTAGGGCTGATATCACACACATACAGTCACTAGGGCTGATATCACACACATAGTCACTAGGGCTGATATCACACACATACAGTCACTAGGGCTGATATCACACACATAGTCACTAGGGCTGATCAGGGAGGAATGCAGTGCTGGCCTGACCACACTCACGCAAAAAACACTCCATAGCTGCACAACGGGACTCACACGAGCAATTAAGTTAGAGTGGAAGATTCATGCTCCACTTTATCCAAGGCACCATCTAAAATCTACATTCAACGCACGGGCAACGTCCCGGCACACTGCACAAGCATGCTGTTCTAGTGTCCTACTCAATCAATGATCCAGAGGCACACACAAATGCAATGCCAAATTCCAAGTACTAGTTACGTTTCAAGCGCAAGAAACAGGACAAGAAAGGTCCACCCCCACACACACACACACACACACACACACACAGAAAGGTCTTCTACTATTCTAGTCTACAAAAGCTATGTAGAGGGGTCAATGTTTCTTCAAGTCATTAGATCAAGGTTAATGGAAGAATGGTCACTAAGATACGGTATCACACACACAAGTGAGAGCAAACCAGTTACTGGACACAGAACAAAAGAGCAAAGAAATGACGTTAGAGATGCTACATCATCAGGGGAAATTACAAGAGAGACGCCAGCTTTCTCACCCATCTGCATGGAGATCTCGCCGATGGCCCAGGTGGCGTTGTTGCACACCGAGATAAACTCTGGGTTCAAGTTCAGTCCCAGGATAGGCATGAACTCAGCTACAGAGACAAGAGAGCATACAGGGTCACACAAACATTAATGTTAACACATATGAATGCTAAACAAATTCATCTGCCGATCTGGATCAGAACGTTGTTTTGGGAATAAATGTTTTACCGATCGGTGCTGCAGACCAAAAGGACACATCGATTGCCGTTGCTCGTCTAAATCATACCAAATAGCTGATTTATTCTTTGAACTAGACAAAACCGTCCTGAAATTTAAGATTGTATCTAGCTACTGAGGCTCTAGGTGCTGTCCCCATCCACCACAACTCAGACTCATCCTAAAGTCCACATGGAATGTTCAGGATTCAAGTGTCGTAAGTTAGTTCATCACAGTATGTGGATGGAGATGGGGAGGCAGGCAAACAGGATGGGGAGCATACCTAATGGAAGGGCATATTAACCCATTTAGACACTGAAAACTTATATATTCAAAGATTTGCGCCAACTTACGATTTTTGGCGCGCTACGAGCTTGTAACATAATGTTTAAAACACCAAAAGGGGTTCCCGCCCAAAATGGGTTAACCACAGAAGAATTTAAATTAAGTCCAGCAGTGGTTGAATAGTAATGTGATTTTAAGGGGGAGTGGTTAACCAGGTTGGTTGAGTAGCGAGTACACACTGTTAATTTGCCAGAGATTTATTTCCAAACACACACACGCATACAACTCACCAATACAGGGCTTGACGTGAGGGAAGCAGGCCTTGGTTAGATCTCCCAGCAGTGCAAAGGAGCTCTGTCTCACCTCAGGCATACTGTCCTGCAACACGAAGACAAACAGCAACATGAGAAATGAAAGACCAACACTTGGAGATGTACTTTGTCCTGACAGACATTAGCTTAACATCTAGGGATTATCTGGATCAGGACATTATTTTGGGAACAAAATGTATCACTTTGAATCAATGAGCTGGGTGTTTCATCATATCCAGATATGGGAAAGATTATTCTGCCACACAGTACCTGCATGCACTGGAAGAGCAGCGTCATGATGTTGGAACGAGCCACCAACTGTTCCACATGGCCACCGAGGCCCTCGGCCAGGCCACTCAGCAGGTCCAGAGCCACGATCATGAAGTCCTTGTCGGGGGCTTCATATTGGTCTGGGTGCTGGTTGTACATCTGTGTGCGCACACACACATATGATGCGTGTGTGTATATACAAAACAGACTGCTGTGAGTTCAATTGAATACCACCAATTGGTGTTAGAATTGGTCCCTCTACCAGAAGATGAGTCTATGGATGCTAATCAAGCAGATTGCTTTAACATGCGGCACATAGCCTTTATTTAAGTGGGTAGCGCGGATCACACATCCATTCACGCCGATGAAGGCGGAGGACCGAAAAGATTTGATCATCCTTGGAATTAAACTGTGAAAATGTTGCTTAAATGTTTTACCGATCGGTGCTGCAGACCTAACTTTGAAAAAGGATTGCCGTTGCTCGTCTACATCATACCAAATAGCTGATTTATTCTTTGAACTAGACAAAACCGTCCTGAAATTTAAGATTGTATCTAGCTACTGAGGCTCTAGGTGCTGTCCCCATCCACCACAACTCAGACTCATCCTAAAGTCCACATGGAATGTTCAGGATTCAAGTGTCTTAAGTATGTTCATCACAGCATGTGGATGGAGATGGGGAGGCAGGCAAACAGGATGGGGAGCATACCTGATGGAAGGGCATATTTTTCCCTGAGCCTTGCCAATAAGGCAGCAGTTGCAGCAGTGCAACGTGGCAGCTGCAGTGAAAGAAAGCTAGAGAGCCATTACTAGTGGCTTATATAACACTCATACAATGTTGTGTGCATGTTCTCACCATAGCCTGTGCAAGTGTCTTCTGGACTAAGGTGACGCAGCGCTGGTACACAGGCTCACAGTAAGGCAGGAAGCCACTCTGTAGGGCTGTGGCGACTGACGACAGACACTGGAGACAAACATATAAGAGCTAGTTAAAGATGAAAGAATACAATATAAAATTAAAAAGCATATATATACACACCTTTTTTTTCTTCTTTTTACCAATTGGCAATTACCTAAAACTAGTTTTATAGGGGAATGTTTTGTCATTTTGACCTAGGGTGCCTCCACAACAAAAGCCAAAGGAGCTTTTCAGGAGGTAAGAATTCAATTGAAAGCCACAACTTTATCACTCCAGAAAACATATCACAGGTTGAAATTTTTTCAGCTAGCGCCACAAAGTGGCCTGCACTGGTATGATTTCCACTTTGGTATTTCACAGATCAAAATGTAGCACCGATCATTGCAGTGAAAATCTTATAACTCTGAAAAAGGGACATTGAGTGCAGATGCTTGTCTGCATTATACCAGATACGGTAGGTGATTCATTCTCTGAACTAGTCAGATGGAAGTATCCTGAAATAGAAGACTGGTATACTGCTACAGAGGATGTAGGTGCTGCTAAGACCCAACTCTGCTGTCCCCCCCATCCACCACACAACTCAGACTCATCCTAAGGTCCACATAGAATTTTCAGGATTCGAGTGTCTTAAAAAAGCTCATCACAGTGTGTGGCTGGAGATGGGGAGGCTGTGCGTGCGTGAGCGGAGCTGTGCGTGTTTACCTCCAGCAGAGGGAAGAGATCCTTGTCTTCATCCTTCAACTCATTCCACTTGGCGATGAGGGGAGGCATCAACTTCTGGATGTACTCCTTGAGAAACATGAACCGAGAAGATTGTGTGAATGGAACACACTAGTATTCAAAATAGAATTGCACACTGGACCATCAGAACCCCCACCAGGCCAAATTAATATCAAATACCTATTTATTAACATATGCTTATAGATTAAACTGTAGATCTGGATCAGAAATCCAGAACAAAAGATATCATTTTGATTCAATCGGCTGAGTGTTTCATCATATCCAGATTATTTCATTTATTCAGAAATAGATAACCTGGCCTGAAAAAGATGATATAATATCTAGGGGAACCTCACCATTTAGCATTTCTAAGCCTGTGGATAAACCGTTGGCAGTCTTGGCTAAACATCATCTCAAAAGGCCTGCTTCACTCCGACACTTACTGGCTGGTTGAGATGGTGCCCCACAGAGTCTGCCAAAGTGCCTATGGCGTCATAAAGGATGAGCAGGTTCTTGTGCTGGTACTTCCCAAACGCAAACACCAGTGTGTCCAGGATAAAGCTCAGGTAGGGGACAAGCTCCGTGCACGCCTCCTCCTCCAACGTGGCAAACGCACTGAGCAAAAGGAGGAACAATGGATAAGATGCGATAGTTAATGACAACACACGCTCAATAGATTCACCTGTAGATCTGGACCAGAAACAGGAACTAAATGTATCATATCGAGTCAATAAGCTCTCATAGTATCCAGATGAGAAATATATTAAATTTATTCAGAAATCGGTAATATGAAATAAATGCATTAACTGTCCGTGATTGGTTTGTTTTAAATCTCGGACATAAGGCGTGAACAAAAATGTTCTCAAATATAAATTGCAGAACATATGCTGCGTTATAAAATCTTATAACTCTGAAAAGGGACACTGCTTGAGTGCAGATGCTTGTCTGCATTATACCAGATATGGTATTACCAGATACGGTAGCCGATTTATTCTCTGAACTAGTCAGATGGAAGTATCCTGAAATAGAAGACTGGTATACTGCTACAGAGGATGTAGGTGCTGCTAAGACCCAACTCTGCTGTCCCCCCCATCCACCACACAACTCAGACTCATCCTAAGGTCCACATAGAATTTTCAGGATTCGAGTGTCTTAAAAAAGCTCATCACAGTGTGTGGCTGGAGATGGGGAGGCTGTGCATGCGTGAGCGGTGTGCAGTGTTTGAAGTATGAAATGGGGCTTAATAAATTAAACTCTAGCATCCCTATTCCAGTGGTGAATATTTGTCAATAATAGCAGGTCTACAAGCTCCCAACACGTTGCGAACTTGTTTTAACAAAGATATTTAGTGTTACGTGAAAACAGGATAGAGTCTAGGCACTGGAGTACTCCGGTCAACTAAATATAAAAAGTTTTAGGTTTAGGTTTTAAGAGGGGAACGAGAGATTACAACTCAGAACAAACTGGGTACTTGCGCACGCCGTACACCAACACATAGTCGCTCCTTGAAGCACCCACCTGCAGGCAGCCTCCTGCACCCTCTTGTTGCCGTCCAGGATGCGTTTCAGCAGCTCTGTCATGAGAGGCTTGAGGTGGGAGTCGGGGGGCTGGGACACCACCCAGTGGGCGTAGCGGCTCAGGGTCCAGCAGGCGATGGAGCGCACCAGGGCCTTCTTGTCACACAGACACTGGATGAGGTGCGGGATGAGCTCGGGCAGGTAGGGAACCATGCCCTGCATGCAGCCTGGAGGACATATTATACAGTCAATATGTGCGCGTGTGTTAGGTTGCGCACAGGTGGTGAAAAACAACCATGCTGTTTGTGCTCCGAACTCACTATAAAGTTCAAAATATAATTTGAAACGATTATGTGCGAGTGTGCCTGTGTGGTCATGGGGGTCTCTGGATCAGACAGTATGAGTAACACCTTCACTGACAGTCAGATGTTTGATTGTGCATCACCTCCAGAGAGTCAAGGAAAGAAGATAAGGAAATGGCAAATATGTAGTCTTTAGTATTTGCATCCCTATGTTGCTACAAGCTTCTTTGAGTCCTTTGAGTAACCATTACAATAAGAAAATAAGTCGGAAGACTGTATTGTGTTTATCCTTGACGCTTCTCAGATGAACATGATGTAACTTTTACTTGTTTTTCTTGCTTGACGTCTAATAAAATCAAATACAAAATGGTGAGAACGGATGATTTCAAGGTTCAAGGTGGTCCTTTTATGTCTTGTGTACAAGTACCTCTGGGGATAAATACTACAACACATCTGCTACATTTGGCATCCCTATTCCAGGGAATTGTTCAAAATATTTATGATACAAATGTATAGGGCTTAAGTAGTCACACAAAAACAACCATTCTGTTTTCGTGCTCAGACACAGCTAGCTAGCCATCCAGCCACCCACCCACCCACAGCTCACATAGTAGTTGCACCACTTAAAAATACTATCAAATTAAAACGTATAAGACTTAACAAACGTTCATCTTGAATGAAGCCTGTTCCTTGTATTACCGGATGAGCCAGCCATTTCATTACGCCAGGGTACCAGGGAAGGAACAATCATGCAAGGCCTTACCTTCAGCGATGGCTCCCAGCACCAGTATCCCAGACTCCTTGATGACCCAGTCGGGGTGGAAGAGTAGGCCTTTGAGCAGGGGCAGGAGGTGGGGCAGTAGATCGTCACGGAACACATTGGCCAAAACATCCAGGGCTGCAGCAGAACACTTTCCTACAGAAATAAACAAGCCGGTCATCTGTGATAAGCTGGCAGAGCAGTAAGAAAATGTAGACGCCATTTAAAAAATAGCAGATCTACATGAATGACAACTCACAATGACTTCCACCTGTAGATCTGGATCAGAAAGTGTTTTGTTAGGGAGATTTTAGATTAGTAAATAAGGTTAAATTGTAAGCAATATATATATAACCTAAATTCTCTGGTAGGCTCAACATGACACTACAGAGAATGTTGAATGTGTGTACAAGACCAGTTACCAAGAAATCATTACTTATGGGGGTTTTTTATGAGTTGTACTATAACTAACTTAACGTTTCCTTGAGCTACTGAGGCTCTAGGTGCTGTCCCCATCCACCACACAACTCAGACTCATCCTAAAGTCCACATGGAATGTTCAGGATTCAAGTGTCTTAAGTTAGTTCATCACAGTATGTGGATGGAGATGGGGAGGCAGGCAAACAGGATGGGGAGCATACCTAATGGAAGGGCATATTAACCCATTTAGACATTTTGAAGTGAAAAGTGACTGCCTGACCCAATTTTCCTTAGGTACATTGCAATATCACTACTGCACAAGGGCCAAATACTTACGGAGGTTCCAGTCGGACAGCGTGTCATCATCATCGTCGTCATCATCGTCTATGTCCTCGCCTTCCTCACCCTCCACCCCCTCATGCTGGAGGGTGACTGTTCGTGACTTATGGAAACGAGGTTTGATGTCCTGTTCGCTGTCCGGCACTGCCTCATCCTCTTCCACATCGCCCTGGAAAGACCAGACACGTACACTTTCACGTGTTCTTTTTTTTTTTATCCACACAGACAATAAGAACAAACAAAAACAAGAAGAAAAGCCTGATCTCATCGAAAACCAATTTTTAGAGGCAGTGAATGGCATTTATGATTTTCTACATTCAACAAATGACAAACTTGTCTGAGGTCGGACCAGAGATCATTTGATTTACTGGTTCATACAGGTTGGTCATGAGTTTCTTAGTGGGGTGGGGTTAGTTCGGGGCTTAAGAAGAACCATGCTAACATTAAGCTGCAGGCAGAAGTTATATTGACAGCTCTTTAGTAGGTCAACACTTTCTGGGTACGTGGCGTGGCACCATGACAGAAATAGCAAACCAGGCGCAAAACATATTTAAAAATGTAAATGAGCAGGGAAAGCTGTCAGGACAGACAGCTGTGGAAACAGCAACTCACTTGGGGACATGGACGCTAATGTTAGTGTCACAGTGACACAGTATATGCGTACTAAACTTCAGAGGAGCCTCACAGGATAAAGTGGGACAGTGGGATTGGTTTGGGAATACAATTTGCAAAAGGACAATTGTCTTGGCCTTAAAAGACAATACAGACATCAGTGTGCAGGGCTTAAACTTAAGCAAAAAATAAATCCCAAGACTGAACATTTTCAGACCATGTCCCAATATGTGATTGGTCAAACGTTGTGAAAGGGGAACCCCCCCAAACTTGCATCGGTCTACCCCTGTACTAGACAGGGATAATAGGTCTACCCCTGTACTAGACAGGGATAATAGGTCTACCCCTGTACTAGACAGGGATAATAGTCAGCGTAAGAGAAAAATAAATCATACATTAATAACAGCGCACCAATTTTAGAGTTGGTAAAATGGTGTTTTCCCAAAGTTGCCTTTACCGAATGCGTGTGCAAATCCATTCTTCATGGATGGAAGCAGCTTTTGAAGTTCTGTTGTGTTATATTGCTAGTCTGGCCAATCAATTCAAATATTCATATCTTGAAATTGAATCCAGCGTAATCGTTGTTCACCACGGCGCAATGACATCGTTGCGTCGTGTTGAAACCCTTACGTGAAACACATACACGGCCCGACGTTCACATCAAATATCACCACTCAATGACGTAACGCAGCAGTCCAGCAGAGGCTGTAAAAGATCTCCACAAAAGTTTACTAGTTTCCTCATGCAGATCACTTTGATAACTTTGATTTGTCCCAATGTTGGTTGTTCGTAGACCAGGGCAGGCTGAGTGCACATGGGCCATGCACATGAGTCCGTGCACATGGGCGCGTTATTAATTAAGCGGCGGAGCCGCTAGAGAAATTTATTATTAGGAGGATCGGATTGGCACTTTTTGTTGCCCCCCTGAGTCCCTCATATCACTTCACTAGCATAGCAAGCCTGCTGCGTTGCGACTGCATCGGTCATGTCATTCACACCACGGCCAACTCTACACTGTACACATACATACGGCCCTTAATATTTTTTTGCGGATCTACATGCGAGGGATCTGCGTGCGAGTGTGCCTGTGTGGTCATGGGGGTCTCTGGATCAGACAGTATGAGTAACACCTTCACTGACAGTCAGATGTTTGATTGTGCATCACCTCCAGAGAGTCAAGGAAAGAAGATAAGGACGGAGAACTTTAAGTGTGTCTGTATGCACTGAAACAGACAAGAGCAGCTCACCTTAAGTAGTATGATGTCAATCTCGGAATACTTCATCCCATTCACCAGGATAGGAATCAGTCTAGAAAAAGAGAGAAGAAATTAAAACTAGGTCCAACAAATCACCCGGCATGTACTTTGAGAGATCTAGAGTCAGCCTACTGTACAATGTATAACAGCAGCTGATTAGAAACGCTGTATGTGTTGTATGTTTTTTTTTTTCCAACTTAAATTTTATTCATTTTTCATGAACAGAAATGACATACAAGGACATACAGAAAGTAAAAAGACAAACAATCGAACATTACAATATGTGTTGCCAACTCAGTAAATAAAAAGTAAAAACTGTGTTGTATGTTTAAACTTTAAAACATTCCAGTTAGGCGCATGCATTACAACTGACATTTGCTTCATTGGAGCCTTTCCCACCCTGGAACTGACTGAGGTGTTTTTACAACCAATCTAAACAAATGTCACTTGAAACACTTAGGCTTTGTCCTGTTGCCTATCCCACAGTCTTGAGGGCTGTAACTAATCTTAAAATGGCTCAGATTTACTTTCCACTGCCAAGCTTTTCGGAATTCAGAGGATACATCACCGTTAAAGGTCTGTTTGGAATGAGACGCAATAGCCATGTGAAACTCAACATTGGAAGCTGTTTTTACCATAAGCAAAAAATAAATATTACAACTGTGAGCCATAAGAGAACTCACTATGAAGTTCAAAATATAATTTGCAACGATTATGTATGCGCGCGAGTGTGCCTGTGTGGTCATGGGGGTCTGGATCAGACAGTATGAGTAACACCTTCACTGACAGTCAGATGTTTTATTGTGCATCACCTCCAGAGAGTCAAGGAAATAAGATAAGGAAATGGCAAATATGAAGAAAGCTTGTATCAACATAGGGATGCAAATACTAAAGACTACATAAGTCCTTTAAGTAACCATTACAATGAAAATAAGTCGGAAGACTGTATTGTGTTTATCCTTGATGCTTCTCAGATTAACATGATGTAACTCTGTTTTCTTGCTTGACGTCTAATAAAATCAAATCAAATGGTGAGAGCGGATGATTTCGATTTTATATTGAAAGATTTATCAAGGTTCAAGGTGGTCCTTATCATTTATGTCTTGTGTACAGGTACCTCTGGGGATAAATACTACAACACATCTGCTACATTTGACATCCCTATTCCAGGGAATTGTTAAAAATATTGAATTTGCTTTATGATCCAAATGTATAGGGCTTAAGTAGTTACTTACTGCACCAGATGTCCAGATAGGACCTCTTTACAGATGGGTTGCTCTGCCAGGGTAAGCCAGAACTCACAGGCCTCCAGAGCCACATTCTCATCCGGGTCCTGAGTCCGTTGCAGCATGTACTAGGGGTGGGGAAAAAAGCATGTCAGTATTAGGGCGGTCACAATCATAATTGTGCCCTCGTTCAACAACCGGCGTGGCTATCCCCCCCCCCCCTTGCCAAAATCATTGTACAAAGAATATCAGAAGGTAGGATGTGTTGACCATATATTATTTAGAGTTCTCAAATTCTGCCCAAACTTGACCCGACATTTTAGGGGCCAGGCCTAAAACGTGAGCTAATCAGTCGGGCCTTCATTTTCAGGCCCGTTGAGAACTCTAATATTATTCACCCTTCGTAACATCAGAGTGCAGTGTACAGAGTTTCAAGAAGGCTTTCGACAGTATTCAGAGACAGGTTGCAGAGAATACTACACTCATACGGGATTCCAAAACAAATTGTCCATATCACCACAAGTTTTTATACCAACTTGTGGTATACAACAAATGCCAAATTGGAAGCAGTCAATACAGTTTTGCAGTTAAAATAAGGTTGAGGCAAGCAGAAGAACATGAGCAACCGGCATGCACACTTTGCATTACCTGGATGATGCTGTGCATGTGGGGGATGAGGCGGTCGATGCGGACCTCCAGCAACATGACCAGAGCCCTGCACACGTTCTTCCTCACCTCCGAGTCCTCATCTGCTGCCAGCGCAAACAGACTCTGGGAGAGGGAGAAAACGATGGGTGATGAAGAAAGACTGAAACACAGACTGTTGGTGTACTTCCATTCTGCATTGTCCTGCAAACCCACCTCTATGAAGGTGTCAATGTTGTCCATCAGTGCCTGGGCTCTGCCAATGATGAACTGGTTCACACAGGCTATGGCATGTGACCTGCACAGACAAACGTCATAATCATTAGGTCCATCACTGCCATCGAGTCAAAAAGGCAAGAGAATTTAGCCGCTCCCCGTGGGGTCTAGACTAAAAGAAAACCCTCCGTTTTCCTCATTACACTAAATGTCTTTATCGGAAATAGTTGAAATCTACGAGTCTTTGAATTCCTACACGCAGCAGCACTCGGGTTTTTAAGTGGAATATTGCAGGGCAACTGGATCAGACAGTATGAGTACCACGACCTTCACTGACAGTCAGGCGTGTCTTTATGCATCATCTCCAGTAACTGAAGGCAGGAATTGGTAGATTGGGGGGAGGGGAGTGCCCAGTTAGCTACCTGATCTTGGATTGGTAGATTGGGAGTGTCCCGTTACCTGATCTTGGGGCTGCAGTGTTTGAAGAACTGGAGGAACTTGGGGATCATGATGTTGAGTGGTCTGTTCAGAGCCTCACTGTCCAGCAGCTCCGACGAGTCCTCACAGATTTTCTGCAGTGCGCCAAATGAGCCCTGCAGGCGAACGTACACAGAGGTGGTTAAACCAAAATGCAAGAGAAAGGTTTGTTTTTTTTTAAGAAAAAAGGACAGAGGATTGTAAGAGAAGTTTTTTAATGAGAATACTATCCACCTGTTGGCTGTCCATCAGAGGACCTATTCTTACAGGAGGCCAATGTCTGACCATGTTTGACCACTACTGACCACACCTTCAATGTATTTTCTGCTCTCATGTGTGTATAAAGGAGAGCAATGTATAGGGCTCGTGAGGCTTGCATGCGTGCAGTCTCCCTGGGCTCGTGATCCCTTGTATTAAACAGTATCATTGTTTCAGTCCACTCTCTTCCCTGTGTATTCTTAATGACTCTGATTATGAGTTCTAAAAATATCTTTGACAATTATGGCGCTGTGAGCAGGGTTTTTCCACTGTCCGTCAGCATTCTCTTTTTCAGGATATAGCGCTGTACATATGAATCTGAGTTGCTGATCGACAGGGATAACACCAAGACGGACTTTGGGGTAAGAGTGGTTTGACTCAATGTTTAATTTAGGGTTTCGTATTTTAAAGCTGTGTCATTACAGATACAACCGTACAAGATACTAGCACTCTAAGGTGACATTTCCGTTATCAATTTATTTGGTACACATGTCTTGGCTATAAGGCCATGTGGTAGTAGTAATCCACTCTAAGGTGACATTTCCGTTATCAAGTTATTTGGTACACATGTCTGGCTCAAGGCCGTATGGTATTAATAGTCCATACTAAAAGGGTGACATTTCCCTTATCAATTATATTGGTAAATATGTTTGGTGACATTTCCTTTATCAAGTCTTTTGATAATATATGTCTTGGCGATAAGGCCATGTGGTAGTAGTAGTCCACTCCAAGGGTGACATTTCCCTTATCAATTGTATTGGTAAATATGTTTTTGGCTATAAGGCCATGTGGTATTAATAATCCACTCTAGGTTAGAAGTCCTTTATCAGTATATCACTGGCATAAATAAATAGGCTAGAAGTCCTTTATCAGTATATCACTGGCATAAATAAATAGGCTAGAAGTCCTTTATCAGTATATCACTGGCATAAATAAATAGGCTAGAAGTCCTTTATCAGCATATCACTGGGATAAGTAAGCAGGTTATAATCCTTTATCGGTATATGGCTGGTATAAATCAACTGAAGTCCATAGTTATGTTGCGCATATAATCGATATGCCGATGTAACATCTCGGTCATTAAAACAGGGACAAAGGAAAATAGGCGTGATATTGAACTACACGTTTAAATAATTATCTTCACATTACAGACGATATAATTAATACGTTAGCAGTAATGTAAAGTGAATATAATTGCAGATGTCGGAGCCCGTAAAATAGAACAGGATCAAAATCGTTGTCCAGTAGCAAGCGAAAAATGAAGCCCGTATAGTTAGGCATTTATATAAAAGAAAACTAGATAAAATGTCAATGGGATGGAGCAAGTATTAGGAATATCATATAGATAGCGTCCACTGAAATTCTCTTTCATTTCTCTCCGTGTGGGAGAATTGTGAGACAGCAAATTGTATGAGATTAATTCATAGGTTCTGTGCGTAAGACTCGAGCAGCTGAGTATGAATGTGCAATGTAGAATGTACACCTACATATGGATGAACGGAAATACTATTTTGTAAAAATCAATCATGATCCTATAGTATTGGTTGTGGCATTTTGAACAAAATAGTATAAAGAATGTATTCCTGGTAGTCGGCCAGGAATAGCACTGTCCATGGTGTCACCACAAAGAGTGAAGGGACACCAGTGTAACCTTGTTGGCATGTGTCAAACAGGATAGCAGAGCAGTAGGTAGGAAATGGTTAAAATTCGAGTATTCAAAGTAATTAACTAACAGCAACATGATTAACTAATTATTTTGGCCATATAGTATGCTATTAGTCTTATCATAAATGTGATGACAGTATAGCAATGTTCCAGTGTTATGGCTGGTTAGGAAAGGTGAAGCAAGGGAAAAAATATATATGTATATGTATATATATATATATATATATGTATATGTATGTATATATAGAGTAATTGTGCTTTGTCGCTTCCTATATTTGGACAAAATCAATAGGCAAGATTATACTCGAAGCATAAAAGAAATATATAGGTAGATTATAGTATTCCATATAGAATAAGGTAATGTGTGTAACTATCATCATATTTTTTTACCTAGTCAAGACAGGAACCCATGTGTGTCTTTCCTGGGAGATTTCCCGTTTTGTTTTGTTACTATACAGAATATATCATTGTGCATTTTTGAGAAATACTAGAAGGTCCTCAGGGAACCTAAGGTCAGATTTAGCTAAATGGACATTTGTCAGGATAGGCAGTGTTCACCCCCATCCTCCATAGCAGCTGTCCTGAGTGGCCACACACCAGATGAGATGAGGCAAGCAAGGAGGATTTTTGGGTGAGTGTTAATGAGTCTAGAATTAAGTTCAGTGTTACAGCATTACAGGAGAAAGTTTCTAAGATGTATTACGTAATCGCTATAAGTATACTCTGTAACAAGTAATTGTAGAATTCAAACATAGGCTTACTTAAGTAAATTGATATTGGTTGTGGCTATATTTAAGAAACCCTTTCAATTTAGCAGATCAACAAGCTCACAAAAGTGTGCCCATGGAGAACAGATATTTCGACATGGCTAAAATGTATGAAGGGCTGAAGTATGTGGGTTGGGACTATTTAATTGAGCACGAGACGCAGTCCCACCTAAATATACTAATAGGTCCATCCATTAGGGATAATGAAATTGGAATTGTGTTGGTCATATATAAACAAGCAGAAACTTGAGTTACCACATTGGAGTATTGAGTAATGGTATTATATGAACCTAAAGTGAAACGTGCGGAACTCTTACATGAGTCGTATTAGCAGAGTTGATTTACCAAACATAGAAATGAATAGTACTGTGTTTTTGCGTAACCTGTTTATTGTTGAACCACTGATAACACTACCTATCACATCGCACAGTTGCTAAAGAGAGGTCAATACAAGCCACATGCACAGTCAGTAGACTGTCCTGTACTTGGATTTCTGAACAATATCTGCATGTGTTGGTTTGGGGCCCAACACGGCAGGAAATGGCAGGAAATGACATTTTGGGAACAAGGACATGTGAGTGACAGCGTGCACTCGGACAGATGAACAATGGACCATGGGCTTGATGAACTAATGATTTTCTTTTTCTTTTCATGTGATTGAACACTGGGCATCTCTGAGGCGATGTGCTGGTTGTGGTGGTGGTGTGTCGGTGATCTCACAATGAGTGGGTGAGTAAAAGTGGCTTATGAGCCAAGTGTGCTATTTCCGCTACGATACATGCCTAAATTAAGCAGTTTCGAGACACAGGTAACAAGACACTCTCCTTCAAAGGGGGGGTCATTGAGCTTGTGAGCTGAGGTAACCATATAGTTTTATATACTGGTACTTCTGGTAGTAGGCCTACACTAGCTGACATTTGACATTTTTAGGGAATATACTTTTGATTCAATGTGGAGTATGTAGCGCTGGCTTGTAAATATGACCACACCATTTTCCTATAGTCAATAATCTAATCAGACAATGGAATTAAAGTTCTAGGACTCACTAGTCTCATAGTGAATTGATTCTGATGTGAATAAATATCAAGGAACAGATAGTTTTAAAAGGCATAATGATTTCTTGAGAGGAACCAAAAATGTAGGGGCCTATATAAGATTACGTTCAAATCAGAAACCCCTACAGCCCAAAAGGGGATGTAATTTTGTGCAGAGTGGTTAATTGCCACTCAGATATAACATGCAAATAGTGGTCTGTAGTCAGAGGCAAGTTCGACTCTACAGATTTACTTAAGTATAGGTAGATTAGAAATGCGTAAACAATATTGTACCCTTAAATAAAATAGATAATGTACAACGGTATAGAACATTAAGAGATATGTCATTTGTGGGATATGAAAGATGTAAAATCGTCTGCAGACTAGAGTATTCCTATTTAAGTGGCCTTGCCGAGCCATGAGGCCCATAGAGCAAGAGCCTATCTCCTGTTTCTGTAGCGTGAGGCAACTTGATGTATAAGTACACCCCCTGGACATGACACTAGTATGTCGCAGGGATTGAACCCCAGTCCAGCCCTTGATGCTGAGTGTCAAGCAGGGCAGCACTGGGTCCCATTTTTAGAATCTTTGATTGACCTGGCCGGGGGTCGAGCTGTGACCTCCCAGTCTCAGGGCGGTCAACCGGACACTTTGTCCACAAGGCCACTGAGCTGGTCATTGTTTTAGTTTTTAGGTAACTGGTTTTAAATTACGTGAGAGGCTCATAGCATGACATCATGTCACTTAAGTAACAGGTGTCCGTGCTGGACACCCCGGTGATTCAGTCCGTAAGAGGGTATTCCTTATAAGTCAAAGGGATTTATGAGTCCCACTTCAACAACAAGGCGTTCTAGAAGTCACCTCAGGTGTTAGATTTAACAGTCGATGTTGCATTGCAAACAGTCTGTGACTGTCATGTTTCCCTATGGGATAAACAATGGTCAGAATACCTGCAATTGGATACTTGAATCCGATTTTGTCTGTATTACTTGTAGCAACAAATGCCAGTAACGTCAATTTTGAAAGTGAGAGCTTCGTCCTTGTAAGTAGAGTAAACTTGCAAAATATCCCAAGAAGGGGCGTAAACAGTTGTCACTTCCAGCTTGCATCCTTGTGTTAGACAGGGACTTTTCTATGCCATAACAGAAGGCAGCAAGCATGCTGATCAGTTCATTAAGACACATACACATTTGTAGGATAAGCTATGAGGCTCAATTTGAATTGGGTGTCTAGCTGATCATATAATTTGTCCCAGGAGGCCAAAGGTTTAGTTATGGATAATATCACTTATATTATCTATATAGAAAGCAGTAAATGGCCATTTATGATGATGTACAATAGAACACCCCTCATTTCGCAGGTGTGGTTTTTGTATTCTCTACTTGCCAGTTGAACGTTATGTTTTTGTGCAAGTTACAAGTCATGTAAATACTAGCGTTATTATTTTATCAATGAGAACATTAGAGGTGCCAACTTTCACAACCCACATGAGTGTGTGCAAAGTCTCTTGGTGTCATTAACGGTGTCAATTTTATAACTTTCGTTGTGACATTGTGACAGCATTGACCAGGTTGTTGACCATGGCTCCCTGTAGGCCCGGGGCCAAATTAGGCCCATGAAGGAATTATCGTAGCCCGTAGGATGATATTTAATTGGTATTAGAACTGGCCCTCTGGGATATTGCACGGACCACCATAATATTACAAGTCCCACAATGCACGGCGAGTGCATTGTCACGTATCGAGGGCCCACAAGCGCAATCATGCGTCTTCTCTCCACTATTGATCGGCAGTGAAAGTATATCACTTGTGGTCAACTTTCAGCTACCCCTCCCGTCAAAGATGGGCCGTGTGTTGAAACACAGTCCGGCCCTCGACTTGTACCAATTTTACCAATTTTGGGCCCACTGTGTCAAGCTGTGAGGTTTCAATCTTGTAGATTTGTAAAGTCTTGTAAAGTTGATGATCTTAAGTGAGTTGATGATTTACGCAAATGAGGGGGGTGGAGGCAATCCGGTTTTAGTAAGTATTTTGTATTTTGGCCTGCAGGTCTGATCTACGGGAGGGGACTTGCAGATCAGCTATTTTCAATAAGCGAGATTTAACAGTTAAAAAACCACCAAATCTACATTGTATTATATTTTGTTGATTTTTCTGAATGTATTCCTAGATGTTATCTTTCCGATTTGTTGTTTTCTAGTTAATGTGAGATGAGTTTATTTGAAGTTAGGGAAATAATTATGTAAATTAACAGTATCGGCTTAACGGTAGTCCTAAATATGTTTTAACATCCCATTAAGGTGGGATGACCAGATCCTAGGCATGCCATTAGAGGCGGATAAGGCCATGCCTTTCCAGCATGATGTATAATCTAGGCATGGCCCATTTTAGCTTATTGAATATCGCTCAGAATTAAGTGCATCGGTAGAAAGAACAGGATTTTTAGAAATAGCAGATTCCAACTACAGGGCCAGATACGTATATGTATTATTGTGTATATATCCATGGAGGGTCTTTCCTCACCAATGTGCTCAGTCTGAGTCATGCAGCTGTCAATCAAACAGCTGACTTGACTCCTTCACACTGTCATGTCAACTGACACTTTGAGGGCATTCCCAGAGTGGAAAATAAGGAGAAAGTCACAGTTAGTGGTAATAGGTTGGTGGTGTTTTAAATAGCTTGATAATATTATCCCTAGCGATTGTGAGCAGTTCTCTCTGTCTGAATCAGAAATAAATGCTCACAGGGGGGGAACGCATAGGCTAATTTAATTCATTGCATAGGCTAGGTAATTTGATTCATTTGATAGGTATTGGAACATATAGGTAATTTAAATTAATTTGATAGGCAGTGGAACATTTAGATTTAATTCATTTTAAGTATTTGTAAATATTTTAATTATTTGTAAGTAAATTAATTTGATAGGCAGTGGAACATTTAGATTTAATTCATTTTAAGTATTTGTAAATATTTTAATTATTTGTAAGTAAATTGGAGTGATTAGTGAAATTATTCATCATGTTTGATTTATTTGTAGCTTTGTACATGAGTAATTAGTAAACAGCAACATTAACTTGTCTCCATGGGGAGTTAGGTTTTGTTGGTGTCAATGGCACCTGGCCATTTATGCAGGCAACTTCAGTAAAAAGTAAGCTGAGTCTAGTGACTCAAGTACTGTCCTATTGGTTAGGCCACAGCTATGAGTGTGATCAAGGATGAATGACCCGGGTATGGTTTGTGTGGTGTGTGTGATGTTTATTGAGTAGGCTTATAAGTGTTAAAATGTAAAATGTATCACTATGTGTAACATGTTATCTTTAGGTAAAATCATTGTAATGTAATGGAGATTGTTCTTTCCTACTTTCCAGGATGGAAGTCACTGTTAATTCAATTGTTCCAGGTGGCGAGGATGGCTGATGTACCGATCAGAGATGGTTCCAAATGTGTGATGATTTAATGAATATTATCTTTTTCCCATTGTGCACGGCACGACTAACTCACTAAAACCTTAGATTAACTTGTCTAGGAAGAGTTTGTGGTATTGTGATAAAAAAAAAAAATGCAATTGCAGGAGGACATTACAAGGGAGAAATTAGTATCTGTCTAACACATTACGTCAACAAGGTAAGAAACCAATCCCACAAAAGAGACACGAATGTGTTACAGATCTCAGACATTATTGAAATATTCGGATTGGCATACTGAACTAGAAGTATAGTGTAATAATCTGATGAAATACTGTGTAAAGATTCAACAATGTGCAACATGTCTATAAAGTTAATAACTATAAAGGAGAGTTTTAACCAGAAATTGGACAACCATGATCAAGATAGGTCTTAAATAATTAGGAAATACCATCCGAGAAATTTATAGAACAAATGTTTTAGTATAGAGTGTAGGGTTTGTTTTGTTTTTTCCAGCTCTGAAATCCAGAGAAACATATCAGGAGATGTGTTTAAAAAAGGGAAAAAAACCCAAATGGAAACAAGGAGAACGCAATCTGGGTTTGTATGTTGGGTAAATATACACATACATTGACATTAGTCTACTGTTTTATGAAAACAATTAATGTAAAAATAAAGAATAATAATGAAATGAATTCTATATAACCACCTTTTTAATCATGGTGGGAATAATTCAAGTGAACAAATAATGTGCACAAGGTGTTTTTCCCCCTCTATAGTTCTGAGGAACCTGACAGATATAAATGTCACATGGGCTAGTGACACCCATGCGTGAAGTCACATCATCATGTCCATCCTACAAGGCTCCCAAGGCCGAAGGCCCACTCACATTCAACCCCGGTCACCCCCCAGTGACAGATGTGAGGAGAGCCAGATAAAGAAGGAATGCTGTGCCAACCATGGGGAGAACGACTAGATGCCATGAAGCTACAACTTGTGACACAACGAACATTTGTGTGGAGGAAAACCATGCAACCACTATACACTTGAAGTGCTGGCTATATGAAGTGATCGCTCACAAAAGACAAATCGAGGATCGTAGGATTGGAATTTTCGCCCAAGAGAATGGGTTTTCGCCCCTACCAGCCATCAGAAGTGTCCTGAGTGTAATAAAACAAATGATCGTGTGACATTGGATACACTTGAATGTAAACCTTGCTCAGTCCAGGATATAGTCCATATATGAAAGTCATCTTTTTGTAGTGAATTTGCATAGAGTATAGTATTTCATGTTCTTTGGTGTCAATTAATATTCATATTCATATAAATTAATATTTAGATTCATTGACAAAAAACTAAAAGGATGGAATGTAAGAGAAGTTTTTTAATGAGAATACTATCCACCTGTTGGCTGTCCATCAGAGGACCTATTCTTACAGGAGGCCAATGTCTGACCATGTTTGACCACTACTGACCACACCTTCAATGTATTTTCTGCTCTCATGTGTGTATAAAGGAGAGCAATGTATAGGGCTCGTGAGGCTTGCATGCGTGCAGTCTCCCTGGGCTCGTGATCCCTTGTATTAAACAGTATCATTGTTTCAGTCCACTCTCTTCCCTGTGTATTCTTAATGACTCTGATTATGAGTTCTAAAAATATCTTTGACAGGATCAAAATCGTTAATGTATCATCGTTAAAATCAATCATCGTGTTCAGACCTCACAGGTGTTGTAGTCCTCCGAGTTTAGCAGGTTGCAGAGCTGAGGCAGCAGTTCGGGCCATGCCTGCAGCTCCCCCTTGGAAGCGATTGTCGTGATCAGGATCCCTGTGAACCATAAAAGAGAAGAACTCACTATGAAGTTCAAATAATCACATTATGTATGCACCTGTGTGGTGATGGGGGACTCTGGATCAGACAGTATGAGTAACACCTTCACCGACAGTCAGATGTTTTATTGTGCATCACCTCCAGAGGGTCAAGGAAGGAAGACAAGGAAACAGCAAACAAGAAAGCATGTTGACGATACTACATATAGGGTTGACAAAAAAGCTGCCTTAAGTAAAACATATGCTTAAACAGGACATTTATCAACTTTTCTGCTGTGCCTATCTGTTATCAAGTCAGCCCACCCAGTAGTAACAAGACAAGAAGTGCATTGCTTTAGTTGCAGTAGTTAAAAGTTCATCGATCTGAATTACAGTATAATAACCACTGCTGGAGTTGGCTATTCACTGTGGGACCATTCACAGAAATCATTTTCCCATCGAGTTTGATAGGACATTTGGTCTAAGATTTTTAATCATCCCGTTTTACGCCAACCGCTGGTTTGTACTACTACTCTATTCTAGCCAGCTACACTTCATGTGTGGGTTGAGAGTATCATCAGCCCATCTGGACACCTACAAAGTAGTTTTGTCAACAGACGTTTGTGAGCTGAAACATATGCCTACAGCAGTGGAACAGTGAATTGAAATGGCTGGAGGAATGGAAAAAACATTTTCCTGGTTGAGGTGGGACAGCTACAAAGCTAGTGTACTGACAAAACACACCCAGCGTTAGAACATTTAAGACACCACAGGGTCAGCTAATGTTAAGTTAAAACTATATCAAATTAACATTGTGTCAGCCAAGACAGAGAAAAAGACTAAAATGTCCTCTGGTGATTTTGCCCTGCATGTGGAGAGGACTACGTCTCAAAATGCGTGTGGAGGAAAGAGAGCAGTGTGTGTAAAATGCAGCTGCACAAACAAGACTGACGTTCTGACATCTTCATCCATTTGTCAAAAAAGCGATTCGTATAATTTACCCAAATCCTACTATAAATTTACAGAACCTCTGTATTTCAGTCTGTTCGACACTTTTCTCCCCAGTGGCTTGAGCAATTGATAATTGACTTCTTAAAAATTTGCATAATTATGCAGACCCATTATTGTTTATTAGCTTAAAAAGATTTGTGTAAACAGAGATTCATAGTTCCTGCGCATGTGCGGCACGGTTATGGTCCCATATGATGCAACTTAATCACCCCCAATCGCAGTCTACCGAAGTACAGGTGTGAATGCGACCAGAGAATTACTGTTACTGAGCACTCAAGGCCTATGGGCTGCTGTCGTGGTTACAATCCCTGCACAGGATTTGTAGCCGCTGCGCTGGCCAGACTTTAGCCTCGGGGCTACAGAGTTTACACACACAGAACGGCAGCAGCACAGCAAAGTTAACAAAGTTTGATTTAGCGACCATGTGCCCAGACCTCTTTTAATAGGCACTTGCACACACATCGATGTCGTGTCGTAAATGACCAGGTTGTCACACACCACGTGCGATAACAAGAACAGCGCATAACCTCTGCACTCTCTAATAAGGACAGGCATGCATATAGTTTGGGTAAGCACAGACCCCAGGTATGGACCAGTTCATATTTAAAGAAAAAGCAGCACTCGCAGAAAAGGAGTTCCTTAGCAGGTGACGGAAATCTTTTTTTTTAAATATACAAATTTCACTATTTTTGCACAACACTGCTGTAAAATAGATATTGTTTAAGTGTGCCTCTCGTTTAACCTAAAAAGGATCGACAGCACAAAAACAATCCATAGCTGCAGTCGTACCCCACACATACACTCACCAATGGTGGCACGGATGAGGGGCGAGGGGTCGCCAATGTTGTTGAGACATTCCTGCTTGATGAAGTCAGCCACAGTCGGTGGGAAGTTCTGGTAGTGGGCCTTGACATTGTTCTTCAAAATCAGACCACTCAGCGAGCGAGTGGGCTCATCTGGAGAGAGGCGCCATGAAGGACAATTAGATAAATTATAGGGATGGAGGTTATGAAAGAGACGCCGTGTGTGCGTGTTTGTCGTCAACAGGGCCTGAAATTAACCATTTTTTGATTACTAGTAAATATGGCCATTTTCACTCTTTGAGGGCCAGGTATTAATTAAAATTATCCGCCAGTGCCACAGTATTTTCAGCATTAAGGTTCTTTCAGATGGGCAGTGACTGACGCACCTAGTAATTCATTTTCAATGAGGCGTGCTTTTTTTTATACAGGAGATGTTAAGGGGCGACAACTCAAGCGTTTTTCGTGCACATGCCCATGGCTGACAGTGACTAGACCTGGATTGTGTTGAGCTTTTTTTTTTTCAAGCTACGTGTCCCCGCCCCTCATGAGCAGATGTCGTTGATCCAGGCAACAACGCCTGCTCCCTGTCTGAAAGGACCTTTAGTCTTTAGATTTAGAGTGTCCCGCAATCTTATTTGAATTCGCCAGAAACAAAGATTTTGTAACCGTTATCAATGCTTTAGTTATGGGCCATGACTAAAGCTTGTTTTGGAAAAACAAATGTGAAAAGAACTCGAGATAAGCGTTTAGAAAAACCTGTTCTGCTGGAGGCAGACAGCAGGTTGACTCATCACGTCGGGTTATTTTTTAACCCCATTTTATGCTTCATCATGCAGTCGGTTGTGATGCACAGCAAAAATTCTATAAAACTCAAATTGCATTTTTAGTCACAAACACACACTTTCTAAACTGATGAATGTACTGAAACCTTGAGATTCAACATTGCCTAGTAACGTAGAAGGTCGCACCAACTAAAATGCATCCTTGTGCATAAAGTAAAAAAAATTATAGTTTGACTCGTCAAAATTTCAAAAACGAATTCAAATTTAATGAACGTGGCACAAAAAATTCAGAAATGTGTATTCGGTAGAACATTTCTGTTTTAATTATGCTTCTTGGCAATAACCTTGATACCGTATATTTACCTTTGAAAATGGTGCCCCATTTCTAGGTAACATGCATTTGTGGGTTCCACCCATAAAAAACATTCTTCTCTACCAATGCCAACAGCTTCTTCTGCTGTTGCTATTGACTCGTTTTGAGCTTCCTACCCCAGGTGACGGGGGTGGCTGTTTCCCCATAGGATCCACTCCAACAGAGGTCTCAGTGGGATCCTATGGGGGGAGACAAAGCCCAGGAGGTCCTAAGCTATTCCCCTCTGGGGAAAACCTCCATAAAAAGAGAGGGAGTCAGGCCAGCAGGTGTATGGGAAAAGGAAGGCCTATCCGTCGGATAAGATTCATGGCACAGACGGACCCTTAGTGGCCTGTAAGTCTGAGGTTTAAATGTATGGACTTTTTATGTCCCCTTTGTATAACAGTGCGCCATCAGGACAGTCATGCAGGGAACTCACCTTCCGTTTTCAGTCTTGTGAGGACAAAAATTAGATAGTTGTTAAAGTCAGGGAACTGGTTGAGCTGTTCAAGTTTCTGGCATGGCGGTTAAGGACAAGCACATAGACACCATCTAAAGTTAGCAGCGAGGCTTTCCAATGGTAGGAAATTAGAAACAGCCATGTCACTTTAGTCCAAGATGTCACTTTATAAAAAAGCTAAACGAAACAAATGTCACTTTACAAAATTCGAAGTGAAAAAAAAATTCTTTTTGTATTCTCCATTTCTCCAAATGGCGGTGATCAAAATATAAACCACAACAAACATGAACAAAATACTAAAAACAGTGCTAATGCACAAACAGAACATTGCAAAGCAAACAAAGCCCACCCCCCGCCCCCAAATACACTGCTGTACTGAAGGAGTCAAAGTCCTTGACCACCCACTTCGAATGTTATCAACCAGTAGTTTACTTATCACTTGAATGCAATCGAGCCAGTAGGCTAGCAACACGGAAGTGAAATTACTGTCCGCCGAAGTGAAAACATAGTGAACCTGAACTACGCGGCCAGTTACGAGTGATATGAGGTTAGGGGATTTTGTGTCATGTGGCCGGTTAAGACTGAGGTTAGGGTTAGATTTATGACAGATTTAGGATTACTTGGACAACGCGACCAACGTCGCAGAGCCTATTGGCTCAATTGCATCGTCTTGATAAGTAACCTACTGGTTGAGATCGGTTGATTTTCATTAGATTCCATTACCTTGACAGGGTTCCAGTACTTTTACATTATTTGAAAATAGCCAAGATACAAGCTCACAATGCTTGTAAAGCAGACAAAAAAAGAAAATATTTTCAGGTTCTGTGGGCAAATACATATTTGGGGGTCCTTCACACGGCATGGTAGGATACTTGTTGGACAGCTCTCTGTGTTGCTGTGTTGGGTGACTGGGAATCCTTGAGAAGTTGGAGGACCTGCTGGAGTCCCTGCTCATCTGGCTGCCACTCCATCCTAGGGGACAATCCAATAGATTAGGCACACACACACCCCATTATATCACATGACCACACCATCCTGGGGGACAAACCATTATTTCACATGGCTTCCTTCCATGACTGTTTTTCCATATAATGTTCATGTAAGGCGTGGCAATATTTATGACATGCAACTAGATAAAGGATTTTTGTATTGTAATCATGATAATGGCATGAGTGGATTCATTTCCTGGTTTTAAAGGCTGCATTACAGTAAAATTATGTAATTTTCGAAACTTAACGGACAGTTCACCATTTGCCTTTAGCCAATTTGTTACTGCATGTACACGCCAACGGCAGACTTTATCAAAAAACGCATTGGGTACATGTTTTGTGAAAGCGCCAAGTCATCCCAACAACAGATATAGTATTGGTCAAAATTTGTGATATCTGATTTGGTCCAGAAACATTGATGTCCAGATGTACATTGATTGTATTTGACTGCTGCATGAGCTATGATATTAATGTGTTTTTTTTAATTGCCCTTTTTCTCTGGACCTCATTGTTTTGTGACTACTTATTTAATTTGCAGTTATTCATTGTTGAGGAAGCTTGACACAAGAATTCCACCACCTGTAATTTTATATGCGTACATACAATAAACACTTGAAACTCAACTGACAAATGATACCAGGAAATGGGGCCCCTGCAGGAGAAAATAAATGACAGCGAAGAATCTGGATCAGAAACATCACTGACCGGGTCAGGTGAGAGATATCAAGACACAAAAGCCCTCAAACAAAATATGTATCCTTTTTGTCTCTCATAGCGGACACATCATTCTTCAGACTGAATAATTCAGGTCAATATTAATAGATTGAATAAATTAGGTACCAGTCTTGATTATCACTTAAGAGATAGATTCAGTGTAAACAATCATCTAGAGTCACAGAGATCCTACACAGTTCCTTAAACAACATTTCCATCACACATATTTACAAGAGTTAGACGGTGTAGTACAAAGTTCAACTTCCAAGGAAGTTTGAATGTTTAATAGCAAAGTGCTGGAGAAAGAAAATGGACAACCAACAGATGAGGATGTAATTATTCTTAATCCGTGAAGGTACGACCTGTCCATTAGTAGACTGGCAGTAAGACAATGGCCATATGTTGCCATTAATGTTAAGACAATAGGATGGTGAGCAGTGCACATGGTGTCGGGGTCGTGGTGGCAGCAGACAGGGCCTGTGCTGCGCTCAGCCAAGCTCATAGATTCCACCAACACGGTGTCTCGGGCATACATGCACGTCAAAACCTAAAATTATAACTGGAAATCGGCTTGCGGCACAAAAACGAGGACATTGTGGACAACACATGCAGTAAAATCTCCCAGTGACCCGGCTTAACCGGTTTAATCCCCCCCACCACCCCCACCGCGGGTGAAGAGGAATGGCTTGCGTTCAAAGACTCGCAACGTTTACCGTTATTCTGCAACAAACTACTAAAAAGACGCCCATGAAACCCCAGACGATCAGTAATGGACTGGTGGCTGGTCAGAGAGAAGTTTGTAGGACGGAAACTGGGGGATCCCGGCCGCCCAATCCATCAGCGTGGCTAGCCCCTTATGCCACACACCAAGCCCGGACTGGTTCTAATTCTACATGCCCTGGATAATTTAGCTCGTTGGTCGCATTGAAAGAAAACATTGACTGGATTGAAGATCCAAATATCACTGTTTGTTAGTTGAATTCCTCTGAACTTGCCCTTCTTTGCCAGGCCTGGTCGATATGGCAGTACCCCATCCCCCCCCCCCCGATCAACGAGCGTTCAAAAACGTGCCTCGTTAAAAGGCTACTAAACTTTGTTTATGTATCGTGAACTCGCACTCAAATCATGTCCCTTCAAATACATACACGATTAAATTACTATTTGGACCATTGTCGTTGCTGTTGCCGAGTTAGGTAATCAAGGAATGCTACAATGTAGCCACAACACGTTGTGCTGGCTGGCGTTAGCCGCTAAGCTAACTGGCTGCTGGCGTTAGCCGCTAATAAGCTAAATGTTGGCGTTTGCCACAATGTTATCTGCTGCTGGCGTTAGCCACTAAGCTAACTAGCCGGGCAGCCGGAATTAAAGAGGAGCTAACACTCCAGCTAACCGCTAACACATTCTCAACGCCTTGACATTACCCAACTAACTAGTTAGCCGGTCGGCGTGGTCATTTCCACGATAACAACACCAAATACAACACGTTCACGACACAGTTTACGTACAATATCGTTTTGTGTAGATTGTTTTGTTTTTTCTTCGACGGGGCCGCGTTCTCTTCTTCTTGTGCTCTTCTTCTGTCGCTTCTCGCTGCTGTTGGTTCAAATAATGAGCACGCCGCACGGAACTGTCTGTCTCGACTTCCGTAGTTGATATGCCGACTTTATACTATGTAGTACGACCGTGTCGCGTGCACAGACTGTAAAAAGTTCGCGTGCCAAAAAGAACAGATACCGGTATACAACTTGTACATCTTTTTGGCAAAGAGCTCGGGGTCTTCCTCCCATCGAGTCCCAGTTGGCACTGGCTGGCGTCTCTATATATGAAATATGATTATGAATTGTTCATATTTGATTGACCTAACATCAGATTTAGTCAATACTGAATAAACTCTGACTCAACTGAATAAAGGTTTAGAATCACCAATGAAATTATAAAATGGAATGCACAAAATATCTCAAAGAGCAAACTTTGATAGCATTTTTCCACATTATGTCAAGATCGACATTCTGGGAAAATTCAGTAGTCCAAGTAAAGTAAGCACAGCAGTTTGGCATGTGGCCCATTAAGATCCTACAGGCCTTCAACAAAGACAACACTGCAGAATCATCTTATTCTTTACTTATTCTTTGTGATGTCACTCACATGTCACATCACAGGTTTACAGGTGTAAAATTAAATTATTTTCCGATAGTTTTTGACAGAACCCTGATCAGTTACATAACCGGCTGGTATGGGAACAGGCTGTGTCAGTGGAGGTGAGCTTTCCACCATCCAGGAGGATAAGATGTTGCGTCAGTAAAGCCTGTAGGATTATCAAGGAACCTATCACCCCATCCACAGACTGTTAAATTCAGCTACTGGTTGGCAAGCGGTTCCAGCTGAAGCTGAACTCCATGACAGATATAGGCCTACTTCCCCCTGCAACCAGGTTGGACGATAGGACTGTCTGCCACACAGTGCATGCGCCGGAGCCCGGAACACACTCTCTCACGCACGCACACACACACACACACACACACACACACACACACACACACACACACACACACACACACACACACACACACACACACACACACACACACTTCTGCCACTTGTCCAAGTTGACTAAACCAAACATTCACAGAGGGGGCAGGCCAGGGGATATCACAATTTCAAATTGGGCAATTGTGACTCAGACAATTCCGTTCTTTTGGTGGTGTAATTTTCAGCCACACCAAACAATCCCAGAATGTTGCCTTATAGGGCAGTGGCATAGGTCCTGTAACAATATAAGCTTATACACTCATAAAAGCCAATAAGTTATACGCTACATAATAAAGCGTTTGTAGATACACTGATACAACTGCATGCCAGGTATTCACTTCTTCAGCACTGTTTTCCATGTTTCTGGAAGTTTTGAGAATGAGCGGATCATGTCATGTACGTTACGAATTTGAATACTTACGAATACGTATTCAAATTCATATTATTTGATATAAGGTAAATCATAGAGATAATGAGTAGAACCATGTTGTTCTGCATCTGCACTGTAACATTTATATGTTATTATATTAGACTACATATAGATTATAATTTCAATAATAATTTATACTGTTGCAATTGTTTCATGTTTGTAAAATGTAGGCCTAGGAATTAAGTGACATCATAGCTAATCAACTATCCTTTAGTGACATGATGCAGTAACTAGAAACAACCACCAGGTGTCCTCATTTATCCAATGAGGATCAGAGGATTTCACAAATCAGTTTTTGTTTAAAACTGGACTGCGTCAGGGACATAAGACAATTTACACCATTTTATTAGGCCTACCTCCCCAATTTGATTGAAATGAATTGACATATGAAAGGACCACAGTTTGACATGGTTAGAATATTTATGGATCGGGCCTAAATAGGATATAGAACAGATTAAGATAGACATTGGTGAGATTACCCTAAATCGCCACTGAATTCCTATAGCCTACTCTCAAGAACCGCTATTCTGTCCGTGCCTTACCACGAGCAGTTCTCGGCTCCATACTCGTCATTTACAATTACTGTAACACCACTTTTATTGTTTTTCCATAAACAGTATAGGCCTACAAACTATAGTCCTCCAGTCCATATGGCATGTGGCAGGTTTCAAATAGCTATAGACTGATTGATTGATTGATTGATTGATTGATTGATTGATTGATTGATTGAAGTAGGCTATTTATTAACAGTTTTGGAGAATTACAGTAGGCCTACATTTCAAGCACAACTCAATACAAAAACAGTTAGCTGTGGACGACACCATAAAGCATTGCACTTGTTTACAATATGGGTTCCCTTTTCAATTAATCAGAACTGAGCAACAGATTAACCTGGCAAGGCATGCACAACCACAGACTTAACCTTAACCCATGTCTAACGAATGACTAGTCTAAACTAAGTATGCACCCCAAACCGACCTGTGCTAAATCATGTTGTGCACACTGCCAGACGGCATCCCTATATAAAAATAATGTGTACGCCTGTGATCACTTATTTATCTGACCCTTTCACATGTTTTAGTTATTTTCTTCTTCCAACCATGTCATTAGTCATTCTTACTGTTTGACAGCCTTTGAATTGCAAGCATAAAATACAGACACATTTCCAAGTGAAATTGGCATGCATAATGTGTTGTGGGAGAAGATGGGAGCTACCCGCATGTGTGTGTGTGTGTGTGTGTGTGTGTGTGTGTGTGTGTGTGTGTGTGTGTTTGTGTGTGTGTGTGTGTGTGTGTGTGTGTGTGTGTGTGTGTGTGTGTGTGCGCGCGCGCCACTGTGCCAAGAGGAGCTCTATAAGCCAACGTAATGAAAAGTTTTAGGTTATCAGATGGGCTGCATGCATTTTATAGCCTACAGCATGCTCATTTTAATGGTCAATTATAGCATTGTGATCGCTTGTAGATAATTCCCAGAATAGGAATACTGCTTGGGTTAAGTGGTTAAACGCCAAGTAGGCCTATAAAAGTTATTTTCAGTCTTCTGATGGAAATATTCTCTCCAGTTTTCCTCATGACATACTGTATCTTTGGGGGAAAGACTTACATATTTAAGTAGTGACAAGTAAGACAAAAGGTGCTATAATAACCATGTAATTCAGGGGTGCCGTGATATGGACAGGGGTGACCACCAAGGCGCAGGGGAACCTGCGGGTATCGAAATTGGCAGGTGTGAAACCCTAGAAGGTAGCAACATGGCATGCAGGGATTGGCAGTCTCTGAAAGAACAGAACAACGAAAATAAATGAGTGCGTATGAGGACCGGGAAATCAAAGTGTCAGCTTGACATTTGGAGCACAGGGTCTTGTTGTATCTAAAACAAGACATCCATAAAGCATACAGTAAGCTATGGCGTAGTAGACGCATGCATACATTCAGCACACGCACACATGCACGCACGTACGCACGCGCACGCACGCACACGCACACGCACAGGTATACATTGAGCTCAGCTGAGCTGGATGCAATCCTACCTGGAAGGAAGAGAACAGATGGTGAAGGTGAACGGAACAATGTCCCCCCCCCAACCCCCAGACAGGAACAAACTGCAGGTTGAAAAGGCTCTCAGCTCTGAACTCAATAGAATCTTCTGCACCTGGCTCACTGATAACAAACACACCTGGGAAAAACTGAATCCATTCTTTTTTGTTCAAATAGTAATCTGAGCAAGGCAGATGGCTTCTTGGTTAGTGTGGGTGACAATATTATCACACGAAAAGATGAAATTACCTACCTAGGTTCCATCCATCCTGGAGGCAAATCTTTCCGGTGATAACATGGCCACCAACATAATCAAAAAAGTCAACCAAAGAACAAGATTCCTATACAGGATCTCCTCACTGGTCAACAAAAACACACCCTAACAGGAGCCCTCGTACAAGATTTATTCGGCTATGCATGCACCTCTTGGTACCTCAAAGGCCTAGAAAGCCTACTTTCCTTAGTGGACGCACTCTGAGCCCCCCACCACACATACAAACGGTACCTTTTGGGCAAAAGGGGATTTTATTTCCACCGGGGAAAAAATACTTTTAGTTACTCCGCTGCGCCCTCTACCGATATTGCCCAGAGAATTGCCTCATAGAGAATCCCTTTCTGGCCAAAAAGTACCGTTTATAGTGTGTGGTGGGGGGGCTCAGAGTGTGTCCACTAAGAAAAGTAGGTTTTCTAATGACACAACTCGCCTTTGTTTTGGTGAGTAGCAAAAACGTTCTTTTTATTTACGCCAAAGACGAGAGGCTGGTCTGCATTCATGCGAGTTCCAGAAGTTGACAGTAACATAGCTGAGCTCTAAATGCAACGCATTAGAGCTATGGACCAGAGCTAGGTGGACGACAGCATGGGTCTGGTCCACAAGATTCGATACACCACCAAAGATACCCATGTACCTGTCTAAATACTTCCTTAATGTTAACAAAGTCCACACCCACAACACCAGAGAGAGTTCAACAAACCATGTGCAACCCAGATTCGACCAACTGTCATTAAGACATGTGAATCCCTTGACTCCTTCCAAACCGCTCTCAAACTGGCCCCCGTAAAACCTGAATCCCCCACCCACCCCTTTTCCCCCTCGCTGTATGTTTTTTCCCCTTTTTTACCTCCTTTATGATGATTTCTTGTTTTTGGCTATATAGAACTGTATATTTGTACGTCTCTAAATAGATGAATTGAAAACGGTGGACCCTCTTGTAAACAAGTGTAATGCTTTATGGTGTCGTCCACTCACAGTTAACAGTTTTTGTATTGAGTTGTGCTTGAAATGTATTGTAATTCTGCAAACTGTTAATACATACTTCAATCAATCAATCAATTAAAGTCAATTATGCAACGCTACTCGTTACGAGTCGTTAGCTTTGTAGTTCACTGATTGGGACCTGATTGGGTTTATCCGGACTCTGAGATGAGATCTTAATTTCCCCTCTCAGTCAAAGTGGGCATTTCCACTGAGGGAAAAGTTGAGTGGCAGGCACGCACAGTTTGCAACACATGAACTTGATGAAAAGTAGCAGATGGCAGAAACACGTACAGAAGGTCATTCATAAGTAATCAATCATAAGTAAGCTAGAAATAGAGGCATAGAGAGAGAGAGATAGAGACAGAGAGCGAGAGAGAGAGAGGAGATGGAGATGGAGATGGAGATGGAGATGGAGATGGAGATGGAGATGGAGATGGAGATGGAGATGGAGATGGAGATGGAGATGGAGATGGAGATGGAGATGGAAATGGAGATGGAGATGAAGATGGAGAGACAGAATGACAGCTAAAGAGACAGACAAATCAAGTCAACAGCACACTTAAGTACCTGTCCTGGGGCCTATTTCACGAATCTTGGATTAACTAATCCAGGATATAGGCCAAAGACAGGCTTTTTAAATCCTGATCTTTACAGCCTGGTTTATTCCGTTCCACTAAAGCCAAGCGAGGCTCAGAATTGGCGGATTTGGCGAGCCGGGATCAGCAAGCCTGGCTTAATAGACAGTCTGCCTTTTTTTCTCTAGACCCCTTCTGTGGATCAAAGATTTACTGATCCTTCTTCTTCATGGGGTATTAAGGCAGTTTGCATCCTTAATAGTTGCATTACAGCCCCCTTCTGTATATCTCATTATCTTTACTAATCTATTCAAGACTTACTGATACAAGGACTTAAGCTTCTAAAATAAATACTGCTGCTGTAATTAAAGAGAGAACATACTCTCAATAGTGGATAGACTGAATGATTAACTACCCCAAAAATATAGTTTACATTTTACCACTACTATTAACTTAAAACAGAATTATTAATATTGTAAGCATAATGATATTGTCGCATTGTGATATTTGGCCATAACTCCCTCCTCTGAGGGAGCTACCTTTGGGGAAGTTGTTGTCCAGACAGGGGCCAGACTGGTGAGGGTCATGGGTTCATGTAGCATGCCAAAATTTGTGCTATTGCCATTGAGAATACATTGGGCGTTTAAGTTAAATAACTCTGAAACTACAAAACATTTCAAAGTAAAAAGTTCCAGCATGTGTCTCCACAGTAAGCTGCATTTTACAAAGTGTGAATGGAGTTTCTAGGTGAAAGTGATTTTTTTAAGTGCCACTATCTGCCTATAAATGTCTCAAATTTGAAAGCACTATATTTCTAAAACTATGAAACATTTCAAAGATTCCTTTTCAGGCACACATGTCCACCGTAGGATGAACCTAAATAGGTTTGAATGGGGTTTCTAGGTGTAAGTATGTAGGACTATGGGTGAAACGTTATAATGGTAATATGTTGTAAAACAATGAGTAATGGTAATATTTAGTGGTTTTCACTTTTACAAAAAAAAATAAATACTGTATATATATAATAATTCTTCTTAACCGTGCACTTGCACGACAGCAAACCTATTCATGGGGAACATTCACCAAAAGCAGCTGATCTACAAGCTCACAAGCTGTCATGATGTTGTGCAGCCTATATATTTTGGTTATTTGATTTTATATAGTGCTTAACTTAGTCCTTTAATGCAGACCGATACAAATAAGGCAACATAAACCCATAATAATTGAATAAATCTGGAAAACATCATTGGTTTGTGATCAGTTTGACTGCTTAATGAACAGTAAAGACATCAGGATTAGGTTAAACCTGGCTGTTAGCCTGGTCCGGAGCAGGCTAAGTCCAAAGCATAAGTTTCCATGGTAACTTATGTAGCATCACTTTCATGAAACCGAATCAAGCCTCAACATATCCAGGTTAACTGGTTAAGTTAATCTGGCAAGATCAACCAGCTTTCATGAAACCGGTTAAGCACTGATCCAGGATATATTAAGCCAGGATATGTGTTAAAGCCCGGCTTAATCTCTAATCCAAGTTTCGTGAAATAGGCCCCTGGACTCAGTGTGCTTCAAAAAGAAAAATAAACAGAAAAATGCAAAGTGAAAATTGCAAATCGCAAATGACACAAATAAATACACATATTTACATTTTGTTAAAACAATAATGAATTACAATAAAGTGACAGTACAATAAAAAATATTGATAAAATATTGAAAATAGATAATGGCACACTTCAAACCTAGATAAATGCTTGTGTTTTTAGTCTGCTTTTAAAAGAGGACACTGTTGTAGCAGACATTAGTTCAATTGGTATAGAATTCCATAGAGTGGAACCATATGGTGACTGAAAGCACCATAACCTGATTTAGAGTCAATTCTAACTTTAGAGAGGAGACCTTTATCTGATGATCTAAGGGATGTGGTCGGTGTGTATGGAGTGAGCATGTCAGAAACACAGGAAGGAGCTAAGCCATTGATAGATTTAAAAACAACAAGAAGCACTTTAGTTTCACTGGGAGCCAGTGAAGAGAAGATCAATATAGGATTGAAAAAAGGATATTTATTTACTCGTGACCCATACAAATGGTTTGTGAAACACTGATCTATTTATGACATTATAGTCATAGTCATTATAGTAATTTTAGTCATTGAGTTATTACTTCAGCTATCCTCCTTTTCTCGATGTAGAACAACCATCCCCTGAAAAAAAACTTGCTTCCTCAAAAATTTCAATTTCACCTAACTTTCCAGATTCACTTAATCAGTTTAAACCCACTGGCTTAGTCTGTCAAGCTCTCACCTAATCTCTCCAAAACCATATCTCAAATGAAATCCTCATCCCTTAAGGCCTGCCTAGCCGATATGCACTGTTGCATGTCCCAGAACTTCCTTCAACCAAACACAGATACATCAGAGATTCTCCTGTTCGGCACCATCGGTTCCAAATCCTATAAAAAATGGTCTTCTCTCTATGTCAGCTACGTGTACGTATATTTGAATCTGAACTTTATTTTGAAGAGGGAAATTAGTGGTAAAACGTGACACAGGGCAAAGTTACATAGTATGCATTTAAAAAGGATGCTATAAAAATACACATTCTGTGTATCTGAAATACTTCAGTCTCATTAACACCATAATCATTAATCATATTCCCTCCCGGCGCCAGGAGTTAAATGCAAAACAGAGCTCTGTGTGACCTATACCATCTTTGACTGTTTTTGGTGAGGCATGATCTTTGCCTGTGGTCTTTTATCACCTTGCACACACACAAGCATGCAAGCACGCACGCATGCACACGACGCGCGCACACACACACACACACACACACACACACACACACACACACACACACACACACACACACACACACACACACACACACACACACACACACACACACACACACACACACACACACACACACACACACACACACACACACACACACACACACATATTGTGAGGCTTGTTTACCAGCCTTGGTTATATTAGTAGTGTGTTAGAGACAGAGTCAGTGGATGTCATCACAGTCGACCTTAGGGGACAGACCCAGTTTAGTCTCCCTGTCACATGGCTCATCTAAGTAGGACCAAGAGTCAACACACGCACGCACGTGCAGCCAGCCAGCCACGCATACACACACATTCCTAGGAAGAAAATGGAGGTATGTTTGAGAATAAACAGAAAATCGAACAGGATGCGGAGGAATCCCAGGACGGCTATGTGTCCTGTTGAGTATAATATCACCAACCTGGAAACCCCTGTCAGAGTAGGAAATGTCCTCCATCCATCCAGTAACTGTAGGTTATGTGCAATCTCAAACCAAACAATTGGTAAAGAGCTTGATGTGTACCAAACACAACTAAAACAATTGGTAAAAATGTCTGACTCCTAACATATGTGAACATAGATAAAAAAGAAGAAATAAAGGGAAGCGCCGCACACTCAGATCTGCGCACAATCAATGTATTTATTTAGCAAGCTTTCGGTCTACTGACCTTCTTCAGGCATAAGTAAAAAGGACATCTAGATTTTGTTTATGTAGTGATATTATATAACTGTTCTGTTTCTTCTGTGAAGAAAGGGCTTGGTTGGACAGGAATGTCAGCTACTTAATGTTAACTTGTCCCACTCTAATGATGGAGAGAGATCATTTCAACAATTCTTTCAACAAAAACTATTATTACTCTGTTCAGCACCACGGATAGCACCTTCATTTTATTATCGAGACAAACTGTTTAGGCTGGGGGTCTCAGGCAAATCTGGGTATCAGATATGCTGTACATGATGTTAAATGTTAAATTGTAGAAACACAGTACACACAAACAGAGCAATTACCTTAAACACTTTTGAAAAACAACTGCTATTTGTGCACAACCTTACAAAAGCTTACCCCTAGCTAACCTTTCCTGAATAGGCCAACTACTTCTGACCCCAAATGCACAATTTGTATGGCTTTGTAAGTTAGATGTTCCAGGCTTGAGGCGCATGGTAGATTCCATTTGTTGTTTGTAACATCTCATTTGCACAAAGCCCCAAGTTGTGCAAACTGCAAATACCCTAGATGTTCTTGTTTACAGCAGAATTCATGAACACATGTTTCCATTCGATGACATTGTGGCAACATAGTTTAGTATAAGTGTGTGTGGGGTATGCAGCAACCGTCACCATTTCTCTCCCTCATCCATTAAGCAGAGTGCTGATTGATATATGGGCATTGATGAGAGATGAGTAGCCTACAGATGTGTTACTCTCAGTGGTAAAGGCCACAGTAACAAAACAAACCAAACCAAAACAACAGGATGATAAATGTATCTGAATAAGGCCTTTAAACTGGAGTAAATTGTGTTACTAAATCTCTACATTCTAGACACACCACACAAAAACCTGAATCCAGGACTATTTTTGGTGAGTTTGTGCAATTCAGTTTATCACTGAATTATAATTTATCACAATTTCAGTATTTCACGCAGGTAATCTGTGGATTACAGATGGAAAGAAGACAAGCACAAGTGTTGAGTGCTGATGACCTAGCTTGCTTTAGAGTAAAGATAGCACTGGTGAATAATAACTCGGTCAAGGCTCCAGAGTTCAGACATCTCTGAGAGTCCTGGTCCTACTTCTCTACCCGGAGATTCAGAATGGTTAATTTATTGTTTTATTTACTTCTGCACAAAGTTTCCCTCACTATAGAAACTTTATTTGCAAATGGCTCTGTCCATCCAACCTGCATCAGGTTATTTAAAATACTTAAATATACAAAAAACTGTATTATATAGTGCTTTTATCCAAAGCACTTTACATAGATGGATGCCTGGATGCCCTGGGCGCGGCGGTCGCTGGGGTGTGGCCAGCACTGGTTTGCTGCACCTGGCTGGCAGGTTGATCATTCTCCTGGTGGCCAGGTGTGGCCCTCTCTCTCTTATATTTGTATCTTTGATGTATTTACAAACTTATAGCCCGGGATCGAAGGCGCCTTTATCCAAGGCGCTTTACAGTGATTGTGCATTACATTCACGGCTCCGACTCTCTGTTCCATCCTCCTCCTTCTCCTCCTCTACCTCCACCTCCTCTCTTCACACCCCTTCGCCCGGTCCCTTCTTCTTCTCACAACTTTTCCCTGGCATAATTTACCTCCTTCAAGGCTTTGTCTGAGAAATGTACCAGCGAGTGACTAATTAACTAACTTTACCTTTTAAGCAGCAGCAGCAGTTATTTGCATCTTTTTTCTTCGTAAAGGAAAGATGTCTGATCAGGACAGCCCAAGAGACTTTAACGAGCACGCTCTGCGTTGAGCAGATGGGTGACAGTGAGCGGGTGGCTGTCTGCAGACAGAGTTTCGTCTTCGCCTGACATCGTTTCACTGCTCATATCGTGATCAGGAATTCAAGGGTTGGAGCGACGTCTCATCTCATGTCCCTCTCAAAGGGCCTTCATAGAAATTTTTATTGATCCAGTGAGTCATGCTCTTTCTTTCTGCTTTCCTTCAGCCCTTTTGTTTCTTCTCTCTCGCTCATACCCACGGTCCCATGCACGGTCCCACGCACGCACGCGCACACACACACACACACACACACACACACACACAACACACACACACACACACACACACACACACACACACACACACACAGCACACACACACACACACACACACATGCACGCACGCACACACACACACACACACACACACACACGCACACACGCATGCACGCAGACACACACTCACAGGGCTTCCAGGCAGGGTTGAAACTGAGGCTGGCCCTCTGGAAGACTCTGAGGCAGGAAGTGCACTACAGTCTCACGGGTGGCAGAGCCATCAGTAACAGTTACACACACACACACACACAACACACACACACACACACACACACACACACACACACACACACACACACACACACACACACACACACACACACACACACACACACGTCTGACAGTCAGAAATAGCATAAAAACAAAAGCAGAATATGATGTTGTCATCAAAGGAAATAAATAGGAGATAAACAACCCATGTGAATTCATGTGTGTGTGTGTGTGTGTGTGTGTGTGTGTGTGTGTGTGTGTGTGTGTAATGGCTGAGGGATGCAGCAGCTATCAGCACACACACACACACACACACACACAGACATTGAACTTTAAGACATTCTTACACTTCCACACAGTTTTACCACTTTAACCCTGCAACTTCAGCAATTCAAAAGCAGCTAATCGATCGCCTATTTTCTTTATGCATTTAGAAAAATCATGGAAAATAATTTTTGAATAATATTGAAATTTTTAAATCTAAAACAAATCTATAGGGGCCCCTGGAACAAAATGAGTTTGGATGACCAAATATGTATCAATTTGGGGGTAGTGAAGATGTTTGAGAACTGGTCTACATATCATTGCTGTTCTATCCGTTTCTTCACCCTTGCGTATCATTGCATCCTTATTTTTGAGGCACGCTAGCCCCTCCTATGTCCAGCTTTGAGGGTTTGTGTAAACAAAAATATTGTCCTATTACGAACATTGAATGCCATTGACAATGAACGGACAGTTTTGAATGTTTGTACAAACACTATAATATTGAATGCCATTGACAATGAATGGCCAGTTTTGAGTGGTTGTGCAACTAACATTGAACCATTGACAATGAATGGCCAGTTTTGAGTGTTTGTGTAAACACAAACATTGTCTAAACACATTGAAGACAAAAGTGAGGATGCAAATTGTGATTGGCCGGAATGAGACGATGTATGATGATGTATTATGATTAGGGCCGGGACTAATTGCGATTAATTACGATTAATTAACTACAGAACAATTAATGCATTAAAAAAATTAACGCATTTTAATCGCACTATTTTTTTCACCGCGGAACGTTGTCACTGGACAGTTTTCAGACGGACCTGCGTACCAAGTGTCCGTGTCCTCTTCAGACAATAACACCACCAGACACTGCAGACAGTTCACCAGACTGGGGGAAGCCGCTGAGATCACTTTGCTTGTCCCCGTGGATTGGAAATAGGATTTAAAAGGCTATCCGATGGTAGCGTGGATTACAGCACAGTTGTGTGCAATTATTCAATAAAGAATTATTACCCCCATTACTACAAAAACAATGTTTTATTGCTTAAACTTATGTATTCACTATTCATTGATTCACTAGTATACCAAAATCCATTTGAAAAAATTGCTTTCTCACTGTTCTCGGGTCAAATAATGATATGCGATTAAAATGCGATTAATCTAGATTAATTAATCGCAAAGCCTCTGATTAATTAGATTAATTTATTTAATCGAGTCCCAGCTCTAATTATGATAAGAGTGCCCCTCACTTCACACGGCAGTGATTTTTACAACAACTTATGTGAACACAACCTTGCAACCAAGCAAAACTGCCAAAGAAAAAAAGCAATTAGATCACTTCATAAACAAGCCTTGGTTCCAGCCAGTATACTTTTATGTTAAGCTTTGACAACTACATTTTCTATTTGGATGTTCGTCTAGGGCATAAGATAATCCTTAAAGCTGAACCTCCACCGATGAAGAGCTTTATACTCCGCACTGAACAAATGAGCAGAGCTTCAAGGTTCAATCAGAACTGCAGCATCACTCCCAATCTTCCGCCATAGTCTGAAAACCCACCTTTTCAGACTCCATCATGGCCCATAGGCTTAGCACTTGCCCTACCCCCTTAGATAGCATTTGAAACAGACTTATAGCGTGTCATGTAGACAGCACAATAATTGCATTGTATGTAGTCATAGCGCTTCATAGTACATATGTATAGCATATAGTAGTGTATAGTGTATATGTATAGTGTCATTATATATAAATGTTCTAGTTACGTTATGTTTCATGATAAATGCATTCTATATATGTGATGCATGCTTTTTTGTTCTTGCCTAATGTAAATCGCTCTGGATTAAGAGCTTCTGCTAAATGCCTAAATTGTAAATTGTAAGGTTTGTCTCAAGGGAAGACTATAACATCAAACAGTGCTCTGCCTTTGCAAAATCTACTTTTTGGAATTAGTTCCATCAGTCAGTCAGAAAGTCAATCAGTCAGTCAGCATTCATTTTCTATATTTGTAGTAGATATAGGGGCTTTGTTTGATATTCTCTCACCTCACCTGCCCATGGAGTGATAGTCTCTCACCTCACCTGACATGGAGTGCACTAAAGATGGAAATGAGATGGTGGCTAAACCACAAAGCATCTTTTCTCTTTGCTTGAGATAGCTTTTCCTTATACATTTGTTTCTGTTTAGTAAAGCAATATAAAGTTAGTATTTATAGAAAATGTAGGTGTACATGTACATGTATGTATGTATGTATGTATGTATGTATGTATGTATGTATGTATATATGTTTTATTATAGTCCCTGATACAAATGAAAATCTGCCACACACTTTTAATACTGGATGCAATCCTACCCGGAGGGGAGAGAGCAGATGGAGGAGGTGAACGGAACACTGCACTCACAGAGCTGTGGCGTTCCACAAGGAACTATGGGCTAGGGGCTTTACTGTTCCTAATATATGTAAACAACATGACATCAGCTTGTGACTGCAACATGTTCCTGTTCGCAGATGACTCTGCACTGCTGGTCTCGGACAGGAACATCCATCCCCTCCTACCTACACATCCAGCTTTTACTTAACGTCCACAAACTTCGTCTTAAACAAACATTAAATTCCCATTGACAATGAATGGAAAATGTTACGTCATATAGTGTCTGAGCAAATAGACATAGTATCTATTTTACGTCATGATGATGTACGATGATAAGAGCGCCCCTCACTTTACACGGGTGTGATTTTTCATTCTGTATCTGCCCTGTGTAGTTTCCCCCGCGGGATCAATAAAGGTATATCTGGCCCGGGGAGATTGACTGCCAATCGGTATGAAAAGGTAATCAGTTCTTCTCAATGTTTTGCACGAGCACAGCATGCACACACATTTCTAGAACCAGCATCTTGAAAAGTGTTAACATACACACTAACACACAACCACACATTTACACACAATCTAAAGGTCAACAAATGTAAAGGTCAGCATACTCCACACTTTGTACACGCCTGTCTGTCACACTGAACACTGCACACCTCTGTAGACAAGCAACTACTAACTCACATGACACTGAGACTGAGTCAGAGATACTCGATAATGCCCCCATTGCTTTTGTTCAAGTCCAATTGTCAAAGAGTTCCAAATCTTGACACTGTCATATGTGTTGCTTCTATAAAAAGGTGCCATAGGTGTGATTACCTTCCCTAGAGTAAGCGTTACAGCCTCCCAGAGGCAGAGCGCATTAGAATAGTGATGACAGGTCACGTACATGCAGGCCCATTATTATCATTCGTTTGATGGATGGAAGCAGCGCTTTAACAGCATACTGCTTCCATCCATCAAACAGTACTAGACCTCATGTTGAGTGATTGGTACTTTTTCGTGGCATTCTGCACACATCAGCGTTTAAGACAAAGGATGTTTGGGAAGAGACACTCGATTAAAAATTGACCCTGCATCATCTAAACCCCCCCCCCCCCCCCCCCCCACACACACACACACACACACAAACACACAGTCTCCCACAACAATTTATGTGAACCCAGGGATACAGAATCATACAGGTTCACAACCTTGCAAGTTGCAACCAAACAAAACTGCCCAAAAAAAGCAATTAGATTACTTCATAAACAAGCCTTGGTTCCAGCCAGTATACTTGTACAATATTTTATGTTAAGCTTTGACAACTACATTTTCTATTTGGATGTTCATCTAGGGCATAAAATAATCCTCAAAGCTCCTCCACTGTTGAAGAGCTTTATAATCTGCACTGAACAAATGAGCAGAGCTTCAAGATTTGTCTCAAGGGAAGATATAACATCCCTAAACGGTGCTCTGCCTTTGCAAAATCTACTTTTTGGAATTAGTTGACTGTCAGTCAAAAAATTGTCAGCATTAATTTTATATTGTAGTGGAGATAGGGCTTTGATTGCCTCTCACTGCCCATGGAGTGCACTAAAGATGGAAGTGAGATGGTGTTTCTGTTTAGTAAAGCGATATGCAGTGAGTATTTAGAAAGAAAAGCACTATATAAATTGTATGTACAGTATGTATTAGTAAGACCCCTTGAGGGCGAGAAGCGACCTCTCCCTTGCATGCATCTGCCTGGGTGACAGCAGACTGCTGGGCGAGCGCTGGTGCTTTGGCATGGGTGGAAAGACCTTAATTTCCGGGCGGCGGGCCTGTTGAGAACTTTATTTGAACTATTTTAAAAGGTTTTTTTAAATAGTAAACAATGACAAATAAGTTTAGGGATAAGGGTTAAGGGGTGGCAAGATATAGCCCAAAATAAGTATACAAGAAATGTGAGTATTTAAATTGTTTTCATGAGACGAGGGGTTAATAGTGATCATTTCTCTTCATTATATTAGAAACTAGAAAAAGTGCCCCTCAGGGCACAGGTCTCCACCAGGGCAGGTCAGGTTGTGGCCTCCTGGTGGCGCTATATTAGGAAAGGGTCCAGACGGTAGCTATAATGTGAAAAGGGTGCCATTTGTTCTTATGCCTTTGATGGAAATTGGATGATTTGAGGCTTTTTGTTCAAAACGGGCCAGTCCGGCAAACTTCGAAAGCCAATGTTAGCCAAATTGAATGGAATATGAAATATCGGACAGATCTGTCTTGAGCACATGACTATAGAGATACCGTGTAACGATTTGCGGCAAAAAAATGTGCTTTGCAAAATTCGGCCTCCTGGTGGCTCTATAACAGGCCGTTCTGGAAAATGTGGTGCAGAGGGTTCATCGTTGGCATCTAGGGAGTGTGTGAGTGAGTGTGTTTGGCATGGATCGGGCAAACGGTGGCGGAGATTAGCTGGTAACTGATGGACGGACACACAGACACACGGACGGACGGAGGGCAAAACATACTCTCTCCCCATGCGTTCAGCCTGGTGGAGACAACTATTGCACTAACTATTAGTGTTGACTTTAGTTATGCTTTCAACACCATTCAACATCATCACATGATCAAGAAACTGCATCACCTCAACATCCCTCCACTCCTCATACACACAACTTCCTGAGTAATAGACCACAAACAGTTAAAGTAGGTACATATTTCTCATCAACTGTTATGGGGCCCCCCAAGGTTGTGTCCTCAGTCCTTTCCTCTACACACTATACACAAATTACTGTATTAGCCTCACCCACTAACATCACATATACTTTAAATACTCTGATGACACTGCCATTCTCGGACTGCTCCATGACAATAACTCTATTACGGACTATCAGCACACTATTTCTCATTTTACACAGTGGTGCACTGACAACTATCTAGAGTTAAATGTGGACAAAACAAAATAACTGGTCTTTGAAACAACCCTAACCCACTCCTCATTAATGGTAAAACAGGTGAACAGGTTGACAGTTTCACATATCTTGGACTCACACTGGACAATAGACTTAGGTTTGAATAACACATCTATCCAGTCACACTTTCAGCAAAGACTCCATGTAATCCGTAAGTTAAGATCATTATCTGTTGCTCCTCATCTTCTGCTACTATTGTACAAAAGCATTATTCAACCTGTTCCGTTGTACTGTTCTGCATGTTTCTACACCATACTGTCCATGCCTAACAGGAACACACTTTTCAGTATTGCTTCCAAGATCATCGGACTTCCCACACCCACACTTTCTGATATGAATAAGGCGATCACACGGCTAGCACTTTCGATATCAAATTACACTGATCATCCCCTGTATCGCTTCTTTAACCTCATGCCATCTGGACAAAGATACAGAACCTTGCCATGGAAAAAGGTCAGTTTTAGTAGGAGTTTTGTTCCCTCAGCCATCGCGGCATTAAACAAACTACCCCGCCGATAGGATGGTTCTGTATACTGTGGGGAACTCATGTTTTTGTATTGTCTTGGTGTTATACGTGCTCTGTGTTATTTTTGATGTGGGTGTTTGAACAGACTGTGAAGATGAATATCCTTCGAAAGCACACATAGCTGGTTTCTGCTCAACAGATATGGACCTGCTGTTGAAGCCAGGAGATGAAAATCGATCGTGAAGTTGTTATGGGATATACACTGTGGGCGCTGATCCATGAAAGGTTGAGAACCAGTGATGATGATTTTCCCCAAAACAGATGTCTGTCTGTGATACGATTCACGTTGCTCTTGACTTGGTGTATGGTAAAACATAAAAAGATAACTTGAAAATATGGGATAGATATGGGATAGACTATGAAAAACGATATCTTGTTTACAGTTCATTACTGATTCTACACCCAGTCAACAGGTGGGGCCAATGACTAATTTGTGTGTAACTGTAAATGAAGTGTAACTTCATGCTCATCTCTGCCAGCTTGGAAAGCCAAACTAGACCTTGAGAGTAAATCACTGCACCACACAAGTTCAGGCTATAATGTAGTCTGTTTTTTGTTTGTAGCCTTTGTTTTTGTACAATAACACCTGGATTGAAACATCATAAATCCCCAATGTGCCTATTGAATGAAGCTTTCATTTATTATGTACAGTATGTCTATAAGATGTACATAATGCATCAAACCCTGAAGCCATATGGAGAAGATGAAGAAGTGCAGGTCCTTACTGCAATATCATGTACTCATGAAACCCTGAGTGTTAATTTAACTCTATTAGAGAGTATTTTTGTTTTACAGTGCACACTGTTTTGACCATTTCCTATTAGAAGCAAACAAACGAGAACAAATGCAGTGAGGTGGCAGTTATTGTAGTGTGCAGTTATTTTTGAAAATGTATTCTTGAAATGACCTGCAACTTTGACCTGTAACTATAGGTACCTAAAACTGCCATGTGTTGTTGTCAACAGAGATGGAATGGTAAAATAAGTAAAACATAGGTTGTGCAGATTTTGAGACCATGTAATAAAATATTGACATTTGTTGTCTGGAACGGTATAAGCTGTAACATTATACGACTACTACTCAAGTACAAATCTGAACTTTTGTTTTTGTGTCATTCTGTTTTCCGAGTATACCCAAACAGAGAATTATTTGACAGAGGAGTTCTACTACACCTGCCCCACATGTGAAAACTGCTATAATGATTTTTTGCATCAACTGTTTTTGCACCAACTGACCACCAACTTTGCATAACTGCCCTCCCAGGTCCTTACCTGGACCTTAACCCCCTATACAATCTAAATATCTCTGATCTAATGCCCCTTGCATATTTTGAAAAATAAAACTGATTCCGATCTCTGATTGCAAGGATTTCACAGAATTACTAAAAATACAATTTCAGATTCAGGTGCCTCTTGTTTTATTATTCTCTTCATTTCTGTCCTTGTGTCTGACATTGAGCTTTATTGGCAGTTGCGTGACCACAAACACCTGCAGGCGAGTGGATGTGAGGGTCCGCCTCAGAGGAAAAGGGCAGCCGTGTTTCTACTACCTTGACACCTGGCAGAGGCTGCCAGAAGAAAGGGTTGTCAGTAAACACGCTGGGAATAAGGGCAGTGGAGGAGGAGAGTAGCACGTGGAGCTGAGATAGAGCTGGAGGGTGTTATTAAAGGGGAACTCCTATTATTCTGTTGCGAAGGGACCAGCAACTCTTAATACACCTGCCGTTCCTGTTTTGAGCATGCCATTATCCTTTGAGAGGATATTTGGGCCTGGGGACATGGCCACATCTGCCATTGTCTTGGAGCAGGTGCAAACACCACAAGTATCAGCCATGTGTTTATCAAACAGATCGTGGAAAGTGATAAATAAAGATTATAATTATAAAGCTAAAACTATTCTTATGTAACACTGCAGGGGAACTGCAACAACAACCATCTGATGAAAAATGAAGACATCTAGACAATTACTTTTTTCAAGCTTCTTAGTCACAATAAGGAGCCAATTAAATCCATGCTAGCAGCTCTGTTTGCACCAACAACACTCTCTCGTGTCATGACATCCATCCCCTTCACCTAGTCATGCGTACGCACTGGACATCACAGAGGCTAAAATAATAGCCATTTTTTACATAAAAAAAATAGCTACAACTAGATGAAGTGCCCCTCGGGGCACAGGTTGTGGCCTCCAGTGCCCCTCTGGGCACAGGTTGTGGTCTCCTGGTGGCACTATAATAGGCCAATGTGAAAAGGGTGGCATTTCTTCTCACATCTTGGATGGCAATTGGTTGATTTGAGGCATTTTGTTCAAAAAAATGTGTTTTGCAAAAATCCACCTGTTGGTGGCACTATGACAGGCCAATGTGAAATTGTGGGTGGGATATATTCCTCAGCCTAGTAGGAAAGTCTGTGAAAGATTTCACGTAAATTGCAGGCTGCGTTCAGCTGGTGGCGCTACAGGACGTTCTGGAAATCTTGGGGCACAGGTTCATTGGCATCCAGGGAGTGTGTGCAAATGTTGGCATTGACCGGGTTAACAGTGCCGGAGATTAGCTGGTAACAGACGGACGGACGGACACACGGACACAGACACACACACACGGACGGACGTAGTGCAAAACATACTCTCTCCCCATGCCTTCGGCCTGGTGGAGACAACAAACTATAAAGGACTTAATTGGCTAAGAAGTATTCCATAGTCAGATTTCCACATGTCCTAGTAAGGTACTGAGAGATGAGGAAGAAGAGAAGAGTATAAAAAAGGAAGGTCGATCAACAAGAACAGTACTTGAGGGGGAAAGAATTGTCTAGACAGAGGCATTATGAAAATGTATTAAAATGTGAGCCAGATCGCTCTAGTTTTACATATATTTATTAAGCTGCACCACTGCATGTGATATGCTGTTGATTTTTCACAATATTGAGATCACTGGCATATTTCAGAACTAGACATAACACAAACCTTACAATTTCATTTTCATGATGTAGTACAGAGATTCCCAAACTTTTCTGGATCAGTGCCACTTGAAAACATTATTATTATTATTATTATTATTTGGGGGCCTACTTGTAACACCCTCACAGCCCACTAGTGGGACCCGGCCCAAAGGTTGGGAATCAACAGGGTTGAATGGAGTGTGCTGTGTAGCGCATAACCACATAAATAACATATTTTCATCCCATGTGTACAGTTTATAACAAGTTCTGCTGAATTTATCAACCCTGTCTTCTTGTTTTGTTTTGTTTCATTTCACAATGTACACCTCTGTTACACTCTAAAATGAACACTATCTAGACATTCTAGAGTGTACCATTCATAATGTTTATACAACAACCGGCCCAAAGTGGACTCAAACGCTGAAACCAATTCGGTTTCGGGGGTTTTCAGTTGAAACCCACTGGTCAGGTTGTTTTTATGATAATAACTGTAAGTGTAGGCTGATGTAATATAACTATATAACACAAATAAATATTCGGTATACATACACATGCGTCGTATATACGCATGCGCACACACGCGCGCGCGCACACACACACACACACACACACACACACACACACACACACACACACACACACACACACACACACACACACACACACACACACACACACACACACACACACACACACACACACACACACACACACACACACACACACACACACACACACACACACACACACACACACACACACACACACACACACACACACACACACACACACACACACACACACACACACACACACACACACACACACACACACACACACACACACACACACACACACACACACACACACACACACACACACACACACACACACACACACACACACACACACGCACACGCACACGCACACGCACACACACACACACACACACAACTGCATTGTGTTATATTACAGTGCCAGAGACTATAGACTAGAGCCTAAATTGTTCTTTGTTACTGTAGGTACTATAGGTAGGTTACAGTAATCTTAAACATACTGTTTTGTGGCTCAGTCTGAAACGTAAATTCCCTAACATTGATCCATTTATTTGCTAGCAAAGCATATCACTGGACTGACACAAAGACAAAGCTCTTTGGATCTATCCACAATAAACCAAATCATTCACCATTGAATAAAAAGGCACACATCAACATGCTGGGGTTGTACTGTAATTGTCAATACTACAGTGTGCGTATTCGAGTTGAACCATTTTCATTAGTGATAGTGGCTGCCTTCTGTTCACCAATATCATAAAAGCACATTGCAAGCAAATTCTTTTAACATACATAGACTGTAATGTATAGCCTAATTCATACTTAATGGCCTGCTGCAGTGTCACATACCGAAATGTTCACAATGCATCACAACATGACGTGTTGTGAGCTGACATGCTGCTAGCTACCAAGTATAACTCAGACTTAACACAAATAAATGAATCTCATACTAGTTGCAAAACATCCAGCATGCTTACAGGTTTAGCTTTAGCAATGGATGAAACACTTTAGGTGGAAACACTGTTGAGATAGTGTTTGGCTAAAGCTACATTTATGTGGAATTGTCCAATTTATCTATGTAAGATTGTCTGTAAGATTGTAAGATATGTCTTAGAGGTGAAATCTATACCCCCCAAAAATGTAAAAGTGCTTTCCATTTCCTCTGGTGTTTGGAACATCGGGGAGAGGAGAGTGCAATAAGTCAATTGTGGGAGTGCAGTCATGATTGACAAAAGTACACAATTTCCCCTATTTTGTCCTGCCTCACAGCAACTTACACCGCCCTTTATCATTTGATTTTATAGATATTGTTTGGGCTTTTCTGGCATTATTGGATAGTACAGTTGAGAGTGACAGGAAACTAGAGATAGAGGGGGAGTGACACGCATTAAAGCCTATGTGGTATGTGCATTAACCACTTGGCCATTGGAAGAAGAAGAATCGTAGTACTGATAAATAAATCAGATAAGGAGCAATACGAAACAAAATGCATAATTCAGTACCGTACTGTTTTTGTCTGTGACCCTGCTCCTACATGTCTTCCATCAATATCTTTCAGTCAGACAGCATGAATGATTGAATACAGCGGGGGGAAGGAGTCAACAGTCAAGTCTTCAGGGGTCCAGCCGCAGAGTGTCAAATCCGGGTCCTGCTCGGAGACACCACTCATAGCGTTGACTTGTCAATCAGTACTGTTTCTGTAGGCAAGAGCTCCACCTTGATATTCCCACAAGGTCCCGCCTGGATGCACTGCAAAGTCACAAACAACAAGACATAAGCGTTAAGTGAGCAAAAGCTTGAACTGGCTGAACTGCCTGTCTTATTTTTTAGGTTAAATGTTTTAGGTTAAACGCCATTGACAACTAGAACTGCACTCTGTAGACTCGCAATTACTGTCGACCGCTACGAACTTTCACATCTCAGCCTCTCTGTAAAACATTGAAATTAAATACTAAAGTCGGGTTATAACTGGCTGTCAAGGTTGACTTAATTACGATATGTTTCACTATTGGTTGGGTAACAGGTAACGTATGTACTGTATGTATACATGTATGTAAGTTGTAAGTACTACTGTGGTCGGCTGGCTTTTTTATGTGCGTATGCTTGGTAGGTGTATATATACTAATGTTGATGGTGACGTAATTAAGATATGTTTCAATGTCGGGTTATAACTGGCTGTCGATGGTGAAGTGAGAGTTTGCTCTCAATGCATTTTCCGGGATTTTAAATAAATATACGAGTAATTCTTGTGAAATGCTTGTGTTGATATTTAATGAACCCGGGGTCGTGTCTTTGTTATGGCTAGGGCGTCAGTGCTCCAGCAGAGCAAAGGCAGACTCTGAGGAGACGCATAAAGAAGCAGTGTCATTAACATTAACATCAGACAAGGAGTATTCTGAGTGCTGGCTGCATTAACTCGAACCCCATGGAATCAAGAGTGTGGTTCAGAGAACATGTACTGTACACACGTTTCTCACACACACACACACACACACACACACACACACACACACACACACACACACACACACACACACACACACACACACACACACACACACACACACACACACACACACACACACACACACACACACACACACACACACACACACACACACACACACACAGAGAGAGAACATTGTCACTGTGGACAGTGCGTACAGTACAAACTCTTAAATGCAAACTTCTTGCGGAGCCTCAAAAACTAAGACTGGAAGTCAGTGTTTCACATTTTAAATTGCAGGGGCGTTAAGGGGCAGCCTGTAGGCCTACAATGTACACTGACATCTATGTGACATTATAATAGGGATGTGACAATTCACTGAACTCATGATTTGACATGATTACTGGATTTCACGAGACGATTTTGTCACTTAAAACAAAAAACAACTAGAAAATACTGTAATTATCTTATATTTTCTATATCTAGATCAAATTAAAGAATGTTCAGATTGATATAAGCTCACAATACATCGCGACCTGATAATCGTTACATCCCTGTCTAACGTAAATCTGTTCTGTGTTTTTGGTGACACGTAGTGATAGCTATCTGTATCTGGTCATTGCAGTGATCTTTATTGCAATTTCAGTCAGTTTGAAATGAAAATATACAAATATGTTCTTGGGCTGACCGGATAATGGATTAACCACATAATGCGCAGGCAGTTTGATTCGGTGAAGTGTGTTTCATGTCAGCATGAACATTTTTTTTTTTTACATACGGTATAACAAGACAAGAAATAAGGAAGGAGGACACACAATTAACACAGGTCCCCTGCTGAAATCGAACTCGAGACATCATGGTTATGTGGCAATACACTATCCGGTCGACTGCTGGCACACCCCTTTCTTTTTGCTACTGTACCTGGCCGCTCTGCACGTGTCCATTCTGCACATGGCTCCTGGGGGAAAAGAGTTGGCCGCGCCGCGGGTCCGCCTTCTGATCCCCTTGAAGCGCAGACGAGCGCAATGTGATCTGCTCTGTGGTGGTGCCAACGCCGTTGGCCGAGCAGCGGACACAAAGCACCTTCCGAAAACTCTGCTTGAAGTTCTCGGAGAGGAAGCCATAGAGGACCGGGTTGGCACAGGAGTTGACGTAGGTGAGTATGACGAGGATGAAGTAGAGTGCAGCCATGACGTTGGTCTCGGGGATGATGTAGACCAGGTTGTAGATTTGTGAGACGAAGAACGGCAGCCAGCAGAGGATGAACACCAACACGATGATCACCACCATGCGTGTCACCTTGCGCTCTGACTTGCGCCGCTTCGTCAGGCCTACTCGCGCACCCGCTGTCCTCACCTGAAACGTAGTGGTTTTGTGTGAGTCAGTAACACGACAGAACAAAGTTCCTACAAAATGCATACAGAAGTACAGACAATTGAATCTAATATATTTGTACCTTATCATTCATAATGCATGCTGCTGTGTTGCATTATGCGATCAATCACATTGCAATTTGCACAAAGTTAACGTCAGGGGAGGGGGACATGACAAACTGAATCCCACCCACTTACCTTAATGACAATGAGCAGGTAGCTCAGGCAGATAATGAGCAGGGGACCAAAGAACCCGAGGATGACCGTGTAGAGGATGAAGGCGGTGGACCACGTATCAGTTGGCTCGGGCCAACTGATGTTGCAGGAGTTGAATCGATCCTGCACATCCGAGAAGATGGTGACGGGCAACACCACCAGGAAGGACACCACCCACACCATGCTGTTAATCACCATGGCAACCTGCGGCCTCCGCCACTTGGAGCTGCGCATGGGATGCACCACGGCCAGGTAGCGGTCGATGGTCATGACCGTGAGGCAGAAGGTGGAGGTGAACTGACTCATACTGTCGGCAGTCATGTACAACTTGCACAGGAACTTCCCGAATGGCCAGTAGGAAAGCACACTCTGGGTGCCCAGGAAGGGAATCCCTAGGATATAGAGTTCATCAGCCAGGGCTAAGTTCAGAATGTACATGTTTGTCACCGTTTTCATCTTGGCGTAGCGCACCACAACGTAGATAACCAGCGTGTTCCCAAGAAGACCCACCAGGAAGATGATGAAGTAGATAACAGCCGTGGCCACTGTGCCGCTGCCAATGAAGGGCGAGACCCCACCGGAGACATTGTGTGAGCCGTTGGCGATGGTGGCGTAGCCTGCAGAGTAAGGTCTTAGTGTGGTGGCTGACGTGTTCACATCAGTCGCCAAAGACATCCAGCTTGAGTAATTCATCTTGCAGTTGGAGGTCGAGTCAAAGGGTCCTTTTGGATGAGCCAATAAAAATCACCAAGCCCTATAAGGGAAGAGGCACAGACATTCATTTGCAATGAAATAGCAATTGCTATTATGGAAAGTATCATGCATAACTTGTGATTTGGTGCTGGCTCAATAAAATTTACTTGAATAATATTCTGAGAAAAAAAATCTATCTCATGTATCATGCAGTAATGTAGTGTGTGGAAATGTAATTAAAAAAATGTGTGGTGAGGTGTTGTTTTTTTTCTTCTACTGTGCACAATTATTGCACCCACAGAAGCACATGGAGGTGTACATATTTACTGTACTAAGTGTGGGGGGGAGAATTTCCATTGGCATATGGCCAACCTGCCATTTCTCTTAATGGGAAGGTACACTTTGGAGAAAGACAGTGTTGGTTAAGCAGGTGTTCAGCACATGCCCTTGCCATTGATGTAGCCCATAATTAAATGAAGGGAGAATTAACCAGCTGCAGTAACTTTGTAAAACAAACAAAACACTATAATGTAAATCTATGCACGTCTTGCGTGACCTTATAGTCAGTTAGCGGCTAGCCTATACAATCTGGGAACCCATTGGCAAAACAAAGGAAAAACGAAACTGTGTTGTACAAACAGTAGTTTGACGTCGACATTAATTGAACCGCACTCCAAAAACACAGCAATGACGCGCAGCCCGCACCCTAATGTTGGGGAAACAAACATTCTGATGCCCACTTTGCCTGGGGCTTGACACGTCTGTATAGGCTACTCAGGGGGATGTCGGCCGGGGCTATATGCAAAGTGTCTTGACTTGAGACAATAGGAGGATTTGACAATATAACATTAAATTGAAATTGATTTGAATTTGCAACAAGGCCGGCGGTTATAACTTCGTGCACATTTTGTTGAGAGTTATAAGTGTCGTTGACGGCGTCATCATACATAGCTATACTATAGGCTATTCTGTAGGCCTATGTAACAGAATAGCATTTGTTAAATGCATGCGAGTTGCGACAGCCCAACATCCTATAGCCAGTCTATATCTGCTGTATACTGTATAGCCTAATTATTAGAGCATGCAGTTTATGTCCCATATTATAGGCTACATGCACTAACTTGCATTTCTAGTGATGTGAAACGATCAAATGAGCCGTTTCAGAGAAATTAGACAAAAAGTGTTTTGCCTGAGATATCAATTAAATTACATTAAACTTCAACTTATTCTTTTCATGAAACCAAGATACTCAAAAAATAAAAATAATAAAAATATTATCTTTCTTTCTTTTTTTCTCTTTCTTTCTTTCTTTCTTTCTTTCTCCGATTGTGTCCTCGAAGGAGAGAGATCATGTTTATAGCAGAACACAGTCACAGACAGAGGCTATACGTACCCTTGATGTTCTCTCTCCAGTTCGCTATCCAAGGTACTTATCCGTTGGCGCCGTTCGAATCTCCAACAGCGTTTTACAAACTTCTTTAACTGCCAAAATCTAGCCTACCCTTTTATCCGCTGGAATGAAGTCCTCCTCACCGGTTTCAAATGACACCGTCTTACACCCGCATGCATTTTCAGACATTTTGTCAAAATTAACTCGCACCAAATTCTATTTTTAGAAGGATGGTCGAATTGACATTATCCTTATTTATCTTCAACTGTTGTGTGTGTTTTTCTTCTAAAACAAATGTCCTCCGTTCAACTGGTCAGAATTCCTATAGCTGCAGTAATATGTGGATGATGTTCTGAACAGTGGTGCTATGCTCAAGGAGTGCGTGGGGCCACGATGGCTTCGAGGAGCCTATATTTATGAGTTGAAAACGTCACCGCACAAGACCCACCCATTGACATTATGAGAGAGCAACACGTAGGCCTGACATGATTGACATCAGTGTAGCCAGTACATTGTTGCTGTTTTTTCTCTCTTCTCTATCGACAGAGATTAAAACACTTTCAGTAGGCCTATATATAATGGAGTCTAGACTTTATAAGATTCAAACGAATGACATGCAGCAGGACTATAGGAGAGAGAGGGGGGAGGGAGAGGGAGAGAAATCCGAAAATGACCTGTCCCACTCGAATTCCCTTTGATAACCTTATTTGTGACTGTGGTTCTGCTCAGCCTGAGTAATTCAATGGTGAAGTGGACAAATGAGGGCATTGTGCACAGCAAGACCCAGCACATAGGACAGTAGGCTAAACCCATATCCCTTCTTTGGACACACATTAAAAAAAACTAAAATCTAATTCTTTCTTTTTCTTTAAAGATGGAGTGCCACGATTTTTTTCCTACCCTAAAACATGATCATCAGGTATTATTATAATATAAGGAGGAATAACTTTTTCCAAAAAGTGTACAGTATTTGTTAAAATCATGCTTTCTGCCTGGTTTGCCTGGTGGGTGGTGATGGGTGGTGATCCACCTGAACTGAAGCCGCACCCACAGCTGTAGTTGTATGATAAAGGGGGAGGGGTTAGGGGAGGGGCTGATAGGGTGATGTCACTATTTTACTGTTTATTTCATTGACTGTCAAGGGTTCAGCCTCCAGGAAGAAACCCTAAATACAAAGTTAATACACCATTGCACATCAAAACGACTCCAGGGTGTCTAATGAAGTACTGTCATCTCATAGACACATGAAAAACTGGAAAAATGAAAGAAATGTGGCACTCCATCTTTAAAAATAGTGAAATATAGCTAAGCTCACAACCGAAGATCAGCACTATTTGTCGTACAATATAGTCTACGTATATGGATTAAGTGGTTAATTGAATTCTGGGCATACAAATGCAAAATTAACTATAACTCTTGATTATAGTTTAACCTCATGACTACGTGAGTCGTATACGTCGTACCACTCACTGACCTGCAGTGACCCCATCAGATTTATGACAGTGCTGTCTGTGTGTGTGTAAACAGTAGATGCTGACACAGAGCGGTGTGTGAGGGTCTGTCCTGGACTAACAGTGGAAGTGCTCCTCAGGTGCCAGGATAATGCTATGCACGGTACAATTACAATATGACATCACGGTCATCACCTCTGGCAGTGTCTGACACCAATGTGACCAGTGCCATTATTTGTCAAACTCAGAGTGGAAAAAGAAGTTCTCAGATTCTATCATTTAACTATATGTCAACTTTGCGTCCTGTTGTGGGTCTACATGGGCAAACATTTCCTGATATGTGAGATATTGGAAATAAAAAATAAATATTTTTCAAATATAACAGATCTACAAGGTCACATAACGCACCATGTTGAGCCTGTAGATTGACGCTCTCAGAGGCTCCCTCGATGGGCGTTCACGACAAATAATCATCACTGGATATCCTTGGACGACACTGGACTGACTCATTTGTTATAACTGAGCTCTGCTGCACTCCTCAGTCCACTTCGCTCTATTCATAATGGGGTCCATGCTACATCGTTCTGCTTCCCTCACCTGCATCTGCTAGAACTAGTGACTAATCTGTCCACCTTTGTTCTATATGGAAGGAGTCGTTCTCCCATTACTGGTCTCGGCAGGCTGTCAGAGTCTGACCAGGGTTACCAGCTATATGGCCTGGTCACCAGGAGCACATGGTCCACCATCATCTGGCTCTTGACTGTGTTCATGGTTTCATTTAGTTTTCTATACCTTTCTCATATTTGCCTCCTCGCCGTCTTGCTGGAACCCACTTTCTGACACGACTTCATTGTAGGATCCTAACTAGGTCAACTCAACTGCCTGATTAAAACTGTCTGCCATTTATAGGGCCCTGCTTCAGGTAATTACCTGGACGTTATTCACTGGAGGTAATTACTAACCACATAGATAGATATAAATATATAGATGACATGAACAAACCATCCAACGGTAATACAAAAAGTTACAAAACCACCCGCCCCATAATAATATCCACTACTAAACATAATATACTGTAACGCCAAAGTAATTACTGAATCACATTACTGAACACCACTTCCATGTTGTATACTGCCCGTGACCTTTAAAAGGTGCCCAGCCACCTTAAATAACTATTTTCCTGGAACATAGTAGCATACATGACAGGTAAGTTGTATTATTGTATTATGTATTATATTTTATTTTACCTGTATTGCTATAGCTAGTTTGTTGGATTTCAGCTTATGGCCAAACAAATTACAATGAAATTAACTATATTCAATTTTGATTGAAATATGTATTAACAGTTTGCAGAATTACAGTACATTTCAAGCACAAACTCAATACAAAGACGGATCCAGTTAGCCAAACAAGATGACCACTAGTTTGTAGAATGGGCTGGCTTATATAATGTAATATAATATTCAAAACATGTTCCAAGTTGGATCAATGTTGTTTGATTCCTGCATACGTATTGAATAAAGAACTGTTTGCTGAAACTCCATGTTCTTGGGATGGTTTCTAGATCATGCACTTCACTTCGCTTGCACAACATTCCTAATATTGGAACTTTTAGACCTCCGCATCTGCAGAAAAGAAATTGACAAAATACATTTAGACAGATGTACAGTAGAAAAATACAGTATGTATTGTCACTGTTGATCATCCGTTGACAGCAAATGTCAGTACAATTAAGTACATTAACCCATTTAAAGAGTCTCCATTTGGGCTAAATCTATAGTGCAGTTTATGAGGATTTGGTTCTGCATAAGCTGCAGCCTTTATAGTGTAGGTCTATTTTCTGGTATAGACAACCACTGCAATATAGGCTAGTAGGTTGCAATAGGCATACTTGCTCAATGTGCTAACAATATTATGTTGATATATCCCTATGACGTCACCTTTTCCCTAAAACATGTGAAGCAGCTCAGAAAAGTGTGGGAGATACTTACACACACATGAGTAAGCCACCTCCATGTACTTGAAAGTGCCAACACAGGGGTCTCCAAACACTGAGTTGCTCACATTGATGGTACATTTATTCTTTCCATTACAGCTGTGGAAGCAGGAAAGGAAAGGCCATGGATGATCAGAAATATGAGCACGTAACCACATTATACTCCTCTGGAGGTGCCCTGAGATGGGGATGAAAGGCAATCACATTCATATTTTCAAGTTCAAGTAAAGCAAGTAAGTTCAAGTGAAGCAAGCAAATTATCCATGCACTGCAAGCAGCAGTAGTCTGCTTGAGCAATAGTTGAAAGCTAGCACACACTCATTTAAAGTTTTATGTGGCATATTATTATTGATAGTGTGTTCCCAGACTAATGCGATTTGTTTGTCTACTTAGTATAATGGAGCATGATTCTATGTTTGTATACAATCCTCTCCAAATACATTTTAGTTTGGGATATTCATTCATGGTTCAAGGTGATCTTATTGTTACATCGTGTGTAGCCTACAGATACAAGGTACAGTTAAACATAGTAAACATCTATTTTGTTCGGCTCCTCTGACATTCTAGAAGCAGTAAACAGTAAACAAAAAGACAGGCACACACACACACACACACACACACACACACACACACACACACACACACACACACACACACACACACACACACACACACACACACACACACACACACACACACACACACACACACACACACACACACACACACACACACACACACACACACACACACACACACACACACACACACACACACACACACAGTAGAGGGTGATCTCTAGTTCTCTACATATAACTAGTTATTGGCTACATTAAATATCTTTGCTGAAAATAGCATGCAGCGTGTTGTGAGCTTGTTGATCTGCTGATATCCTGTTGTCTGGATATGCGAGACAATCAGTTAGCAATATATTGATTGATTACACATTTATATATATTTTTTTTTTCCTACACTCCTCAAACTGATATTGATCTGTACTGAAGTGTGAAGCAACACCTTTCAGCTACTTTGGTAGCCGGACTTGAGCAGTCAACGTTTTGGACTTGAGCATCAGGGCGTTGGTATGAGCATGTGGTCCGATCACGGCGACCATAATCTGCACCACGCACAGCGATGATCTGCCCTTCATCTGAGAGGAAGAAGGCAAGTACAGAGGGAGATAGTGAGATGTATCATGTAAGGGTGCAACAGTATGATTTGTAACAATAATAACCACTCATTTAATAAAATATATACCATTAATAATCAATCCCTATTTTGGATCATAGATCATCGTGTGTGTGTGTGTGTGTGTGTGTGTGTGTGTGTGTGTCCTATTATCTGTGTCCTATTATCCCAGTCCACTCCATGGACTGGTGGTCCAGCCTGACACATGCCCACAGACTGGGTGTTTGAGGGGGGGTTCGAACTTGCGATGCCTACGCTACTCCTTGTGCTCAATGCTCATGGAATGCTGGGGGACATGACATGCTTGTTGTATCGCCACTGAGGACATATTTGATTTTGTGGATGTAATTTGGGTGCACCTGAACTATTTATGTTATTATGCATAATGTTATTATGTGGACCACACACTGTATAAAAGAAAATGTCATGACTTACCACAATATAGGTTGGCCAAAGAATGCTCACATGCAACAACATGAACTGTAAAAGGATCATGATTTACATAGATTAGACATCACTTTCAGTGATTATTGTGTGAATATTCAGCTATTTCATTAGTGATGCAAGCACCCATGCTACTGACTTGCTGGGAGGCAGGTGTGGGTAGAGTCCAGGTATTTGAAGGTGCCAACGCAGGGGTCAGAAGAACGGAAGGCATTAACGCTCAGTTCACACACTTTCTTACCATTACACCTGGGGGTAGAACATACAGGTTCATACTGTGCATCTGCTGGAATGTAACTCACCGGTGGTAGTACTTTTAATCAAGTCCTTATTAAGTACAATTTTGAGATACTTTTAATTTACTGGAGTATGCATCTTTTATACTTTACTAAACTAAAGTACTCCAGTACACCACTAACCACCACCACAAAGTTCTGTAAAGTTACATTGCAGATTTATGATGGATTATTATAAGTTACTGCGAACAGCACATTAAGGAATTAAAATAAGCATATGATGACGTTAGCATTATGATGAACATATTTAATGCATTACTGTCACGGGGCAATTACTAGTCATTACAATTCAAGAAACTAATATGATTAGTCAGGAGGGCCTCTGACTGATCGGCAGGCGTCAGTCAACCCCCCGTCACCATGGCTCTCTCTCTCTCGGAACAGGTGTCAAACAAAAAAATATCTTGGCATGTATATCCTCTTTGCAGACTCACTTAACAAAATCAAATCGATTTTGGAAAAAAATAGCAACAATAACAGCCGCAACTACAAAATAAATAATTGTTAAACAGCAACACAAATGTATGAATTAAGTATAGGACTGTCAGTAATAGAAACATAAAAAGCACGACTAAGCATTTGAATAAAATGTTTCACCTAATCTCATAATTTTGAAATGATTGGAAATGTGTACCTTTGAGCAAGGACGTCTAAAGTGCCAATCTGAGAGCATGCTGTGTTAGCAAGCTGGGCAGGAGGTCTGCCCTCACCGCAAGTCTCTCCATCTGCACGTCCATACAATGCTTTTTCCACACTGATCACTCCATTCTCTGTTACACACAAAACAGATCAGGTGGTGGTGGTGTCAGGCAAAGTGAGAAAAAAACTAAGGGAGACTAAGAAACAATACTTTAGATTATTTTTTTATTCTTTATTGTTTTGATTGTCTTCATTGTTTTGATTATTGTTTTAATTTGGGTGACATTGTTGTATCAAATATTGCTTTGCCCTTCGGATTCACTGTAACCTCTTTTTCACTGTCTGTGCTTGCAATAATTTAAGTTTTGTACACTCAGTAGAGGGCTTGCACAAAATAATTATCACAATACTGTAATAAAGTACATTTACTTGTACTGTACTTACGTACATACATTTTACTTGAGTATTTATACTCAATAGTCCAGTTGTCCACTATATACATTTCAAAGACAAAATAATATGGTAGGCTACTTTTGTCTCCAAAAGTACAATATTTACAAGCTCACAACGTTGATCTAAATTTCTAATCCGGCTAGTAAAATACATTTACTGTGTAACAAAATGCTTTTTGCGACTGTAGGTTGCAGATTACTATGAAAACCTGCAATGCCCGTCTGTCGCTCCGTCACTGACGCTTCCATACAGTATGGTTGTCAGTAAATCATGCCTCGTGACGCCACGCCTCGGTACACGCTCCATATATGGCTGTCTCCATCTATGGCTGTCTCCATCTATGAAGATCACGACGCCTCGTGACACGCTCCTGAAGGTTGTCAGTCCGTCCATATGAAGATCACGACAATGTCGATCTGACGTCATCAAACTCTCTACACTCAAGACACGCTATATATGGCCATGAACCCTGGCATATAGTAGGGTTTGATGAGGGCCCAGGTAAGGCCAGGCCTTAACTTTCGGGCCTGTTGAGAACTCTAGTTTTCGCTGGCTGCCGGGCGCGGCTGCACTATAAGAGAGTGTCTTTATACTGGTAGAAATCACAATAGTCTTTAATTCAGGCCAATCAGAATACTGTTAATATACCGGTAGTATAAATTAATTCAATAAATGATTAATCATATACAGTACCACAACTTAGTCTATGAACGTTTTCTCCATTGTCACAGGTGATGAGTCTTTCTATAAAGAAAGTACACAGATATTGTAAATACAGTATCTTCATTCATATTTTTCCTCTCCACACACACACACACACACACACACACACACACACACACACACACACACACACACACACACACACACACACACACACACACACACACACACACACACACACACACACACACACACACACACACACACACACACACACACACACACACACACACACACACACACACACACACACACACACACACACACACACACACACACACACACACACACACACACACACACACACACACACACACACACACAATACTGCATACCTTGCCCGCCTGCATTTGTCACTGTACAGAAAGCGGCTGCCAGAACTGCAAGACAAATGTTGAGTAACAAATGTTACTCAAGAAATATTGTACAAATGTTACTCAAGATAACGCCTTCCGTTTTTTAGATGGTGGCCCTGCTTCAGTTTATATTACCCTTATTGTGATCGGCCTTCAATTGGCATTTAGCAGACAGTTTTAACCAGAGCAACTTACAAAGTGCAAACTACTGAGTAGTGGCATGAACCGTAATCAACAAACAGGGTAAATGGTGAAGTAAATGAATTGCAAAGAAATCAAGTGGTACAAAGAACAAAGTGCTGTAGAATATCAGATAAATCACAACTCTGTCTACTTTTCATATCATATCAAGAAGGACCTCTCTATTTGCCCGTGGACCCCCATCTGAAAATTCTTTCACAAATGTTTCTAAAATATCTGATCTACATGCTCACAAACCATCACATCAGGTACTTGTTAAATAGCCGAAGCATAAAATAGATTTTGATGCTACTGTATATAATATTGCTGGGGACGCCCTGGAAGCTTCCCAAAGACCTCTTAATTTAAATAAACCGACATATTGAATCTGCTAAATATGACTAGCATCTACCTGTAACAAAATAGGCAACATATAGGCAGTATAAAACCTTCAAACAATAAATATGACGGCCGCCCCCTCGCCTCCTCAGAAAACTATAGGGTCAAGATAAAAATCTTTACATTGAAACTATAATAGGATACCAAGTAATCAATGAACCTAGCATCCGTTTAGCAACTAAATTACATTTTAACATTGTGGTCAATTAACAAAAACAAGCCTAATAATAAAAACACGAGAACAAATGATCACGGTCTGGTCAGTCGCTAGCATCAATATCTAGACCAGAGCATGCCAACTTCATTTAACGCAATAGTATTATATCCAACCAGTCCAGTCAGTTGTACTGATTACTCACACAGTGAAGTGGTAAATCTAACCGGGAGCATGGCTTCAAAAAGACAGTGACACAAATACTGACTCAATCTGCCTCCCTCACTATTTATACAGTGAGTCGGGTCCACTTCTTGTTTTTTTAACCAGGCCTTGCACAATATAGACCGTTATCTGACACACATATATATGACCCTGGTTCATTATCAGGATATTATGACTGTTATCAGTCACAGCAGGAGTTTCAGGAAATAAAGTGGATTACTCATTACTTTACTGTAAGTCATTAGAATTTTATTGGAAACCTCTAGGTCTAGTTTACTATGAAAACCTGCATTTCATGTCAGTCAGTCACGCCTTGTGTCTGTCAGTCCGTCACGCCTCGTGACACACTCCATACAGTATATGAAGATCACGAGACTGACCTCATCAAACCCTGGATAGCTATATATGGAGAAGACTGCATGGATCATCACCTATATCTGCATATATGGAGCCGGCCAGCAATTCTACATCTACATCATCTAGCATCACGGACACCATGTTGATCTGACCTCATCAAACCCTTAGATCTCCATATATGAACCTTTCCCGGCCAGCCGGGGCGCCTGATGGAGGGGAAAGGAACTGGTCGGAATAACGTGTCCCTTCCACGCGCTACGTCCGGCTGGGGAAATTCCCCTCGGTCAAGTGAAAAGAAGCAGCTTGGACTCCTCATGAATAGATCGAAGGACGCATGAGGTCAGTCCGCTGCCCCCCCAGGTTGGCAGAGGAAGTGTAGCGCCCAGGATTACTTAGATAATTGGCACTGGGTGAAAAGAAAAACTGGGGAACCTTTCCCGGTCCTTGCACAATAGGCTGTAATCTGAACACAATAAGGTGACGCTTCTCAGAGTGCAGGTCTCCACCAGACCAGGTCGCCAATATCAGAGATTAGCTGTTCACAGTGAGAGAGACACAGACAAAAAAATCACTTGTGTGAAGTGAGGGGCGCATGCACTAGCTCGGCCACATGACGTCTTATGTTCTCATTTACTGCCCTAAACAAACATCGTAATTATGAAACCTTGCGTTTTTGACACCTAACCCACAATCCCAGTGACTGTCACGTCAACTCAAATCCCTGTCGCTCACCCCAGGCAAGCCCCCAGGTCATCGTGACCCAGGTGGATGTGTGCACACGCCGATCTGCCCCAGCAGAATGTACTCTGTACATTCAATACATTGCCCCCACTGCCACTCTTAGATCTCCATATATGGAGCTGACCTGTTCTGACATTCCATATCTTGATCTGACCTCATCACATGCACCCTGTACACTCAAGATACGCTCCATATATGGCCAGGGCAAGGTCGCGTCACTGCTTGTGACGTCCTCAGGCGTTAAAATATACCTACTACTGTACCAATCGTAAAAGTACTCAACATGCAGAATGACCCATTTAGTAATCATAATGAGCATCGCGCCTGTCACAGACATGCGCAGAGCAAGTTCAGTCAGGAAACCTCAGAGCAGTCGCTGCCGGCCATTAATTGGGCAGACTCAGTCTCAGCATCACGCTCTCATCCACATGATTCACTCAGCCAATCACACACTCACTCCATCTTCATACCGGCTACATAAACTGGAAGGTTTGCACTCTTCCACCTGCTTGCTTGCTGCTGCTATATCTGCTGCGCTGCTGCTGTATATAAACCTTGCTGCTCACCCTCCTCCACCCACCCCAGCTACCTCCTATCGTTTTGGATCTACTGTTTAGGTACGGGGGATTCGGAGTCCCTATGGCCGGGACTGATGCACTTGATCTTAGTACGTAAAAAGCAGATTCAATTCATCGCCAAACCATAATAAACATATTGCTCATTTATATTCAATAAATATCTATTCCATCCATCCTTGAGTTGTCGTGACTGAATTATTTAACTGTGATTTGTAATACATGAATGTTCGAGTAAATATATTTGCCTCTGAGATGTAGTGGAACAAAGTATACAGTATAGAAAAAAGTACAGTGGCTTATAAAAGCACATATTTACTTTTTTCTGCGCTGGTCAAACTAGACCCTGCCCGTAACTTAAAACAATGTTTGAATCTGAGCTGTAGTTTACAACTTGGGGATTATTTTGTCCCAAGTCTCAATGAGCTTTCACTCTGCCTTTGCCCTTAATTGCTCCCCCTGCCTCTTTGAGCCGTGTCCTCTCTGTGGGCATGCGGTTTGACATTCTAGCACAGTGCTGTCCGTCAGTGCTTGACTTTGTCTAATTGCTCACGATGAGAATAATCAATAGGAGGATGCTGCCTCGTGGAGCGCTGCTGAATCCTAGTGAGCTGCACCGCTGTGGTATAGAGGAGGCACCTTGAATCCATCCTCTCTAGACCACCACCCTAGTCATCAAGGAAATTACATGGAGAAATAGAGATTAATGTCCAATTTATGCTCCGTATACTTTACTGAAAGAAAGAAAGAAAATTTACCAGTTTTCTGTTCATGTAGGGGGAAAGAAAGAAAGAAAGAAAGAAATAAAGAAAGAAAATGTACCAGTTTTCTGTTCATGTAGGGGGAACAATATATTGTGGTGCCCAATGTAACTGTATATATAAACTGGAACCTTCGCCCTTTAAAAATAATACAGTGGTTATTTGAAAATAACGGATATACAAGCTCACAACGGGTCAGCATGCACGCGCCTGTGTGTGTGTTAATTTGGCTGTTCTTAACCCCGGACGGGTATGGTCTAGTAGGTATAGATCTACTCTTTTCGGTTCAAAATACCATCAGAAGAAGAAAGAAAGATGAAACAACACTAGGGGTCTTACAGGCTTATGTCAGTATATTCTGTCTAATTCCCAGCTTTCCTGGGCTAACTTCTACTTCACTGCACAAAGATGTCGCTCAATGAAAATAATTAATTTTTGACTGGAAACACCTGACATGATGCAGTTTCAGTTTAAAATCTATTTTCACGCTTGTGCAAAGACGTAATCATAAATTACACACGTGACTGATGCACATCTCTTCTGACCACTTTCTCTCTGAAGTGCATCTCCACTCCGCTCCCAGCACTGTGGCTACCAGATAGTCCTTCAGAGAGATTAGGTGTCCAGGGAGACTTGTTGACATAGCCTTCTCCATGGATGACTCAGCTTGTCAGGCCTTTATTAGTTTCTAATCCCCATTCTATGGGGATACACAGACTTAAGTAGTTCCCCGTCTGAATACTGGCATGCATTTTAATATTCTTTGCATCTTCTGTTGGTATTGGGACGCGGCGGGTAGTGGAGTGTTGGACGCCAGGGAAATGTAAATGATCTGCCAGCTAATAGAGTTAAACTAACACTCAGGATTTCACTGTGTAGGATGAAAGGAGAAATTAGGTAAAATGTCTGCCAAATATGAAATTTGTGGCATTGACAATGAAGCGGAAATTTACGTCCTATGTAAATATGACGTAAATTTTGTCCCTGCACGTCTCAGTATTTGACAATGACAATAAAAGGAGAAATTGGGTCAAATGTCCGCCAAATATGATTTGTAGGATGACAAGAGCGCCCCTCACTTCACACATTTTTAAGTATTAAAAGCGTCTTAAAGGTTAAAATATTGTCACTTCACGGACATCTGGGGACCCCCCTGAGGATCCCGACCCACAGGATGAGAACCACTTTATGCCAATGACATTTCATTGATTTCATTGTGGTATTGATTATGATTATGACATGTACAGGAAGCATGCTACAGTATAAGTATACATGTGGACGGAGCAAAATGAGGACACCATGGATGTGCGTACAAAGGCAGCATGCAGTGCACATCGTATTGGGCTGTGCACCGACGTTTATTTCAATTAGTCTACGTCTGGAAATTGGACTATTCTTGAATGACATTGTTGTTCCAAATAGTGCTTGAATAGAATGTGTGTGCGTGCATGCGACGTGCGTGCGTGCGTGCGTGTGTGTGTGTGTGTGTGTGTGTGGTAAGTAAAGTTTATTTGTAGATCACCTTTCACAGACAATCACAGTCACAAAGTGCTTAACAACAATAAAAGTAGAACACTGAACACGTCAATAATTAATTAAGACTACAGGACTAGGAATACAGGATTATGTAACAACACAAAATCTGTAATCAAATAGGGCTATGAAACACACACACACACACACACACACACACACACACACACACACACACACACACACACACACACACACACACACACACACACACACACACTCACACACACACAGGCCACATTGCAGAATTGCTTAATGCTATTCAGGTCAAAAGCTATCCCAAAGAGTTCTATTGACCATATGAACACACACCACTGCCATCTTGCCAGCAAGGTGCATGGTAAGTAGGTGCAATTTCCCATTGACAGCCCATTAATCCAAACAGTAAAGAGTGTTGTCAAGTCCTTTAAAGGCTGTAGGCCTGGGAAAAGTCCCAGCCCAGACAATATTGGGAGTCACCTGATAAAGACCTGATTCATCATTAAGTACGCTGACGACTCGGTCGTCGACAGCCTGCTTGATAATGATGAGAACTGTCACAGGCAAGTGGTACACGACTTTCTATCCTGGTGTGACAATGCCTTCTTGCAGCTTAATGTCTCTAAAACAAAAGAGCTATGCATAGACTTTAGAGTTAGACGTTCCCCACAATCCCCCCAGAAGAGTGTTGTCAATGGACAGACTGTAGATATTGTACCCACTACCCAGCTACAAATATCTAGGCACAATTATTGATGACAAGCTGAAAGTCGACCTAAATACTGATGTGATGTATAAAAAAGGTCAACAACGCCTGTACTGTCTAAGGAAATTGGCTAAGTTCAATGTTGACAAGACTCTGATGAAACTGTTTTACAGTGCCTACATCAAGTCCGTAATTTCTTTCTCGATTATCTGTTGGTATGGTAATCTCTGCATCAGAGACAAGAATTCCCTAGGGAAAATTGTAAAAGTGGCCTCTAAAATAATTGGCTCACAAATGAACAGCCTAGACCAGATCTTTAAGAAACATGGTGCTTAACAAAGCCCTGTGTATCCGATCTGATGCTGCTCACCCACTACACGGAGTGCATCCTTCTCCCATCCGCCCTTGTGCCCTTGAGCCCGATGTGCCACAAAAAACAGGCACAAACATTCCTTTGTCCCTGTCTCTATTTGAACACTAAATGCTGCTGTGGGTAGATCAAGGAGATAACCTTATGACCTTACTTTTTACTGGTCTCTAATGTCTATGCACACTCACTTTCTATGACCTATCGGATAGCACTTTAGCGGCTGCACTTTAATGGTTATGTGCACCTTACTTTGGTATCTGCTATGTGAACTGTATTTATTTATTTGTACTGTTTCATTGTTTAATGTACTGTCTATGCTGCAACCCAATTTGCCCTTCAGGGACACTAAATAAACTTGAACCTTATCCTATCTGATTGTATTAAACAATGTCAAACTCACCAACATTGCAGCTGTACGAAAAGCTTGAATTATACTCATCTGCAAAGTGTCAGAGTTTGGAAGCGCTCATATCAGTAAAGCAACCTCCAAAACAGGTGGTATGCATGCAGGGCCGCTGAGTGATATTCAACAAGCACTTTCTCTCTCTCTCTCTACCTCTCATTAGCAGGCAACAGTGCAGCACTAATACTATATATCTCTCTCTTCGTTTCTGGCAAACAGTGCCCCTACTGGTACTAATAGTCATATTTACCATGATGAGTTTTGTTTTTGTATTTACAAAAACAGCACAGACAGTCTGTTTTCTATATTTTAATGGCACTGAAACCATATAACACATAACACTCCAAGACGAAGTTTAAAGGAGGTGATTTTGGAAACCCCCCGGCCGGTCCACCCCAGTAACAAGATGTGCACATGCACACACTACAGTGGTGTAAATGGTAAATGGTACATTTATATAGCGCCTTTATCCAAGGCGCTTTACATAGATTGGGTGAATGTTCACCCATTCATACACCGATGGCAGCGGAAACCATGCAAAGCACATCGGGAGCAATTATGGGTTCAGTGTCTTGCTCAAGGACACTTCGACAGTAACTCTGGGGGAGCCCGGGTTCGAACTGGCAACCTTGCCACTCTAGCCCTGAGCCACCGCCGCCGTTACATGTGCGTGTGACACGCGACAGGCTAACAGCCCACACACCAAGACCCGCCCCTGCTCGATCATGATTGGCGGAAGGCCCCTCTCTATCCTGATTGGATGAAGGCTGGGCCACCTAGCCAAAAACTAAACCTATGGTTTTTTGACCCCCAGGGGTTAACTGGGGTCAGCACACTCTATAGTAGGGAGGATTATCACAACAAAACAAAAAATAAGTGATATTTGAATTAAGTGAAATGAACCTTTAAAGCAATTATAACATCAAAGTTGCAGAGCAGAAATATAATGGTTCGTTGTGTGTACACATAGTGTACAACTATGGTAACTATCGTTGCTGCATCACTGCCTCTTATGGGCGTTCTTTCCTCAATATGGCACCCACATGATACATACAGTATGCCCTAGAGTCAGAGGAAGCATCTACCATTTTATGTCTGTGGTCATGCCTATGTTAACTCAGACCTTTTAGTCCGGGGCCTTATAAAATATAAAATGCCACCCTCTTAAATTCTTAAGATATTTTATGGCCCAAAACTTCAAGATGTAAAGAAGGAAAGCGTTATGCACATCCCAGTTTCAGAATACGGTGCTGGACCCAAAAAGTGACCAAATGATGAAAAAAGTAATTAATGACTTTTTTACCTCCTTCCAGGAGAGTGTCTCCATTTCAGTCACTGCTGGGCTTCTTCAGAGGGAAGGAGAAATTGTCATTCAGAGTAAGGATCCAATGATGCAGGGACACAAAACTAGACGTAGAACCACACTTTTAAAATAATAAACAGAAGTACACCTTCACAGAGGAATTAAAACTGTAACTTATAAAACAACAAACACAACCAACAAGCACCTAACTCACATCAGAACACAGTCCAATTACACCACAGTCTACAGCTGGGTTGCACAGGTGCAACCAGTCTCTCAATCATGCAGGGCCTGCAGTTCACGCTCCAACCACTAGGGTTGAGTGCTTCAACGCTGGAGAGCCTCACTGGGGGCTTGGGGGAAACATCAGGGAGGCAACCCAGGCGGGGCAGAGAGTGTGTCAGGAATGTTCAAGTGGCCACTGAGCTGGTGCAGCACTGACACAGTGCATGGCTAACAACACCACTCCACAGGCATGGCCCATGGGCAACAGCAGCCAGCTCAGTGCCTGACAACAAATGTTACACATCTGACACACAGCTTGCATGCAGGTGACATTGCCGCAGGCCGTGCTGACCATGAGATAGGTATATCCTGGGCTGCTGATGGAGGATGGCAGATGGAGAGAACACAAGGAAGGGCATGAAAACATCATAAGCACCAACATGTTTTACTGCCACACGCCTTAAGAACATTATTGCAAAGACTCAGGGGTAGGCTCACACAGAAGGAACAGGCTAGGGTGACGACAAAGAGGTCTCTGTAGTGAAAATGATTCTGAATCTCCCCATGATTAGCTGATAACACGTTTCTACGTCAACCGCAGCAGTCACAGTACCTGGTGGTCACTACTGTAGGCTATCATAGTGCACCACGGCAGGAACAACACCCCAGTGAGGTATTTCACCCAGTGGGACAGGATGAACATACAACAAGTAGAGAGTGACCATATCCAACCATGCCTCTCTAGTCCCTGTGCCCGATGTTGGCCCAGCTCAGCTGTTGTCCAGGCCATAGTCAAATATGGCCTGTTTGCCATCAACGCCATCTACAGTAGTGTGTGCCAAGAGGCTGAAGAGACCAGCGCGCAGCTACCCAAACTCAAAGTCATAGAAGGCCAATAAGGAAGTTAAGAACCATGAACATATTTACGATTCATCTTTATGTGGAAACGTAAAAATTCAATAAAAAATGTTATTTAAAAAAAACCATGAACATGAAGGCACTAAGGCAGTGGAATGAGGTTTGGAGCCAGCCATGCTAGAAGGATCTTGACCACAGAGTTCCAGAATGGATGCAGATAAGGGTTTGGACTCCAGCAGTGAGTTACGTATTGATGGAGAGCCATGGTGGAGTCGACATCCACCTTTTAATGTGCAACTGTAATGCCCCGTCATATACAGTAGACTTAGCCAAGTAGGCTACATTAGAACCACTTGGCATAATAATGCACCCTTTTCCGACCGCCGTGATGTCACAGAAATGGTGTATTTTCGATTGGGCCTTTTGAAAGGCTTACACAGCTTTCAGGAAGAAACCAAAAATACACATGGAAGACATATGAATAATAGTAAAGTAAAGTAGTAATAGTAAAGTAGGCTACTTGTCCATGGAGTTTAGTTTAACTTTGAATCCACCTAATTTATACAGGTTGACGATAATATTTGCAGTGGAATATTTTTGCAGCATCAATATAACCGGGTGCATATCTTTGGTCCGACATCCTAAGGGCCGATTCATACTCCTATTTTAGAGCCGAAAAAAAGTCAGTTCGGCGCTGTAGGGCCTACAATGTGACGTCATTTGAGGTTCGGGGGCGGGTACCATCCTAAAGTCGCCTCTTTTGTAACCCATTTTTCCCCCCATGCAGTGTCAATTATCTAATGTAATCCTGGGCTCTACACTCCCTCTGCCAACCCGGGGAGAGCAACGGACTGACCTCATACTTCCTTCTATATATGAGGAGTCCAAGACGCTTCTTTTCACCTGACTATAATTGAAAACTAAAAGTCAAAGGAAGCATGGGAATGTTTCCAAAGCATTGCAACTGTTAAAAGTGGGCCCTTGGCCTTCAGGCTTTTCTCATTAAACACTGCCATCTTTCTTCATGACGTGAGTCAATGCTGCCATGTCAGCTTCCACCCACAGGAGGGCTAGTCTCTGTGAAACTGAGTTACACTTTCAGAGCCACTAATGAAGTGGAACTTTTACAGGAGATAATGATCAGTGGAGGAGGGTGGATGACTCATACCGTTCACCATTTCGTGTTCATGTATTGCACTCATATCAGTGGATCACAGCATGTGCTGGCCCACGGTTGTCTCGGGGCAGGCAGCTCACATCTTAGGGCATAGCATTATGTCAAATCCTCATATTTTCTTATTCCCATGTGTATTTGAAACACATGATATTGCCCCTGTGTACTCAAGATTGCACACATGCATGCATACAAGAAATGTATGATTGATCAAACATGCACTACAGTATACTGAGAAGAAGACGGTATAAGTTTGGAAGAACGTTACATTTGGCTTTGACTTGTGCCCCAGTGATGTTACAATTACAGCTTATATTGTTATAGACTACTGTAGGCTGTACAATTAAAATGTAACCACTTTAACCATTAGTTTATACTTCGGCTATTCCGAAATAGCCGATCTACACCGTCAGTGATGCTTTTAAAATATTTTTCTTTTAACACAATCCATCCAGTCCATCCCTGGTACGAAATATGTTTGTCTGTGGCTAAATACATCAATTTGGGGGTGCTTGACATGTTTAAGAAGCACTGGCATACAGGATCTCTTAATTCTACCATGTCATCTACTCATCATCTACATGTGTTTCGTTTGTTCAAAGCTGTAAACTGCAGAGCTGAACTTTCAGGCAATGATTGACAGGGTGTGATCACAGCTTTCGCATGAGGTCATGTTTCTGTTGGATAATGGAATGGGAGGAGCCTCATTTCTACTCTGTGGTGTCACTTGCCAAGAACAATTACCGGTAATCTACATTTTTATGGCCGATATGGCCGATTTTGATATGCTAATCACTCATCTTAAACAGCACCTTTTTACCCCAAGTCCCACCTCTAGGAAGTGTCGGTCGGTAGGGGTTCAAATAATTATTGCAAACAAACATGCTGCACTGTAAAACGGATGTCAGAACGTCAACAACAATTATAAAGGACTTATTTATTTGCAGATGAAGATATCTCCTGACTATACAGTTGCTTTTTGGAAGATCATTTTTCTGCGCATATTTGACTGCAGGTGCCTCCACTGCTGCTGCACTGGCACTATCACTTGTGTAAACTCTGTGTTTATCAATATTGTCTAAGACCTGAGGCTGATTCTACAAATGCCTTCTAAATCAGTATTTATCAATTCAAGATTTTCATAAAATGTTCAAAAATAGCTTGTACAAGCTTGCAGTGCGGCACGAAGTAGATCTGCTATTTGAATAGCAAAAATCTGAAATGATGATGCTTTCCAAGTTTGAATGGGTTAAAACCAACCACCGTTAAGTAAAGCTGTTGTCTGCTGCTATTTAACTGCCTCATTCCACTGCTATTGTAACCTATGCATCTTATCATGTACCGATATGCATATATCACAGCTCATATTATCTGGTCTGTTTTTTGGTTTCTTTCTCTATCTCTTTCCAGCTTTCTTGAAGTTGCAATAATGGAGCTTCTACGACAAAGACTTTCAACAACAAAAAATGAACACCTATAAACCTGTAGCCTCGGAAACCCAGACGTTTTTATGTCAACCTGTGAAGTGTGATGTGTCAATAAAGTGTTGTTGAAGCCATAGAGACCATGGAGAGAGTCACTAAATACTTTGAAAATGTAAATCATTTGAATGTCAGGATATAGCTTCATGTTATAATATACGTCTATCTCCCATTTTCTGTTCAAAGATGTTTCGGGCCGGCAAATTTGAAAAAGCGGTACTTACTTCCATTGTTCTGCTGTTTTTGAGAAACCACCTTGCAGTAGCTAAAGCACAGAAAATTACCCCTATTATCTGTTTTCTCTTGTTTCTGTGACTGTTGCTGGTGGCACTCTAGTACCCACATGAAAGCAGAATGTGTCATCTGCGTCTCACTGCCATATTGACAAGACAGGACTTCATGTCTGTGGGTAACCATGCAGGGATGCTGTTGTCATCTGTAATGGTTGATGTGAGAACAAAGGACCTTTTCCGTTGCTTGAGCAGCAGAACTAGGCCACTTAAACACCACTCAGACGGATTGGTGCAGGTGATACCTTAGTTCTAGGACCAATAACTATAAGAACAGAATGACATCACACTTTCGGACTCTTCATCACAGCCTAATTCTTGTGAGTTTTGTTTTTTTAAGTGTAAAAAAAATATTATTACGTGTCAAGCTTTTATACTTAACACTGTGATCATAATTATATTGAGGAGGAAAGGACAACCGTGGCAAGAAGTAAACCATCTATAAAGGCTACTCTGGATATACCTATTCTTTGACTGTCCAACTCATCTCTGTCTTGGTTTCTTAATCATCATCAGTACCACTTATCTCCAACCATGTCTCATTCTCTCATTAAATATTCAATCTGCCTTATTCATGCTCCATCGTGCGTGCGTGTATCAATCAGGCGTAAGGTTCCTTGTCTGCAACTACTGTTCTTCACTACTTCATCATCATTCTAATTCTGTTATGAGCCGGTTGATCGTTATAATATACTGTAAGATGAATCATCAGGGTTCTACCATGTATTATCTGCTGTATTATCTGATTTTGATGGCTGTTACAAGAATAAATGAGAGCATCTGACAATTTTTATGGTTATTTATTGATTTAGGATCCCCATTTGTTTCCTCAACTGTCCAAACAAAATACATTTCAAGACATTCAAACGTCAGATTATAAGAAACAATAATAAGAAAATAAGTAGTTCTCTCACATTCATAATGTCGCCTCAACAGTAAATAATGAAAATAAATACTAAAGTTTAAAGGCCATATAAGTATCTAGAAATGCCCAATACATCAACGTTCACATAAATAATATAAAACTGATTTATTTCCCCCCCCCCCCTTTCTTTTCCTTTTTTTTAACCGATTTTTACAGGTAATCTGGCTTAATATAGTAGTAGTAGTAGTTTGTTTCAGTGTCACATCAAAGGAATGTGACACCTCGCACAAAGGCATGTCTGTCTTGGTGTCATAATAATGTCACTGGTGTGTGTTAGCTGTGAAAACAAGTATCGGTACCTCGTTGCTGTCGGGAAGAAACCACCTAAATCCCTTTTTGATTGTTTTTGAATAAACCAGTGCTATTGGACACCCTTTTTGGAGTTAAAGTATAGGAGTTAAAACCTATACTTAAAAGGCAGTCCCCCAGGGTTTTATACTAGGTCCCCTCTTTTTTCCCCTCTACACTAAATATCTTCACCTAGCCAATCTGCAATGGGTTTGTGCTTGTTATTTTTGTTGAATGTTTTCCCCCAGGATCAGGATGCTAGGATTCATGTGGTTGAGACCTACATTAAATGTTTCTTATATACTGGACCAGTCTCCTTTACAGCCTCATCCATGCATCCCAATTGGTATGGCCATTAGGCTTAGCAGATAGGTGAGCAGCTCTCTTTTGAGTGAGTTAAGCTCTTTTTGAATTAGACCAAACTGCTGGACAGTAAATCGAGGTGGGATAAGACTTAAGAATGTATTGCTTTGTTTTTTGTACCGGTACTGATGATAGAACTCACTACTCATTTTGGCAGCCTGACTTAGTTGGACACCAGTTTTGTGTGAAAATAGCCGATCCCCAAGATCAGAAGCACACTACAGTACAGTATGTGTAGCCTACACTGTGTCAGGATACAAAGTTCTTAAGATGTTTAATTTTTATCAGTGATACTATTAATCATTTACCAAACACCACTTTGATCTGGAAACTGGGTTCGGCATCTTGTATTCCAAAACCTGTCCCCTTCCTCGACTGTGACTGTTGACTTGATGATGACATTGGCAATGTGGCGCGTTTTGCTCCTACCTAAAAATACAGTTTGTGAAATACAAACAAAACAAAAATTAGCAGAAAGAAGAACTGTCCAATTGTCTCACGGTCCGTCCAGTTGTCAGTTTGAAAGACGGATCTTAGCTGTCCTTGGTAAAGAACACCAGGCGTACGGAGTAGACGGCGTCCACGGTGTAAACAATGAAATTGACAATGGTCATGAAGGTCACCACTAGCAGTTCATCCCAGGGACAGAATCGGATACATTGGGCAGGTCTTGTGTTGTTCTTGAAGCTGTAGAATGGCCATATCACCATTGTGGTCGTGTACATCACCGCCGCCACAACATTGTAAATAGTCGCCAATTTGTCAAAGGAGAACGGGAAAAATGAGCGCAGCTCTCCGATAGTCAGCAGAACGATGAGGAGGGCAAAGATGAAGCACAGGGAGTAGACGGCGACGCACCACTGGAGCGCCGGCGACGAGGAGTAGTGGTTTGGTTCCAGCGACGTGAAGATAATGCAGGCCACGAACGTCTCCAGGATCTTCAGGAGCCCCGGCACCGTGGAGAGAAAGCCGCTGACCTGCCCAGTGGGGCGAAGACGGGCCAGGGCCACTATGGCCGCATACGTGCCAAAACAAAACCAGGACACGACCGTGGCGCCGATCTGGCGGTAGCAGGTCTTGCAGGTGAAGAAGGTGGGATAGATGATGGAGGCGGCCAGGCATAGGAGGGCCGCCAGCATGGCAAAGGCTGTGGTGAAGTCGTCCCAGGAGATGGGCACTTTGGCACTGAGGGTGGTGAACTCCAGGACGAGGATGAGGAGGGTGAAGAAGCAGCAGAAACACCAGGTGAACATGCACCAGGCCCAGTAGGAGGACTGCAGGTATCCCGCCGACGCCACCAGGCTCAGAGACAGACAAGTGAGGACGGCCGCCACGATGCGCAAGATGCCCTCGGGCTGGGTGAGTGAGCGCACGTCCACGTGCACCATGATGAGATGGGATTGGTGAGGAATGAGACTCACCTTGATGTGACTCTCACACGGCGCACGCTTCTTCTGTGTCTATATGGTTCAGAGTTCCAAATGTTAAAAGTTTCAGAACTTCGATGATTCCATTCGACGGTCTCCAGGAATCTTTACGGTATCTGCCATGCCGTTCAGTAGACACCTTGGGACCTTGTTTCCTCTCTTCCTTTCCCTCCGCTCGTGCTCTTCTTGCTATGCATGCCCCCTCGGCAAACTGCCAGGACCTTTTGAGGAACTGACCCCGTGCTTGAGAACTTGAGAAGTGGAACAGGTTAGTTTTAAGGCTGAATTCCACACAACTAAGCATTCCATGTAGACTAAAGGGCCTAAAACAGGTGTGTTCTGTGAGTGAAACACTCAGGTGTGTTCAAACAGAGCATCCTGTGTGTTTCTCTGGGCTTATCTGTGCAGTTTATGATCCTCGCTTCAAGTCCCTGATTGGACGCTGGAAGGCCGTTATCATGCTCAGTTCACACAAGCACTGGACTCTGTTCCCAAGCCATGAACTGCTTTAAGATGCTAATCTCAATCTCCATCCAATGCCTCAAGCATAGGTCTCCTCCCATGCAAGGGAGGACTCATTTACTGTATACTAACAGTCTGTGTTATTATTACATTACTGACATTAGGGTGTCTGGACAAGAGGGGGCACAAGTAGCCTACACCAGACTATAGGACAAGGTAGCCAATATGAAGAATCCACACAAAGTGAAACAGCCAAACAGGGAGTGGGGATGATTTATAGAAGGGAAGGAATGTAAAGGGAAGGAGGGTACAGCAGGGTTGTTTCCACTGATAAGCAATATGATATCGTATGATGATAACTGATATGCGGTTATTGATTTATTTATGTTTTATTGTTAATATGCCTGTAGGGCAACATTAATGATGCATTATTCGTTGATTCGTTGTGTGAGAAATGTATAGGGCTTTAAAAAATCTCCAAATCACCATGAACATAGAGCACAGCACACTGTCTACGTTAATAATAATGACAATAACAATCTGGAAATGAAATGTAAACTAAACTTTTGCTGTTTATTACAGTTAATTTATTGTAAACTGTTTGGATCACTTCATCATACATTAGTTTTACTTGACGGTGATCACATGATGTCCACCTAACGTGACAGTGAGGTTGACTGTTTGTGGAGTGTAACCAATAACCATGGTCCAGGACCCCACCTCCTCCTCCTACACATTCCATCCTAATGGCTACACTACACACACACACACACAGACACGCCTTGTCAAACACACCGGGACAAAGAGTGACAATGTACAGGCACAACTACACAGTTTCACACCAATGTACTCCGCCTGGCCAAAAGGCATGGACGTCACACACGTGGACATTTCATCAAAATGTCATGCAGATCAGTACAACTGATATAGGCATTCCATCCTGATTGGCTAAGTTTGCAGGAGTGGCCCGTTGTGAACAAAATGCGTCAGATTGCGGTGAAACATTGCAATCACATTTGCACAGATCACTCATAGCATCTCTGAGGATAGAATTCTGGATGAGCAGGACATGTGCAGCATTTTGTACAAAACGGGCCACTCCTGAAAACTTTGGAAGACAATCTTAGCCAATCAGTGTAGAATCTGAGAAATCTCAGACTCGTCTTGATCACATGACTACAGAGATCATGTGTACCGATTTGCGTGAGATTTGGATGAAATCTGTGCGACTAACATAAACAATGTGTTTTGCAGAAATCGACCTCATGGTGGCGCTACAACCGGCAGATGTGGAGGGATTCAGGGAAAATGTTTTTCCATGGCCTCTAGGGAGTGCACATAAATAAGTTGTATACAGATCGATGCAGTTATAGGTAAAAACAGGAATTGCCCTGTTATAGCGCCACCGTGAGGCTGATTTGGCAAAGAATGTGTGGCATGTCGGTCTCGGCCTAGTGCAAATCTGCGTGTATAATTTCACGGAAATTGCACACTGTGTTTGTGATTTGTGGCATTTTGTTCGAAACGGACCAATCATTTGAGCTTTGGAAGCCAATCTTAGCCAATCAGGATGGAAGATGGGAAATGATGCAGATCCGTGTTGATTACATGACTATGGAGATAGTGTATACCGAATTGTGTGATGTATGGATAAAATGTGTACGAGTAATCTAGGCTGTTGAGGAATATTTGGGGCAGAGGTTCATCGTTGGCATCCAGGGAGTGTGTGTGCAAAGTTTGGCATGGATCGGGTGCCGGAGATTAGCTGGTAACGGACGGACGGACGGAAGGAAGGAAGGACGGACGGTCACACACACACACACACACACACACACACACGGACGGAGTGCAAAACATACTCTCTCCCCATGCCTTCGGCCTGGTGGAGACAATAAAGGCGAAAGCCCAAAAAAAAGAAACATTGAAAAAAAAAAAGCATGCAAACCTGCGACCTATTCTGAACCGACTGAACGGACGAAAAAAGACAACTTGACAGAATAAACACTATCCACAATGTAAGCAATGAGGTTGAAACAGGTCATGGCGGTGACCACCACCACCAGATCGCCTGGACTTGAAGTGTACTTGAACCAGTAATAGGGCCAGATCACCACAGCAGTCATGTACATCATCACAGCTAGGACGTTGCAGCCGGTCAGAACTTTTTCAAAGGGAGCGGGGAAGAGAGTCAGCAGACGGCCGATGGTGAAGATGATGAAGAGAAGGGCGACAATGAAGCAGATAGAGTAGACGGCTATGCACCACTGAATCCCTGGGTTTGTGTATTTGTAGGAGCCCAGACACATGAAGATAATGCAGGCCACGAACGCCTCCAGAACTTTGAGGAGGCCTGGGACTGTGGACAGGAAGCCACTGATCTCTCCAGGTTTGGCGCGGGTCAGCCCCACCTCTGTGGCGTACAGGATGAAGGCGATCCAGGAAGTAACTGTGGCTCCAATGGGCCTCCCACAGGAAGAGCAGGTAAAGAATCTGGGGTAGATGATGGAGGCTGCCAGCATCTGGTTGAATGAAAGGTCATGAGATCATATAAAATGGAAGTGGTGTTTAGAAAGTACTATTACTAATTATTTACTTAATTACTGTACCCGTTACTTGGAGGTACTTTTACTTGGATTATTTCCATTTGTCACTAGACTTTATTCTCTGTGACATTTCACAGGCAAATATTGTACTTAATTATTTACTTTGCCGATTTAGATTAAAACCCTAGTATGTAATAGCTATTCAGAAATGACTAGTAGAACTGCTATTTTTGAAAGAAAAAACTACAAAAATTCCCTCTTCTTTTTTTAAACATGACTTGTTATTTGACTACAGTGTGGCTATCCCCCTCCCCCAACCATCCAACAGCATCAACCCACCATAAGGGTGGCCAGCATGGAGAAAGCAGAAGTGAAGTCATTCCAGGAGATGGGAATCTTAGAATGGAGTGCAGTGAACTCCAGCCCCAGGATGAGCAGGGTGACACAGAAGCAGAAGCACCAGGTGAACATGCACCACGTCCAGAAGGAGCTGGAGAAGTGTCCCACTGACCCCACCAGGCTGAAAGAGATGCAGGTGAAGAGCAACTCCAGGAGCCTCACGATGCCCACTGGCACTGTCAGCGTGCCAACGTCCAGTGTAACCATGGTGATGGCGATATCTGGTAGACAGTGTAAGTTTGCCTTCTTTCTTTTAGAATTCCCCAGCGAGTTGTTGCCGCCGTTTTGTCTCCTCAGTATTGATCAGAGAGGACTACACCGGTGCACCCTTGCGATTTAATTCTCCCTTCTTGATCTTTCAGTTATTTGAATGAACAAGAACATTTGCTTTCTCTGGCTGAGGTCTGCCCTTCTGTTATAGGTGTGTCCAATGCACATTTATAATAACATGCCACTCCCTTCGCCTACGCAACCTTATCAGTACGTCTTTCTCTCTGTGTGTGTGTGTGTGTGTGTGTGTGTGTGTGCGCGCGTGTGTGTGTGTGTGTGTGTGTGTGTTTTCGTTGAGGGGGATGTTGACTGTTGACTTCTGTAGTGTAAACATGCAGTTTTAAGGGTGATGCACGTTCAATAAAACTAAAAGGCAGTTGAATCATAAACATTCATCATGTAACAGGAAGTAAATTGCAACATCAGGCCTGTTCATCTATTGCACTACTGTACCTTTTCCTATTAGTCCAGTTACTCCAGTAGCTCCATTAATGGAGGTCAACTCTGCAAATGTGTCACATGAGGCTACTAGTGTGATTGTCACTTTGCTAGAGGAAATATAAGGGCAGGAGGATTTTTGTATCAAAGGTCAAATTAGGCTTTGTGTTTGCGGCTTTGGGGGAACGTATAACCAATTAGGCTGACCAATTGAAACAATTTGAAACCCCATTATCTGTTGCACTATTGAATAACAGGGCTCTATTGGCCCCACACACACACACACATATACAATTTCTATCTTACATTTCAAAACCACTCTCTCTGTATGCTGTGAAGCAGAAAGAACAGGCAGTGCAGGTGAATCATTCACTGGTCATTGTAATGACTGCTATGGCTTTTTTATTGATTCGCAAACATTCGAAGCGGGTGAATGAACAGTGGATCAGAGTTACCATGAGAGTATTCAGGACAGCGTATAGCAAGCTATAGTAATATTAATGCTCTAACATTGCCAGGTTCTACACAGGTTTTAGAATCCTAAACATCCGCTCCCAACAAAGGCAAGGTCAAGGAATTAAGCACAATTTACAAGTAAACTCACAAACACAATAATCAACTTGTATGGATCCATTGTGTGGTCAATTGGGACACCATTAATTAAAGGTGTATACTATACATTCCACAAGCTAGTTCTATACAATTTGAATTCCACATCACACCACAGAGTCCCCCACTCACGACCTCCTGCTCCCAGTCAAACACAGGCTCAATGAATATCCCATCCTTAGCACCTACAAGGCCCCACCTCTCTGAACCCCTATACCTTATTATTATTATTATTAAGCCCCTTTCATTAGCCTACTAGTAGTCCTCTATCAGCCATGTTATTCTAGCCAGTACAGTAAACGACTCAAACAGCTTCCATATATGGTATGCTGATGTTTAGGATTGCTGACCACCATAGGTTCTCAAATTAAAGAGTTGTGAACATCAAAGGATTAATTTAACATGTGACTGGTTTATACTTTTCCCATTTTCCAACAACCATAGTGACGTAACAATAACAACCATGTGTAACCCCGCTAATAAATATTTGATACAGGACCCAAGATTGATGGTACAAAATTAACAATTATTTTATTTATAAAAACAAGTTACAAAATGACTTTATTTGCATAGCAAAATTGTTAAAAGTGTTTGAGATGACACTGGGAATGGGGAGAATGGTTATTAAAACAAAACAAACTAACAAATCAAAAGAGCGGTCCTTCATAGGGGCCGCTTGTTCAACATGGACCTATAAGCAATGACAACCAAAGTTCAGTACACACAGATGTTATCAGAAGAGCATGGACCTATATGCCAACCCTGTCAACACTAAACAGTCAACAATATGCAAATCAATAAAAAGGATCCCCAAACAAATATAGCTCTCAAGATAAACACATGAACCCTCTCACAATGAGTCACACAGGAAAACAACCAGGCCTCTGTCTCCACCTGTAGCTGTTATGAAATCACATAATCCATATAAGTTAGAACCAAAAGTTACAGAATCACCTACAATACCGGAAATATATTAACCCATCTCTTTGTTCAGCTGTGCAGAAACGATAATATAGTACTCACACTTCTTCAGTTTCAATGCCTACACGTTTGGGGAGGCCACACCCCAAACAATTGACAGGAAAACATCCACCATTTCAGCAATAGTAGGCTACAGACCTGGCAATATAAAACGGTCCCATTGTAGAACATACAAAAATATAATAAAAGTGCATATACAAAAGGGTTACAAGAAAACAGGCTTACCCCTTGACAGATCGGCTCACACATGGTTATTGCGTCATTCACGCATGGCTCCTGGTCTGGAGAGGCTGCCATTTAGGTTGCATTAGAGAATTCAGTTGTGTTTTTGTAACTTTTTGATAGTCTAAAATTATGTTCTGAAATTGACTGGGTGTCCGCTAAGTACAAGTAGGCTACATAGTTTATTACTTGGAGTGAAAGTAGTTGATATTCAACACCTTGGACTTGGAAGCCTGGTAAGCAAGCACTGAAGCAGCACTCTTGCTCCCTCTGTCAGCAAAATAGTAGTACTGCTAAAACAGAGATATTTACATTTCATAACACAATTCTGCAGATATGCTGTAATAAGGCAGCTGGTAATCATCATAATATATTTATTGCATTTTTTTTTGGACAAACAGACAATACAACAAAACAATACATAATACAGACAATACAATTACTTAAAATGAAAAACAAACAAAAAACTAAACAATAACATACAGTACGTACATACATAATAATATATTATACCATCGGCCGTCTGCTGACTCTCTTCCCCGCTCCCTTTATATTATATAATAATTGGTATATACAGGTTTAATGTTTGTCTTTATTTAGTTCAATGTTTGTTTTGTAAACACCATTGACAATGAAGGGAAAATTCATTACGTCATATTGTCTCTTTATTGTTAATTGCGTTTATGTTTTTGATTGATTGATTTAAATATTTATTAACAGTTTTCAGAATTACAGTACATTTCAAGCACAAACTCAATACAAAGACTGTTAACTGCAGTGGACGACCCAATTAAGCATTACACTTGTTTACAACAGGGTCTACCATGTTCAATTCATCAAAACATTTAGAGACGTACAAATAGACACTCCAATATAGTCAAAGAACATAACAGGAATTCATCATAATCGAGGTAAAAAGGGAAAATAAACTGTATACAGTGAGGGAAAAGGGGGGGGGGGGGGTCGGTGGGGGGATTCAGATTTTACGGGGGCCAGTTTCGAATTGCAGCCGTCCATAGGTGCCCTTTGAGAGCGGTTTTGAAGGAGTCAAGGGATTCACATGTCTTAATGAATACTATGGTAGGGCGTTCCACATTTTGGTGGCATAGGAGCGAAAATAATTTAGTCCCTTGTTTGTGCCGAATCTGGGTTGTACATGGTTTGTTGCACTCCCTCTGGTGTTGTGGGTGTGGACTTCTTTAACATTAAGGAAGTATTTAGACAGGTACATGGGTATCTTGGTGGTGTATCGAATCTTGTGGACCAGACCCATTGCAAGATGCTGTACTCTGTCGTCGACCCTAAGCAGTTCCAGCCTGTCAAAGTGGGCAGGGGTGAGGTGGGTTCGGGGGGTGAGGCCAAGTAGGAGCCTGACCAATTTGTTTTGGGAGGTCTGGAGCCTTGTCTTAAAGGCCTTTGAGGTGCTATGGTACCAAGAGGTGCATGCATAGTCAAAGAAACCTTGTACGAGGGCTCCTGTTAAGGTCTTCAAGGTGTTTTTATTGACCAGTGAGGAGATCCCATAAAGGAATCTTGTTCTTTGATTGACTTTTTTGATTACGTTGGTGGCCGTTTTATTAGCCTCCAGGATGGAACCTAGGTAGGTAATTTCATCTTTTGTGTGATAATAATTATTGTCACTCACTCTAACCAAGAAGCCATCTGCCTTGCTGTGTTGGGACCGTTTGTTTTACATCACCATACATCACCTATAAACAACATGAGTTAGACTTTAATATATTAGTGCCCCTCACTTCACATGGGTGTGATTTTAAAAATACAGATTCATCACCCAGGGATATATATATACTTTTCATAATATACTGTATAGCCTACTTCTCCCCACTCAAGCCACTGACAAGATATCTGAATGAAATCAAATGGGGGACGACCAAATAATGGCTGAAATCCCCATGACTCAATTGGTTGAATTCAACTGATGTTTGTACTTTGCACTGTAAGCTGCTTGCTATAACAGTATGATGGCCAGCTAAAATACACCTTGGTAATACATTAACCTCATTTATATCAGTCGTTCTTACAAAGTACATGCACCTTGACAGGGGAACTACAGCAATACAAATGAAAGTGTATTTTGCCATTTGAAACCTCAACGAACTTACAATTCTTGGACAGAAGAGGTACAGGTTTTCTTTTAACTATCCATTGGTATGGTAATGACATTATTATTATATGTATTGTTGTGTGCAGTAAAATGGTATAGCCTACAAGCCAGGTAACGCTTTGAATTTAGCCCTACTGGTTAAACAGCATTAGTGATGTTTTGTTAGTGAACTACTCTTTTCCTTCTTTTTTTCTTACATTTCAGTAAATTGGCTTTTTACATGTTTTAAAGACTTAAGACCTATACAATGTATTATAGATGTAAATTATATCATATATCAATATAGTAGAGATTGACTACATTCATTTTCTTTTAGGAAAGTCCTAAATAAGTCCATGCATGGCCGTCTTCTTAGAAAAATAAGCCTCCAATAAGACACTACTTCACAGTAGAAAATAAGTTAAAACACGCCAGCATCATGTGTCAGTCATATAGCTACATCCTTCATCAGACTCAGAGAGGATTTTTAAATAAATTTTCTTTTGATTTTGACCATATCTTAAACGTTACAGTAATGGGAAGTGCAGGATCAAAAACGTTACCCAATGCTTGTAAGTAAAATTGCAGACGTTTCCGTTATTAGAGTTAATATAAATCATAATGTTTGACAAAGCTATTTTAGTTAATTAGGCCTATATTGTCTTTGTAATCATGTGCTCTCTCTGTCAGTTGAAAAGCCATGGAGAGATACCAAGTGGGGGTAAGAAAATTCAAACATTAGATAAGAAATAGTGCATTGTCACACTTTTGGCATATATTTATAGAGATTGTACATATCTCGTGATTATTGGAATGGACCTCTGGACCCTATCGTACAAGATGAAATAATTCATGGCTCACACGTACGGTAATTAAGTAGCTGGAGTTTGTGCTGAACTTGGTAGTTCTTTTTTGTAATTATGAACAATTCACTGTGATGACGTTCAACTGCACAAAACATTTTTGTAAATAAAGCTGGAAAGAATGAAAAAGTTTGAATGAATATGCATGCATATGAATGTGAACATTTGGAATGCTCATTTTAATCTTGATGTTATTGGTTAATGAAATTGCATTTGACTAAACATTTATCAATAATCTGATATAAGCCCTCTATTGTCTGGAACGTCTAGAAATGATTCTATTCAACATTAATTTTGTCTTTATTGCTTAGATATGTAAGTCTTTAAGTAGCCTATTTTATTTGCTGAACAGAAAGGAACAAAAAGAAATAGATCTGAACTATGTGAAGGAATACCACCCTGAAAATGAGAACATGAAAAACATCAGGATTTTGCTCCATGGACCAGTAGGAGCTGGCAAGTCCAGTTTCATCAACTCTGTCAACAACATCGAACGGGGGAGGATGACCACTGATGCACTGGCAGATAATGCTGCAGGTGAAAGTTTCACCATAAAAGTATGTCATATATTTTTATATATCCAATATACATCTACTGGTGAAAGTAATCAGTCATTTACTTCATGTATATACTGTATATGCTTGCTTAATGCTGTATGTTATACAATGTATATGAGGATACTGTCAGGGCCGGATTTACCTTCCTGAGGGCCCCCGGGCTGGACCAAATTTGAGGGCCCCCCTTGGGGGGCATATTGCGAATCGACCGAGCGGCGCAGCCGCGAGGCCGAATTCTTTTTGGGCTATTTTGTTTTCATTTTGGGGTACCCAGGCCCAATGTTCCCTCTAAAAGAAAATCGGTCTGAGCAAACACTCAAACCTCCTGAGCAGACATCAGCAACTACTGAGCAATCATACATCACCTTGACACCAACTATCCAAACGTTAGATAATGCGAAATGACGTCCCTCAGGTGTGATTTTTTTATTTTTTCCAAATGGATTTTGGTATACGAGTGAATCAATAAATAGTTACATAAGCAAGTCACAACATTTATATTTTATATCAAGGTGGTAGGCTAGCAATTTTAGGAATATTCAGTTAGTCTACATATCAGTGGTTCTCAACCTTTTCAGGCTGTGGTCCCCCAAAGTAATCATATTTGAACTGGGGACCCCCCCACCCAGACAAGCAACAGAATGGTTCCACAGATAAATATTGTTAAAATAGCCGATCTACAAACTCATTGTGAACTTGTAGATCGGCTATTTTCACAATTGTTGCCTTTTTCTTTATTATTTAATAATCTGGCCAATGTTTATTTGACCAGTTTTTATAGCATGCATGGTTTTCTGATTATTTTTGATGCAGTAATGGTAGTTTTCTTTTAGAGCCTTTGAGGTATTATAGAAGTCTTAAAAGTCGTTAAATTGTCACTTTCACTGTCATCTGGGGTCCTCCCCCCCACCCCCAAATCATGTGGGGACCCACACACACACACACACACACACACACACACACCTATGGGGCTGGGCTACTATTATATACAGTATCTACAAGTATCTATAAGTATGCTACACCGGACTGGAGGCTTGTTGTGCTGTAGTGATAACCACGTTAGCTAACCAGCTAATACGAGGCTAAGTGGCTAACGTTAGTTCCCCTCTCGTTGTTGTTTTTTATCCACACTTCCATCCGTTCGCCTTTTAAATCTAAATGTCCCACCAACGCACGGGTCCAAGGCGCAACGCGATCTTATCTGGTTCTTGGGGTTTCATTAACACGGACTGCACTGCTGCCTGCTCTGCTGTCTCCAGACTCTCCACCTCCAGAACTCGCCGGAGTCGCCGCGCATACGGCGCACGGGCGCAGTCATACACAAGAGGAGAGGAGAGGAAATCAAAGAGTCAAAAAGGGAGGGGAGGAGACCTGTCTGTCTCCTCGCCTGTGTAATCTAAATAAACTGTAAAGTAAATAGAAATAAAGTTTCACACATTTCACTTGAATTGGATTTCAATACTTTACAATTTTATAAAAAAAAAAAAAAAAAGATTATAATATTATATTATTTTTTTTCTTTAATTTTTTTCGGGGCCCCCCCTAGCTGTGGGCCCCCGGGCTTCAGCCCACCCTAGCCCAACGGTAAATCCGCCCCTGGAAACTGTAATGTGTTACTTTGTACTTTACACCATAGTCTGCCAAGTGTGCCAAGTACTCTAATGCACAGACCAGCCAGCACTAATATAGGAGCTAGGCCTATACCAAATGCATATAGCAAAAGGGGTGCAAATGGATTTTATTTTCAATTTGCACATTGTACAGTGAAAATGTCCGCCGTTACAGATCTACTTAAAATTTCAGTTTAGTCATTTTAGTGGAACCCAGTCTTATTCCTTTGCCAGACGAATCTGCCAAAATACATAGCCCTTGGCAGTAGGCTTAGTTGGTCTGGCCCAGCTCGGTTGTGATTGGATTTACTTGCCCCTGAAGTTGTGTGCCACCAATCAATCAGGGCCCAGTATGCAAATATGGGGCGGATTTATCATGCAGGTTCCACACAGAGATTCCAGACGCAGTCATATGCCAGGCTACCTCTGTGCCACTGGTAACTTTGTAGAAATGGCACTTGAAACATCTGCATTTTATTGATACTATAGTCAATATTCCTGGCTACTGCACTATTTATATCTATATATATGTATTCTGATATTATAATATTACTACAAGCCTCAATTTGCTATATTTGAATTGCATAGAAATCAGTGACTAATAGATCTGTTTGCTTTTACAGTATCAAACTCATAAAATCCATAACATGAACTTCATGTTCAATGACATCATGGGTCTTCAAAAAATAGAAGGTGTTTTTGAAGAGGATGTTATATCTGCTATGAAGGGCCATGTGAATGAAGCTTATGAGGTAAAATGTCAGTTAAATGACAGTTAAAAAGGATGTATTAATGCAGATTATAACAGTGCAATGATGCAACAGTGCAATACTATTTCATGAAAACAGATCAATTATATCAATGTCAATGTTTTAATGAGATTTTTACATTCTTATCCAGTTCAATAAAGAAACACAGTTGTCAAATGGTGATGCTGGCTACAACCATTTTCCCACTTCAGAGGACAAAGCTCATGTTCTGGTTTATGTCTTATCTGCTGACAAAGTGTCAGCAGATGTGCTTCCCGAAGAACTCGTAAAAAAGATGAGGAAAATCAGACTGGCAGCCAGGGACATAGGTAAAAGCAAACCTTGCATTGTGAGCTTGTGTATCTGCTTTTTTCTTGCTATTTTTATACAATTACCGGTACTCTATTATAGAAATGTTTCCGTCTCACTGTGATTGTCATTAAACAACAAACAATATCCACTTGTTGGGCTAAGTTTATGCACGTTTGACAGGTATTCCCCAAATGTGCATTCTCACCAAGATTGATGTGGCCTGCGATTTGGTGAAGGGAGACATAAAAAGTGTCTACAAGAGCAAGTACATAGAGTCTATGGTAAGGTAAGGTGATCGGACTGGACATTTTATAGAATTGTTGTTCACTCATTTCAGTTCAATATTAAATGCAATTTAATCTCAAACTATAGATGGATCAAATCAGTACCAGAGTGGGTATTCCAATGAACTGCATATTTCCTGTGAAGAACTATCATGATGAAATCATCCTGAATGACAACATGGATGTACTGATACTGACAGCCCTGAGACAGATGATTGACTTTGGAGGAGACTTCATCAAGAGGATGTAGGCATATCAGAATATCTCAAAATAGCCTTGAATTTTATTAACAATTCTCGAGAGAAACAATAGTGTACACTACAGTATAACTTCACTCCTTACATTATTGTTAATGTACGCCATTTTATTTTACTGGTTGATTAAAGTATAATGCACATAATATTACAAAGAAAGTCTATTGAACCATAATATACAGGTGTTGTTTGATGTCTGAAGGCAACTTACTGATGTTCCAATCTGTCGTCATGATACAGTAAACTCTTCACTGTAGCTGATATACAGTACGTACATTAAGAGTTGCAACTTGCTTGTTGCAACCTTGAGCCCGGGCTGTGACTGAGGCTACCTCCACTCAGCACTTCCCATTTCACATCATCAAACATTACGTATTAGCAACGACGTCGAGTCTGTGGGGGCTATGGGGCTGTAGCCCCCATGAAGAATTAAATAGCCCCTTTTAGCCCCCATGAAGATTTACGTGGACATTTTATATTAACGTTACAGATTTTCTGGGAATTATTGACCCTCTGTGACTCCGAAAATGTGAACCTCTCCGCCGGCAGTTCAGAGGTGTTAAAAGTACTCAAATGCTAATCAGGTTTCTTTTGTTTTCACCTAGCCAGGTATTATGCCTATTATATGCCTACAGTAGAAGGCTTAGCCTTCCCAAAAATTATGCTGGGTATTTTTTTTAATATATATAATATATGTGCGCAGCATTATATAGAAGGCTATTGTGTGTGTGTAGTGTGTGTTGTTGCTCCCTGGTGATCGGGTAGGTAGGCTATACAGCAACTGGCCTAGTCAGCATATGATTGGCTACTATTGGTATGTCTGTAAACCTTGTCCGCTTCCAGTCGCTTTGTAGCAAACAGTAGCGCTCGCTGGTTTGTTTTGGGAAACAGCAAAACGCAAAATGTATTTTCCAAGGCAAAGATAAAGTAATTCAGAAGAAGAAGCTGTGACTCGGCAGCTTCTGTGAACTCACAGTTCACACCACTGCAGCAACACTGACACGTTCAGCGGAGTGACTGCTGTCTCTGTGCCGTCTGTGAAGAGCCATGACTCCCGGGAGGGGCAGCAACACCGCCGGGTAATCTACACAGACTATAGTGAGACTACACACTGACTCGAGAGAAAAGACCCATATCGTCCAAAATAGGCTAATCAGTCGTTGTCTGTGTATAGGCTAATTCATTGGTAAAAGTATGCTAAATAACTAATTTTTAGACCATTTGGGAAATAAATAAATCCGCGGCGGCGCGATCTAAGGGTAATGGACACATAACGGACACCCGGGTATAAATGCAATAATTTATTAACAAGAAAATAATGAATATTTACAGATATATGGCATCATGCATAAATTACAATCAACATGAAACATATTACTTTTATTGCAATTTATTTTGACTATGGCGTCTTCTCTCGTGTATCATCAGATGTCCGGCTCCATGCTCGCCTCTCCTTGGAGGCCAGTTGGGTCAAAATAAAGTATACCACATTGTGACAGCTGTAGTGAGTCTACAGTCCACCTGCCTGCTGGCAATATAGCCTGGTTGTGATATGTAGATGTGATTGATATTTTTTGTTTTTTAAGTCATTCTATAACACAAAGTAATTGAATTTATATATTACTATGTTATTACTAATTTTATGTATAACTATATTACTAATTGTATTTATTTGATGTATTACTATGTTATTACTAATTTTACTTCATGCATTAAAAATTGTTTTGTTTTATGTATTACTGTTATTACTAATTTTATTTTTTATGCATTTATTTATTTTATGTATTAGTTATTACTAATTTTATGCATTACTATATTGATAATTACATTTATTTTATGTATTATTGTCTATATTACTAATTATATTTATTTTATCCATTATTATGCCATTACTAATTTTATTTTATGTATTACTAATTTTAATTTACTTTTATTTTACTATTTTAATTTACTTTTATTTTACTATAATCTATTTTTTTATCGTTCGTTTTATCCATTTATTTATATTATTATCTAGTTATTTATATTGGTTTATTATTTTATTGTTTAGAGCCCTGATTGATCACATCTACATATCACCACTACCAGTCAGGATCTGAGTGACTCAGAACCCTGGTGACCTCCAGATGGAGCCACACAGGAGACCAGCAACGTCCTAAAGAAAAGAAAGAAATGCTCATTACTACTTTGTTCATAAAACAATATTGATTGAAATATTATTAACAGTTTGCAGAATTACAGTACATGTCAAGCACAAACTCAATACAAAGACTGTTAACTGTAAGTGGACGACCCAATTAAGCATTACACTTGTTTACAAGAGGGTCCACCATGTTCAATTTATCAAAACATAGAGACGTACAAATAAGACACTTCTATATAGTCAAAGAACAGAACAGGAATTCATCATAAAGGAGGTAAAAAGGGAAAATAAACTTATACAGTGAGGGGAAAAAGGGAGTCAAGGGATTCACATGTCTTAATGACTGTTGGTAGGGCGTTCCACATTTTGGTGGCATAGGAGTGAAAATAATTTAGTCCCTTGTTTGTGCCGAATCTGGGTTGTACATGGTTCGTTGCACTCCCTCTGGTGTTGTGGGTGTGGACTTCGTTAACATAAAGGAAGTATCTAGACAGGTACATGGGTATCTTGGTGGTGTATCGAATCTTCTGGACCAGACCCATTGCAAGATGCTGTACTCTGTCGTCGACCCTAAGCCATTCCAGCCAGTCAAAGTGGGCAGGAGTGAGGTAGGTTCGGGGGGTGAGGCCAAGTAGGAGCCTGACCAGTTTGTTTTGGGAGGTCTGGAGCCTAGTTTTAAGGGCCTTTGAGGTGCTGTGGTACCAGGAGGTGCATGCATAGTCAAAGAAACCTTGTACGAGGGCTCCTGTTAAGGTCTTCAAGGTGTTTTTGTTGACCAGTGAGGAGATCCTGCAAAGGAATCTTGTTCTTTGGTTGACTTTTTTGATTACGTTGGTGGCCATTTTATCACCGGAAAGATTAGCCTCCAGGGTGGAACCTAGGTAGGTAATTTCATCTTTACGTGTGATAACATTGTCACCAACTCTAACCAAGAAGTCATTTGCCTTGCTGAGATTACTATTAGATCCAAAGAGAATGGATTCAGTTTTTCCCAGGTGTAAAGATAGTTTGTTATCAGCGAGCCAGGTGCAGATTCTACCGAGTTCAGAGCTGAGGGCCAACCTGCAGTTTGTTCCTGTCCGAGACTAGCAGTGCCGAGTCATCTGCGAACAGGAACAAGTTGCAGTCACAAGCTGATGTCATGTCATGATCATAGTGTGTGTGCGTGTGTTGTATAGTTACCTTGCTGTGATGTAACTCCAAAGGTGATCAGAAATAGTTGCTCCATCGGCTAGAAACGTGCTCTTCACCGGCATGATGATCCTAAAAAAAAAGATGATTCCATGATGATTCCTAAAAAAAGTCTATAGTCAACCCTAACTGATTACAGAACATGATATAAAAAAACACAACGAGAAGGATTTAGGCCTGTCACAATTACCTAATCGCCAAGTATTTGAGATACTTTTTTAGAGTCATAATCGTCTCCATGTTGAAAATGTTCATATATTGTCAAACATTTTAAAGAAATAATGCAAGCAACCGATCTACAAGCTCTAAATGTGTCCATTCTAACAAAGAACGAAAGAACACAGCCCAAATTAGCTTTGCTGTGTGTGTGCGCGTGTCCTGTCACAACATACACATGCACTTACAGTAACGTTTAAGAATAGGGATCGACCAATTATCGGTAACGGACGATTATTGGCTTTTTACGAAGCCTAAAAAAGCCCTAACCCTAAAGCGGTTCGTACCGTTGAGTTCCTCACTGAGAAGGCCCAGGTCCGAAGTCCTCCAGCGTCTACCCAGATCTCCGTCCTCCGTCCTCCCATCCATCCAGGCCCAGGTCCGAAGTCATCCAGCGTCTACCCAGATCTCCGTCCTCCGTCCTCCCATCCATCCAGGCCCAGGTCCGAAGTCGTCCAGCGTCTGCAGATCTCCGTCCTCCGTCCTCCCATCCATGGACAGACCTGCAGATCTCCATCTCTAGAGGCTCCAGCCTCCAGCTGTGTCTATGATCTCCATCCTGAGAGAGAAAGAAACCATTAGCTCTACAAGCTCACAACACGTTGCAGTGTGAGCTTGTAGATCTGCTATTTTTGCTGAACGGAATAGGGATGCTGGGGTTGAAGTGGTTAACAAAAGTGTCAAAGACTTTGATTAGCTTGAAAAGCTGACAGACATTCAACCAGAGTGCCACTAGGAGGCATCAACACATGTACAGTCCTCAACATCTTTTGTAATTTGTATTCAAGTTGTTACAAAGACCAAGATGCACGCTCATGATATGAGATATTGACTCTCAAACTATTGTGCAGATTTAGATTTATCCTAAAATATTTAAAACATTTGGATTACTGTAAATGATGCCATTCTTCGTACCATAACAGTACAAAAGCAGTTATCCATCCTCAGAAACAAGCAAGAACTATTCCTACTCACAGCTCATCAGAGTCCTCTGAGGAAGCCCCCGGGGGGGGGGGGGGGGAGCTTTGGAACGGATCTCTGTCCAGGGAACATCAGATCGTCTATCGATATCTCCATTCTAACAAAGAAAAAAAAACACACCAAATTAGCCTTTCTGTGTGTGTGTGTGTGTATGTGTGTGTGTGTATGTGTGTGCACTCCCTGTCCAGCAGCCGCGTTCCAGCGACGTCTACCGTGATCTTCATCCTAACAAAGAAAGATTGATTAGAGTGACCAAGAGCCAGATATATATTCTATCCTGTCACAACATATATACATAAAACTTTGATTTATAGAGAACATTTAAACAGAAGCTAAACATATCACTTACAGTAATAAACGTTTCAGTTAGGGTTCTTTTTGACAGGCCTAACAGGGTCTTACTTTGAGTCGTCTTCAGAGGAATGCAGATTCCTGGAGAGACCTGCAGTACATCTGGAAGAAAGACATGGCCGTTATCGTCTATGAATGGCTTCATAGAAAAGAGCTTCGCACATCACTCCCTTGTTGTTGCCGCCAATAGTCTGGATAGTCTATACTTATTCTTGATGACAATTGTTTATGAATTTGATGCATTACTATGTGTTGTTGCTTACTGTAAGTCACTCTGGATGTGAGAACTGCCTAAATTGTTGAAATTCCTAGACGTGATCAATTAGGGTCATAGCCATAGGGTGTGTTCTTCGGTGATAGCAGTGGTGTCATTTGTATATTTTTACAGTCCCACTCCTCCCCATCATATCTTGCGGTGAAGCTGGACAGAACACTGTCCTTTAAACACCTGACAGCGTCAAGAGAAAGACTACCGCCTGTGCCGCACCGATACGGCGTCCAGCCGGTACCGAGGCTCTGGTGTTCCCCACCGCTGAGTACTGTGCCCCAGTCTGGAGCCGTAGCCCTCATGTTGGTTTTGGGGCTTTTTATGCCTTTACTGATAGTGAACAGTATATAGACAGGGAAGGGGGAAGAGATGGGGAGTGACACGCGGCAAAGGCCGTCGGGAGTCGAACCCGCAGCACACCATCTGGCTGGCTTGGCAGCATAGGTGCCCAGACAGTTGAGCTAACCATCCGGGCCACACTTAAATATTTAATTGAGCGACAATAATCGTCCAGTAAAAAGAAACCTCATGGCCCAGGCGGTGGCGTAACCGTCTGGGCACCCGACTGGTAATCCAGTCGCAGTGTGCCGCGGGTTTGACTCCCGAGCCCGACACGGCCTTTACTGCATGTCTTCCCCCATCTCTCTCCCGTTTCCTGTCAGCCTACTGTCTATCCCTTCAAAAAACCAATAAAAGGCGTAAGCCGCAAGAAAAAAAAAAAAAAAAGAAACCTCATAATCGTGAAAGGCCTAGAGCGGTTCTTACTGTGCGGTTCCTCACCGGGCAGGCCCAGGTCCGAAGTCCTCCGGCATCTACACAGATCTCAGTCCTAAGAAAGAAAGAAATAAGGACTAAATTAGCTTTTGTTTTGTTGAGCTGCATATTCAGAACCACTTAAACCCTCTATAGATTTGATAAAACAGACCTTTAAAGAGAGCATTTGGTATATGCTCCGATTTCACTCTACACAAATTGATTTGCCAAACATAGCAGATCTACAAGCTCACAACACGTTGCAATGCGGTGTGAGCTTGTAGATCTGCTAATTTGGCTGAACGCTCCCCCCAGAATAGAGATGCTGGGGTTGAAGTGGTTAAAAAAAAAAAGTGTCATTAAGACTTTGATTAGCTTGGAGAGCTGACAGACATTCAACCAGTGCCACTAGGAGGAATCATACTGCCATGCTATACTTCGTACCATAACAATACAACAGATATCCATCCCAACAAGAAATATTCCTACTCACAGCTCATCAGAAGTCCTCAGAGGAACGGATCTCTGTCCTTCCACGACGTCTACCACGACCCATCCACCCTAAGAAAGAAAGAAAGATTAATTTAAGTGACCAAGAGCCAGATATACGTACATTGTGTCCTTTCACATCATACACAAAATGTATAGAGAACATTTAAAACAGAAGCCGACCATAACACTCGCAGTAATAGAAAAGTCTAAGTGGTTTCTTACTTTGAGCCGCCTTCAGAGCCCCCCATGCAGATTCATCCATGGACAGCGAGAACTGCAGATGTCCACCTGTAGGGGCTCCGGTTGAGCCTCGCAGCATCTGGAATGAAGACATGGTGGTTATATTCTATGAATAGCTTTGCACATCACTCACTTGTTGCTGCTGCCAATAGGAATTTGTGATGTCTGTGTGGCGACAATTGCTGTGTGTCTGTTTTTTTAATAATACATACAATTTATATAGCACTTTTCAAGGTACCCAAAGTTGCTTCACAAAACAGTAAAAACTAATTTATTTGAAAATAAACTAGATTAAAAAGGTTCAAAACTAGAATTTTTTGGCATGTTTGTGAAGCTTTTCGGTTCCACACCAGTAACTGCTGTTCAACACTAACAACTACATCCATGACCTCCCTGCAACAACATCAATGAAGTATGGCTATGCAGACGACCCGAGTACTGTGTCCCAGTCTGGAGCCGTAGCTCTCATGTCAAGAAGCTGGATGCTGCCCTCAACACCGGATGGGCCACCCCAAACAAACTGCCTGCCTGTTCTCGCTGGAATCACTCCAACAGAGGTCAGACGAGAAGCAGCCACGCTGGCCCTCACTGAGAAGGCACAGCTGAGTGAATCCCAGCCATCTCCTCCACAAGGTCGTCAGAGACACCACAGCACACGTGCCTCAAGTCACGGTGCCCTTTGCCACAACACACACACACACACACACACACACACACACCAAGTCACGGCGACCTTTGCCACAGCACACGTGCCTCAAGTCACTGTGCCCCTTTGCCACACAGGCCCAGGAACTGCTCCACACAACACCAGCTGACACCTCCAAGGCATCCTGGGTGAAGGCAAGACAGAGGGACCAGTGGAATACATCGAGGACCCCAAATATGTTCTTTGCCAGCACCTCCCCTGCAAGGAGTGGACAACCCTCAAAGCAGAAGTGGGACATCTCGGACAGTGCCCACTGTGAATGCGAGGATCCACTACAGACTGTGGAACACGTAATGACCATTTGCCCCAAATACCGGCCACCGAATGGTGATCGTGGCTTAGGTGACCTAGACAATGACACATTGTACTGGCTTGCTGCAACAGAGCTGAAGTTCTATGGACATACGGCAGAAGATGTTTAAGAAACGTATTTTTTGTAATTTCTTCATTTTTTCGGCAAACCTTTGTGGCATTTAATTTATGGAACATGTGGATGTTTATTTATTTATTGGTGAAGTTGTGGCATTCTTTGAAATGTATTGACACGTTTGATATATGTTTTTGTTAGGGATGTCCGATATTATCGGCCGATAAAGGCATTAAAAATGAATAACCCTAACCCTTAATTTTACTTTATTTATTATTTTACATTAAAAACATCTACAAGCTCACAATACAATAAGACACATATGAGCTTCTAGATCTGCTATTTTCAAAATATTTTTATACATTTGAAAACTTGAGATGAGACATTTTGCATAATGAGTAATTATTAATAATTACTTTTGGTATTTTAAGTACATTTTATACCAAAACCTTTGTACCTTTACTAGAGTACATGTTGAATTGTAACGGAGTATTTCTATATTGCAGTATTGCCTACTTTTATTTAAGTAAAAAGTTTGAGTTTCCACCACTGGAAAAAGCCTGTATGCATCACAAGGCTATTCCACCAGTCAGGTGTACTTATATCTAGATCTCATAAGCGGCCATGAACTAAACACTACAGATATCACAATTTGACTTTGGCAGCAGCAAGAAACGACTGATATGCAAAGCTCTTCAACCATGCTTCTCTCTATACAAACACTCATAATGTCCACATGGACAGCAGCCAGGATGGGGTGGTTCACACATGAGACCAGGTTCACTGTTCCAGCAGCATCTACAGTCATCTCCATCTACATCTAGAAAGAAAGAAAGAAAGACATCAGAATCTCTGGCTAATAAGACAAATATTCCTTAACATTATACTTGCCATCTATAACTAAAATTGTAAAATATAAACCAGTTAAATATTTTATTTCTTTCATATAATCTTTTACTACATAGGAACTGTTCCCGTCGCAGGTTCATGATGTGGTCCAGCGCTATGGAATGCACTTGCTAATAAAAAGTACTTAAAATATTGCTTTGATGCTTATATCAATTAAGCTGTTTTTGTATTAGCAAACACACGGACAGGCCTCTTTCATACTGGAGTAATTCATCCGCTTCATTTACAGACATCAGTAAAACGTGACGTGACGTCCGTATTTAGAATACAACAGCAGCGCTTATTTTCCAGATCCAAACTTAGCGTTGCACAAAGCTTGCTTAATAGCGACATCAATTCATTCCAATCCACATTAAATGTCGCGCTCTGCGCGTTCATTCATCCGCATGGTATCGCTCATTTCATTAGCTTCAATAGCGTGACGCATCCATTATGGTTACTTGGTTAGATCCTTCCAATCGATCCAATTTCAATACTTGTGTCCGTATCAGAGTGAAGATTTCAACTTGAATGTAGGGCCAATATGCCTTTCTTTTATCACCAGAGATATACAGTTCAACAACGTGCTCACACTTTGGGACTTGGGCGTCTTGTTGTTTACTCACTTGTAGTTGTTTGTCGATGGTGATTGATGATGACTGCAACAGGTTGATTGTAGCAGCCCCTCGATTGATGAAAGAATGACAAGTTTGGGTGGTCTTTGGGTGAAAACTATAAGGATATAGAATAAATACAGTTACAATCGAATAATCTCATAGTTTCACTACTAAAATCTGTGCAATAAACTTGTCACTTCAGCAGTACAATCAATAAAAATGGTTAATTTATGGTCAATTATAAATACAGTGATACAAAACTCAAGTCATTTCAATTATAAGACAAGGAAAATGCACAATAACCAAAAGTACCACAACCAAACGAAAACCAAACAAATACAATCATGAATGATATACTCCAAATGGAAACTAGACAAATAAATAATCGTGTATACCTCACTCCGCATAACCAACTTGAACCTCAGGGCACATCAACAGTCACCGATGGTCACATTTACACATAGTGTGACGGACAGGCACTGTAGACAATAGACAACTTCAGTCACTAAAAGTTCACTACAACTGCAAATGTCACAGGCTTTAACACTGCTTAATGAATAAGAGTAGGCTACAAACATAATAAGAGTCACATAAACAGTCAAACCTTTCATACCGTGTGGTCTGGTGCAAACACACACACACACACACACACACACACACACACACACACACGCACACACACACACACACACACACACACACACACACACGTGCTCTCTCCCTCTGCTCACTCTGGAGTCTGGCTGTGTGAAATGAGTCTATTGGTCTGAGGTGAGTGAAGCTAACAGGCTTCAGCTATGTATGGATAGGTAACAGGAGGTGTCAAAGTAAAAGTATGCCAAGAAGTATCCAAACAAACAACAAAATAAGACAAACAATAAATAAAGAATAAACAGACTTCAAACTAAATAAATTATTGCAGAACAAACTGTCACTGGCAGTTACATTGATATTATGGTAGGAGTTTGTTTTGTCTTTTGTGTGAGTGTAATGGTTTCAAAATAAACGGGGCAAATGTAACCCAGTTTACTGTATGTTTTTTTTTTAAGCCACAACACTTCAAACAAACAACATTTCAAACAAACATTTCAAATAATCATCATTTCAAACAAATCATACAAACTCACCAATTCAGTTCAACCAGTTCAGCTCATCAGTTCAGTTCATCAGTTCAGTTCAGTATTTAGAGTCTAAAATCAATGATCAGGGTCAGTGTTAATGTCATGTATTGTTAAGGAAGAGTAAAATGGTAAAATGTTTGCAGAAGAAAGGGGATACAGACCTGCCACAGCCAGTGATGTGCACCTCACTGACTGAGACAAAATGGCTGTGCTTTATACTAGGGTGTGGTGATGATTAGGGTGTGGTGATGATTGCTGATTGAAACTGGTGTGACTGAGTGAGTGAGCGATGAGCTGTAAACTGATGCAGTACCTGTGACCATACAAATGCATGCATACAACCAGATACAAATACATACAGTAAACCTGGGTTACACAAACAAAACAAGAACAGGCTCCAGACATAAACTAAATAAAGGTCTCAAAAAACAGATGAGCGCAGGGTTCAATTTTCCACCGCTGCGGGGGGGGGGGGGGGGGTGCAGGGAGGCGGGGCTGCGGGGAGCCCCCATGAGGATCATCAGAACTCTTCGGCTCTGCGTATTAGAAATAGAATTCATAATTATAGGGTTAGTGGAGTATTTTAGTTCTCTAATAAACTATTTTAGCATCAACTGTTGTTAACGATATATCAGTGAATACAATACAACCAAAAACTGTGATGGTTGTGGTTTATCTACTACCTAATTGCTCTTCTCTTGTATCCTGTGGTCAGGTAGGGCACCTAGTGGTTGACAAGTGATTTAGCATGAAGGTTAAAATGTAATGATCTATTTCTATGGAAATAGAACAATACAACTGTAGCAGTTGAAGAAATGAATGCAATAACTATTGACAGATCTCTTTATGATCATCAAATACAGTAATAAAAAACTTTTTAAGAAACACATAAATAGATACCACTTTATTAGGTACATGCATATTAACATGTACATCAAAATATTAAAAGATATGGCTGTGGGTATCACGTTCCATTCCTTAGTGAATGTTTGTTCCAAGTATTATTAATTATAGGTCTACTGTACAAATAGTGACACAACTGTAGTTTTCTTCTAATTCTATCATTTCCTATACCTTTCAATCAGCCTTTGAGCATACTACTATAAATTACACCAACACTAATACTGTACATGAGTGATGGTGTTAACCATTGGTTGAAGTCCCTTTCCCTACACTATCCATTATGGATGACCATATCATCAAAGTTCTTGTTCATGAGCAATGCAATAATAGAACACAGTATTCTGCAATAACTATCCATCTATTTAGAGGCGACTGACAGCACATAGCTGATGAGGTGAAGGGGTGAGGGTGAAACCGACAGTTGCCGTCAGATCCAGTTCATCCTCTGTTACCCCAGGTGGAGGAGTGAAACGAAAGCGCTGCAGGAGAGAGGTGAGGAAGAGGAAGACCTCCATCTTGGCCAAGCTCTCTCCTGGACATGCCCTACGACCTGAAAAAATAAGTTATTGCAACTGTTAGAACTGTGGTTGAACTGGGGTGCACCCATCAGGACGCAAGGAAGCTGTGTGCGGAAGTGTTTGTGTCACCCCCCATTGGGCACAAGTGAAAGTACTTTTGGAGTTCTATTAGATTTTGGAGCTCTATTGAGGCCCTTGGCTTCAACATGCAATTGCAATCTGGGTATGATTGGATTTGGAAGTTAATATTCTTGTAAGAAATAGCCCTCACCGACACATTTAGGCACAGCTTGGCAGAGATAATTACAATATGCCTGGCAAAACTGCAACATTCACACTCAATACTGAAAAATACTAAGGCAATTACCTGCAGAAAAGGGCATGAAGGCTTTTCTCTTGACAAACTGGCCCTCTTTATCCAGAAAGTTATTGGGGTTAAACGTGTGTGGACTTTCCCATTCAGTCTCATCATTCAGGACAGAAGTAAGTAGAGGAATCACAGGAGTTCCCTGTTCCCAAAGATAACAGGTCTATTACATGATGACCCAAAACATTGAGTATTGTTTCATGTTTTCAGATGGACATATCGTATGTCATGCACAAATATATATATAATATATATATATATAGTTTTTTATTGTAATTTAAAAGTAATTTACCTTCTTGATGAAATAGCCCTGGAAGGTGACATCTTGGCTAGTGATGTGAGGAATTGACAAAGGAACAATGTTGGCTACTCTGTGGATCTCATGGATAACAGCATCAGTGTAGGGTAGGTTCTTCCTGTCCTCAACACGCACCTGACGACTTCCAGTCACCCTGCTAAGCTCTTCCTGAACCTCATCTGGGAAAACGGGAAAGGAATAAGCATTACAATAATTCTACCGTCTCATAAGCACTTTAAATAGAATTTCACCAGAGAAAGCTATAGAGCTATAAAAGCTATAGTATTTGTCGGCTCATATCTGTCATCAGATACTGTATGTCATAGTAATGTCATAGACTAGTCTACCTTGAATATGAGGGTACTTGGCCATCAACAGTAGACCCCATCTAATTGTATTTCCTGTAGTATCAGTTCCAGCCGCAAACAAATTCATCACACTGTTGACCAGGTTGTCATCATGATAATGTGAATCCATGATTCCAGAGTCCTAAAATCAACAGACAGGTGACAAAGTAAAATAAGTGTTGATGGGTACAATAGTAGCGTAAGAGCACTACTAGAATTTGTATTTTACCTCCAAACCCTTCTTCCGCATCAGGAATGAATCTATAAAGCCTCTGAGCATTTGAGGGTTCAGAGTTTCCTTCATTCCCCTAATTAGTCTCCTTGTCTCTTCTCTGTTGTTTTCAATAATCTTCATCAGGAGCCTCCAGGTTTTCATCCAAGGGCCGAGCCAGGGAAAGACATTGTACACCTGTAATGCAAATAATGACATTTTAAAGTTAGGGTTACACCATGGTTTCCATGACATGACTAAATTAATACAGATTAAAGACTATAATAACAGATTGTACTACACCTGAATGGCAGCTGATCCTGTAAGACGTATAGCTTCATTGTCTCCGTCCACCATTGCTTGGAACACAGGATCAGTGTATTCAAACCTGTCTCCATAGACAATGGCTGATATAACATTGGACGCTGCATAAGTCACTGCCTGGGTTGAATCAAAGGCTTTGCCTGTGACAAACAGAATCCATATTAGGTCAAGTTATGCATTTAATATTTATTTTGAAATGAACATTTATTTTTGGCATTATGACTTCCACTGTTCACAACATTTAGTTACCTTCATGTTTTTCAATTGTGTCAATCAGGTAATGACATTCCTGTATGATGTTCTCTTCACTCATCCTCTTTCCCATGCCAAAGTCTCTCAGGTTAGTCAAGGCAAAGCGCCTCATCTCTTTCCAGGACTGACCATTGGCCAAAATTATACCTGCACGCGCGCACACACGCACACTTTTTTTTACAAAAACATTAGCCTTGTCCAAGGCAGAAAAGATGTGACAAATGAACTGAGTTACACAAAACATACAGAACTTTACCATGCCCTTTATTTAAGTCATAGAATACAGGAGTGATCTCTCTGTCTCCAAACTCCTCAGCATAGTTGACCAGAGCCTGTTTGACTGTCTTGTATCCTGCCAGGACCACTACTTTCTTATGTCCAAGGTGGATTGTGAACACTGGTCCATATTTCTTGGCCAGCTACAGAGAAAGTGTGAGATGTGCAGTAAAATCATGCTCTACAGCAGTGGTTCCCAAACCTTTGAGCTGAAAATAGCAGATCTACAAGTTCAAAACCTGTCGCGATGTGATACTTTCGGAGCTTGTAGATCTGCTATTTCCACAAGTTCTTCAACTTTTTTTCCTTTTTTTTGCGAGTGAGAATTACTTCGTTTTACATTTTCAGAAATTCTCTGGAAAGATGTTTGGGAAACAGTGCTCAGAGTGCAATATGTTTTAACACTCATTTGATAATGTTCACTTACAGTGAGTCAATATAATTTCATTTACAGGTGTTTTTGCTTGTCACAGACGGTATGAAACAAAGGAACACATACATATGGTTAACACAATCTTACATGACAAAGAGAGGTGTGCATACTACTGAGATCCAGCTGCAGTAGGTTTCCAATCAGAGGCAGAGGCCTGGGTCCTGGAGGTTCCTTCCTTTGTTCCTGGGTGCTGGAGGAGAGGAGGTAGAGAACAAACAGGAAAACAACAGCTCCCAGCAGCATGATTGAACTGGCAGACTGTAAAAGATGATCTTCTAAAAAACACATTGTATTCAAACTCTCAACTTGCGTCCCTGAAGTGAGCTGGCAAATCGTGCTTCCCCTGAATTCTAAAGTAACTCTCTTTGTTTGTGGCAACTGGTGCATTATGCCAAAGCCACGCATGCAGCTGGAGGTAATAACTTTAATTTTGGGTGCGTTTCATTTTGGAGTACTGGGTGTCCAGGCTGGAGACCTGAAACCACAACAACCTGCATCAAAATATTTGCTCTATCTCTCCCATATATATATATATATATATATCACTCATTCTTGAGATGAGGGACAAAAGTGGAAAAAACATGTCCCACACATAAGAGCCTTATTTTATGTAAAAAATAAATTAATTCATAAAAATAAAAGCACTTGCAAAGTTAAGTGTAATACAGTTGTGTATTATTATGCCCTTAATTTCATTATAATTGTTTTCATATTCCATCTGAATTAGTTAAAAGCAGGCCCTGTACCCAAAAAGGCCTGTATTTAGCCTGTCCCCAGCAAGTGGCCACAATTTCAAACTGCCAAAAAAGTGTCTAATACTGTCACAATCACATAAATATACATACTAAATTAAAGTAGATTGTCAACAACATAGCAAATAATATACAGAGTTAATTTTAATTTATATTTTCTATTAAATATCTCCTATCAAATGTTCGTCCCACGTCTCCGTCAACTCCGTCAGGTTTTTTTAAAAGTCTTAAATTAATCAGAAAATATTGTCCACAGATTTAGCCTGAAGACTCCTTTTCCAAGTCCCATTTATATTTGTTGCAACAGTGGAGTACCTGGTCTGACAAGCATTCAATTGTTTGATATTTTAAACAAACAATGTTGATAACAATGTGGTCACAGCTTTTACATGTCAACTCCGTCAGGACATTTTTATGATCTTTGTTAAGAATTCCAAAATAATGTTTATTATTTTAGTTTAGGGGTTAGGTTTAGCTAACAAAATTAAGCAAAAACAAAATGGCTACATTGTACTAAAGAGGGTTAAGATGAAAACAAATGCCATTTTGTCAACTCCGTCAGACGTCAACTCCGTCAGATTTTGTGTCTGACGGAGTTGACGTGTATCTGACGGAGTTGACAAAAGTGTTCCTAAAACAATAAAATTATTGTTTTTGAATAATGGGCAGTATTCTAATTTGGCACACAGTTAGAGCATGCCTTAAGGAACATTTTTGGCTATGGGGCCATCACAGATTTGTCTCGTGGTGACCATGGCAGCCATATTACAAAAGAGCCGCCACCTAATGTTATTTTACAATAACTCAAGTTCTACACCACCTAGGATCTTGATTCTGGTGACTAAGACCTCATTTTCAAGGATGAGGGATACAGTGGTACAATTTAGACTTTCCCTGTGACCATGGCAGCCATTTTTCAAAATGGCCGCCACCTGCTGTTATTTTACAATAACTCAAGTTCTACACCACCTAGGATCTTGATTCTGGTGACTAATCATACATTTTCAAGGATGTGGGGTACATTGGTAATATTTAGATTTGTCCTGTGACCATAGCAGCCTTTTTTTTTTCAAAATGGCCGCCACCTGCTGTTATTTTACAATAACTCAAGTTTTAGACCACCTAGGATCTTGATTTTGGCGACTAATCATACATTTTAAAAGATGAGAAATACAGTGGTACTATTTAGATTTGTCCTGTGACCATGGCAGCCATTGTTTTTCAAAATGACCACCAACCTGCTGTTATTTTACCAATAACTCAAGTTTTAGACCACCAAGGATCTTGATTCTGGCGACTAATCATTACATTTTCAAGGATGAACTTTCTCTGGGAGAGGTAAGGGCTTATTTCAGGTGCAGGTTGAGTTTCTACTGACAGGACATTAAAAGGAGGTGGGCTTTCTGGCCTTTGACTTGCCCATTTCAGGTACAGATGCACAGTTTGACTTCACTGGCCACTGCAGGGAACTGTGGGGGAGAAACTTTGGTCTCTTGACACCCCGATTAGGTTCAGGGTTTTTTTTGGTGGAGACTTGCCTTTCATGACATCTTTGCTGCAGCAGTTGATCTCCTTACTGCCAGTGGTGGCACACTCTGGGTCTCTGGGGCATTGTATCTTGGTGGCCTCCTGCCAGTGTTTCTCCATCCTTCTCCTGAGCTCTGTGTTCTGGGGCTCTGTTATAGTCAACTTACATTGTCTTGGCTGGAGATTGCTTTCCTGCAGGGTCCAGCCCAGTCTTGTGCAGATGGCTGCTGGCCCACCTGGAGGCCCCAACCTCACTTGTTCGGTTGGTGTGATTAGGTGGGGTGGTCTTCCCCAATCAGGATGAGGGGTTTGACCCTTTCAAACGGCAGTCTGGCCAAGTGTCTGTATTTAGTTGTGAGTTTAGATACAGGATACGATTGCTCACCCAGCCCCAGGTGACATGAGGTGAAGGCTCCTTTGATTTGGTAACATTGCTTTGGTTGACATGCTGGGGACACAGAAAGACACTGATGCCTTCAGTGTCTGCACATCCTGCCTGATGGTCCTGAAGCCAAATCTTCTGTCTTCAGTCTTTCGCTCACTGTTCACTGCTCACTGTTCACCTCACCGAATTTAGCCCAAGGAGTTTGACCCCTAGTTTGGCCATAGACCCCCTAGTTTGGCCATAGCCACTTGCCCAAATGTGCCGACATGTGCTGACCTCATCACATCTGTGATGATGGCTATGGCCGTTTTTAGCCAACGTAGTGTTTTTTGTGCAAAACTAATGCTTGGAATGGATCCAGAATCATGAAAAGCCCCTAGTTTGACATGCCACATGCTACTTAAAGCATAATGAGATTTAGAACATTTAGCCTTATATTGGTTGTTGATGGTACCCAACTTTCAGCAGCTGTCAAACATGCCCCTAGGGTGGTCAAATAGAAACCAATGTGGGATATGTTAGTAGACACCTTTACAAACATTGGTGAAGAAAATTCTTGGTAAGAAATGTATTCACAGATTTTATATTATTCTGATAATATTCCCTGAGTAAATTGGTAAAATAATAGCAGGTCCACCATTTTTGAAAATGTCTACCATCCATGGTCACAGGATAAATCTAAATAGTACAACTGTATTCCTCACCCTTGAAAATGTATGATTAGTCACCAGAATCAAGATCCTAGGTGGTGTAGAACTTGAGTTATTGGGAAATAACAGAAAGTTGGCGGCCATTTTGAAAAATGTCTACCATGGTCACAGGACAAATCTAAATAGTACCAATGTATCCCACATCCTTGAAAATGTATGATTAGTCACCAGAATCAAGATCCTAGGTGGTGTAGAACTTGAGTTATTGGGAAATAACAGAAAGTTGGCGGCCATTTTGAAAAATGGCTGCCATGTTCACAGGGCAAATCTAAATAGTACCACTGTATTCCTCATCCTTGAAAATGTGGGATTAGTCACCAGAATCAAGATCCTAGGTGGTCTAGAACCTAAATCAGTTAAACGTGTCAACTCCGTCAGATGTTCGTCAACTCCGTCAGACGTTCGTCCCGTGATGTTTTTGTTAATTTCCAAAGAAATAGAAAATTCGCTGTCAAATCTTTTGTGCTTATGTATTGAAACACCAACTGAAATGATACGTAATGATGGTTTTTGTTTTTTTTTACATGGTTTTCATGTTATAATATTGAAAATAAAGGTTGAAATGACGGTTTTGAGAAATTGGATATTTCATAATAGTGTGATATTGGAACAAAATAATATTAAAAGATTTGTATTACTTAACTTGATTACTGAAAGCCATTATAAGATAACTGAGGACTTTATATTATTGTTGAAATGATAAAATTCAATTAAAAGGGATTTTAGTGTGTCTGACGGAGTTGACATGAATCAGGTATTAAGTGCATAAATGTCCCATTTTAGAAAGAAATGTTATGCGAAAAACCTGTTCCTTCTCAAGATTGGTAGTTGAGACCTGTGTCTACAAATACATCTATTTGATTTGAATGTATCTTAAAAAAAAAAAAAATCCAGTTTGAAAAAGGTTTTGTCCCTTATCTCAAGAATGGGTGATATATATATATATATATATATATATATATATATACACACACACACACAACAACCTGCATCAAAATATTTGCTCTCTCTCTCTCCCATATATATATATGGGAGAGAGAGAGAGCAAATATTTTGATGCAGGTTGTTGTGTGTGTGTGTGTGTGTGTGTGTGTGTGTGTGTGTGTGTGTGTGTGTATATATATATATATGTGTGTATATATATATATATATATATATATATATATATATATACATACACACAAGATTTTCTTGGGGCATTTTCTGCCTTTATTGATAGTCTAGTAACAGTCATCGACCAAAGTGCTGTACAAGTAAAAAAAAATCACACCCGTGTGAACCGAGTGGTGCAACTCCCCTCTCTCTCTCCCCTCCCACATCTCTCTCTCTCTCGCTCTCACTCTCTCTCTCTCTCTCTCTCTCTCTCATTAGCAGGCAACAGCGCCCCTACTGGTACTCATATGATGCTCATACATACATAGGTGATCGTATAGGTGACCACGGACAAAGCTGTTCCTTGGAGTGGTTGCACCACTCAAAAACATATACTGTGCATCAACAATACAATCAAATAAGATAAATACATCAATATCAAGCGGGTACATATGGATATAATAATACACTAAGATAAGAGTTTGGAAATAAACTAGGCTGTGATTAAAAGACAAAAAAAAAATGGGTCTCAAAGACTTAAAAGTCTCAATGGACTGGGCGAATCTGATGTGAAGAGGAAGGCTATTCCAGAGCCTAGGGGCAGCCAGAGCCTTAGATTAGATGGCTCTGGGGACAGCCACAGCAAAAGCACGGTCTCCCCTGGTTTTAAGTAGGGCTTTTTTGGGGGTCAATAGTGAAAGGTGCGCTGACCGCCTTATGGTGTTCAAGAAGTTCTGCCAAATAAAAGGGGGCCAGCCCATTGAGGGATTTAAAAGCAATTATCAAAAATGTAAAATCAATCCTAAATTTGACAGGGAGCCAAATGAGGCCAAGATAGGGGAGATATGGTCGAATTTAAATGAGCTGCCGATAATTATGGCAAGGTTTTTAACATGGGGACGGATGTTGGGCGTGAAAGTGCCAAAAGTATGGGGAGGGATAGGCGTGTCATGGCCAAAGATAATTATTTCGGTTTTGTTGTCATTTAAGTGTCATGAAGCCTCTTCGACCCTGGATTTGAACCTGGTTTTCTGCGTGCTGACATTTTTACCATTGAGCTACGTAATTGAGTTATTGAGAGCCGACCTGCACGTGCTCACAATGCACAGGAGGGACCATTTTATCTTGACCATCAAGTCAACATATGTCAGTTAATACAATCCAACCAAAAACTGTGGTGGTTGTAGTTGGTCTCCTTCCTTCACTTCTATTGAGAAATGTATATTATGTGATCAGGTATAGGACCAATAATGGTTGATATGTGATTATGCTGCAATTAATCTTCTGAAAGACAAGTTCAGTTAGTACCACAACAATAGAATGTCAGCACTCATGCAGGGAACTAGCCCCGCAAGCAGAACCCAAATGTAGTAAAGTTTCTGACACTTTGATTACTTTACCGACAATCAAATTTCATAAAAGCTTTATGTAGGGTTCCGAGAGGGGCTAGCAGGGAACCTGGTTTCAAGTCCCGGCTAGGACATGAAGGTTATGGACTGCAGCTTAAAGAGCTGATGAACAATACAACTGTGGCAGCAAGAAATGAATGCAATAACCATTGACAGATCTATTCATGATCATCCAATACAGTAATGGGAAATTATTTAAGAAAGACCTGTCAAATATAAACAAGTTTATGCTGTACGGAATACATAGTAGTGCATTAAAATAATAAATACATCTGTGGATATCAGGTTGCATTGCTTGAGTGAATGTTCTACTTCTGTGTTATTATACTGTCCAAATACTGAGATAAACTGTAGTTCTATTAACATTCTATTATGTATTTCCTATACCTTTAAATCAGCCTTTGATCGTAGCATAATACTATAAATGACACGGACAGTAATACTGTACATGAGTGATGGTGTCTGAACATTGGCTCAAATCCATTTACCTACACTAACACTATTCATTACAAAGTTCTTGTTTATGAGCAATGCAACAATGGAAAATATTCTGCAAGAACCGTCCTATTTAGAGGCGACTGACAGCACATAGCTGATGAGGTGAAGGGGCGAGGGTGAAACCAACAGTTGCCGTCAGATCCAGTTCATCCTCTGTTACCCCAGGTGGAGGAGTGAAACGAAAGCGCTGCAGGAGAGAGGTGAGGAAGAGGAAGACCTCCATCTTGGCCAGGATCTCTCCTGGACATGCCCTACGACCTGAAAAAATAGGTTATTGCAACTGTTAGAACTGTGGTTGAACTGGGGTGCACCCATCAGGACGCAAGGAAGCTGTGTGCGGAAGTGTTTGTGTCGCCCCCCATTGGGCACAAGTGAAAGTACTTTTGGAGTTCTATTAGATTTTGGAGCTCTATTGAGGCCCTTGGCTTCAACATGCAATTGCAATGTGGATATGATTGGATTTGGAAGTTAATATTCTTGTAAGAAATAGCCCTCACCGACACATTTAGGCACAGCTTGGCAGAGATAATTACAATATGCCTGGCAAAACTGCAACATTCACACTCAATACTGAAAAATACTAAGGCAATTACCTGCAGAAAAGGGCATGAAGGCTTTTCTCTTGACAAACTGGCCCTCTTTATCCAGAAAGTTATTGGGGTTAAACGTGTGTGGACTTTCCCATTCAGTCTCATCATTCAGGACAGAAGTAAGTAGAGGAATCACAGGAGTTCCCTGTTCCCAAAGATAACAGGTCTATTACATGATGACCCAAAACATTGAGTATTGTTTCATGTTTTCAGATGGACATATCGTATGTCATGCACAAATATATATATATATATATATATATTTTTTTTAATTGTAATTTAAAAGTAATTTACCTTCTTGATGAAATAGCCCTGGAAGGTGACATCTTGGCTAGTGATGTGAGGAATTGACAAAGGAACAATGTTGGCTACTCTGTGGATCTCATGGATAACAGCATCAGTGTAGGGTAGGTTCTTCCTGTCCTCAACACGCACCTGACGACTTCCCGTCACCCTGCTAAGCTCTTCCTGAACCTCATCTGGGAAAACGGGAAAGGAATAAGCATTACAATAATTCTACCGTCTCATAAGCACTTTAAATAGAATTTCACCAGAGAAAGCTATAGAGCTATAAAAGCTATAGTATTTGTCGGCTCATATCTGTTATCAGATATGTCATAGTAATGTCATAGTCTACCTTGAATATGAGGGTACTTGGCCATCAACAGTAGACCCCATCTAATTGTATTTCCTGTAGTATCAGTTCCAGCTACAAACAAATTCATCACACTGTTGACCAGGTTGTCATCATGATAATGTGAATCCATGATTCCAGAGTCCTAAAATCAACAGACAGGTGACAAAGTAAAATAAGTGTTGATGGGTACAATAGTAGCGTAAGAGCACTACTAGAATTTGTATTTTACCTCCAAACCCTTCTTCCGCATCAGGAATGAATCTATAAAGCCTCTGAGCATTTGAGGGTTCAGAGTTTCCTTCAGACCCCTAATTAGTCTCCTTGTCTCCTCTCTGTTGTTTTCAATAATCTTCATCAGGAGCCTCCAGGTTTTCATCCAAGGGCCGAGCCAGGGAAAGACATTGTACACCTGTAATGCAAATAAGACATTTTAAAGTTAGGGTTACACCATGGTTTCCATGACATAATGACTAAATTAATACAGATTAAAGACTATAATAACAGATTGTCCTTTTTTACCTGAATGGCAGCTGATCCTGTAAGACGTACAGCTTCATTGTCTCCGTCCACCATTGCTTGGAACACAGGATCAGTGTATTCAAACCTGTCTCCATAGACAATGGCTGATATAACATTGGACGCTGCATAAGTCACTGCCTGGGTTGAATCAAAGGCTTTGCCTGTGACAAACAAAATCCATATTAGGTCAAGTTATGCATTTAATATTTATTTTGAAATGAACATTTATTTTTATGTGGCATTATGACTTTCACTGTTCACAACATTTAGTTACCTTCATGTTTTTCAATTGTGTCAATCAGGTAATGACATTCCTGTATGATGTTCTCTTCACTCATCCTCTTTCCCATGCCAAAGTCTCTCAGGTTAGTCAAGGCAAAGCGCCTCATCTCTTTCCAGGACTCACCATTGGTCAAAATTATACCTATGCGCGCGCGCACACACGCACACACACGCACACGCACCAAAAAAACAAACAAAAAAAACATTAGCCTTGTCCAAGGCAGAAAATGACAAATGAACTGAGTTACACAAAACATACAGAACTTTACCATGTCCTTTACTCCAGTCATACCATACAGGAGTGATCTCTCTGTCTCCAAACTCCTCAGCATAGTTGACCAGAGCCTGTTTGACTGTCTTGTATCCTGCCAGGACCACTACTTTCTTATGTCCAAGGTGGATTGTGAACACTGGTCCATATTTCTTGGCCAGCTACAGAGAAAGTGTGAGATGTGTAAAATCATGCTCTACAGCAGTGGTTCCCAAACCTTTGAGCTGAAAATAGCAGATCTACAAGTTCAAAACCTGTCGCGATGTGATACTTTCGGAGCTTGTAGATCTGCTATTTCCACAAGTTCTTCAACTTTTTTCCCTTTTTTTTGCGAGTGAGAATTTCTTAATTGTTTTACATTTTCAGAAATTCTCTGGAAAGATGTTTGGAAAACAGTGCTCAGAGTGCAATATGTTTTAAGAGACTCATTTGATAATAATGTTTACTTACAGTGAGTCAATATAATTTCATTTACAGGTGTTTTTGCTTGTCACAGACGGTATGAAACAAAGGAACACATACATATGGTTAACACAATCTTACATGACAAAGGGAGGTGTGTATACTACTGAGATCCAGCTGCAGTAGGTTTCCAAGCAGAGGCAGAGGCCTGGGTCCTGGAGGTTCCTTCCTTTGTTCCTGGGTGCTGGAGGAGAGGAGGTAGAGAACAAACAGGAAAACAACAGCTCCCAGCAGCATGATTGAACTGGCAGACTGTAAAAGATGATCTTCTAAAAAACGCATTGTATTCAAACTCTCAACTTGCATCCCTGAAGTGAGCTGGCAAATCGTGCTTCCCCTGAATTCTAAAGTAACTCTCTCTTGTTTGTTTGTTTGCAACTGGTGCAACTGCTGCATTATGCCGAAGCCACGCATGCAGCTGGAGGTAATAACTTTAATTTTGGGTGCGTTTCATTTTGGAGTACTGGGTGTCCAGGCTGGAGACCTGAAACAACCTGAATCAAAATATTTGCTCTCTCTCTCTCTCTCTCTCTCTCTCTCTCTCTCTCATATATATGTATGTATGTATATATATATATATATATATATATATATATATATATATATATATATATTGATAGTCTAGTAACAGAAATCAAATCAAACGTTATTTATGCACATTTCAAAATGACTGTCATTGGGGGAAATTATCAAAATATTTAGGGTATAAAATATCACTCTAAGTAGTATTACCAAGGTATATTTACCATCAAGCTATTATTAAAGTATTTACATTATATATAGGAAATAAAAAGGTAATCATAATGAGAAAATTGTATTCATATAGGACAACTAATACATATTGACCAGGCCTCACTAAATGTAAAGTACACATGCAGTCTTCCACACGCACACACTCTCTCTCTCAGGTCCCCACAACAGGTCAGCCCACCCTCTCGACCGGACTGTGCAAACAAATGGAGGGACCGTCCAGGGTCCACACATTCACACACACACACACACATACACACTAGTTGATCTACTGTCACATTTAAGAAAGCTCACATACACACATAAACATGATCTCATAATGACTGGCACATTTAATTGAACAAAACACATCACATACACCCACACATAGGGAGCAGAGTCCGGAAAAAGAGGTCCAACACGACACTTCAAATTGGGAGGATGGCCAAGAGCACCCCCTGAAGAAATGAACTATTCTCTGATTGGACTATATTCAAAACTTGGAAGTATTAAATAACTGTCGATTCCATGGAATCGGCACTCTCTAGAAATGATGTGACACCAAGGTCACGGACGGAATGGAGAGTCCAGAGGTCTACCGGTGGCTAATTCGTTTGACTTCTGTCGGTAACCATATTTGTTCTTATGATTGTATAGGCTCATATTATATTGTTGTAGACTATAGGGCCAAACATTATTGTACACTATTTTATTAGGGCTTTTGATTATTAAAACGTATAGATAATTATAACTCTTTGCTGTGTAATTATTCCAGAGGTTGGTACCATTTTATGGGAAATAATCATGCAAACGAACGCGTGTTGATGTTGACATCTGGGTTTTTTTGTCTTTACCTCCTTGGAGGTTGAAGGTGAAAGGCCAGAGGTTAAAATCTTCTCCATCATCGACCAAAGTGCTGTACAAGTAAAAGAAAAACCATATAGCATCAACAATACAATCAAATAAGATCAATACATCAATATCAAGCGGGTACATATGGATATAATAAGACACTAAGATAAGAGGTAAGAGTTTGGAATTAAACTAGGCTGTGATTAAAAGCCAGGTCGAAAAAATGGGTCTCATAAAGACTTAAAAGTGTCAATGGACTGGGAGGATCTGATGTGAAGAGGAAGGCTATTCCAGAGCCTAGGGGCAGCCAGAGCCTTAGATTAGATGGCTCTGGGGACAGCCACAGCAAAAGCTGGTTTTAAGTAGGGCTGTTTTGGTCAATAGTGAATAGTTTGGGTCAATAGTGAAAGGTGCGCTGACCGGCTTATGGTGTTCAAGAAGTTCTGTCAAATAAAAGGGGGCCAGCCCATTGAGGGATTTAAAAGCAATTATCAAAAAGGTAAAATCAATCCTAAATTTGACAGGGAGCCAGTGGAGTGAGGCCAAGATAGGGGAGATATGGTCGTGCTTTTTTGAGGAGGCACGCGGCAGCATTTTGTACTAACTGCAGTCGTATAGTATAAACTTTATAAAGCATAATCTAATCTAGAGGAAATAAAAGCGTGAATTAGTGTTTCAAGTTGCTTCGGGGGAAGATATGGTTTTACTTTAGCAATCAAATGCAGCTGGAAGAAACTGGTTTGACAGAGGATATTTGCTTGTCGAATTTAAATGAGCTGCCGATAATTATGCCAAGGTTTTTAACATGGGGACGGATGTTGGGCGTGAAAGTGCCAAAAGTATGGGGAGGCATAGGCGTGTCATGGCCAAAGATAATTATTTCGTTGTCATTTAAGTGAAGAAAGTTTGTGGCCATCCAGATTTTTATGTCATGAAGGCACCCAGAATGGAGCCCTGTGGGACTCTAGAGCTGAGGGGGGAGGTGGGAGAGATGTTCAGTCAGTGACCAATCTGGGAACCCATCGGCTTAAAAAATAAAGGAAAAACCAGTGCCCTGTTTTCCGCAGCGTAGCACGGAATCTGTTCTTGAGATATTAGGGAGTCACAAGCAGCCGAGGTGGACGGGTGGGAAATTTCGTATATAGTATTTTTTATTGGCTTTAAGTAGCATGTCAAACTAGGGGTTCTTGATTCTGAATCCATTCCAAGCATTAGTTTTGCACAAAATACAGCCATAGCCACTTGCCCAAATGTGCCCAAAATGTGCTGACATCATCACATTTGTGCTGGATTCAGAATCATGAAAACCCCCTAGTTTGACATGTCACATGCTACTTCAAGGCGCATAAGGAAAGTTTGACATTTTTTACAATTTTGCCTGCCATAATAATAATAATAATAATAATAGCTCAAATTTCTAAATACCCAAAGCGCTTTACATAAGAACACTAGGAACAAACTTTATTAGGAAAAAAACAAAGTAAAACAAAACAGATACAACAACAGTACACGGTTAAAAAGATAAAAGGATAAACGAGGGAAGGGGGGGACCTTAGCCAGACCTCAGCTGGGGAAAGCTATCCTGAAGAGGTGGGTTAATGGTAGGGTCACAAGAAATCCCTATAAAAAAATAAAATTGCTCAATACTGACAGCCGGTCAGCAAGTGGATTCATGAATGTATAGACAATATTTTAGGCCAATAAAAGACCATACCAAATTTCCCACTTTAAACAAAAGAAGCCTGTCTGTTTAAGCCAGACTATAAATAGACATAGTGCATAACTGTAGTCCCAGCTTTCCATGAAGGTGGCATATCTGTTTACAGTGTCCAATAATCTAGGCAGCAGATTTGAACGATAAACATAAGGTGTCATTTGTCTTTCCGATTCAAAGCTTCTGCCAAGCCAATCAAACGAAGCTATGGGCAATGAACTGGAACAGGTAGTGGTGGAAAAAATACTCAATTGTTTTACTTAAGTAAAAGTATCAATACGGCAATGGAGAACTAATCCGTTACAAGTAAAAGTCAGGAATTCAACAGTATTGGCATCAAAATGTACTTAAAGAGCCTACAGTACCAAAAGTAAAAGTACTCATTATGCAGAATGTCCCATTTCAACTTTTCAAATGTATACAAATCTTTTGAAAATAGCAGATCTACAAGCTCACAATGTGTCGCATTGTTCCCAGTGGGAACAGGACATGGGTAACATTCACAGTCAACCTCATGCATACATGTGTTCTGTTTTATCAAGTTCTCCACAGTCACTATCTAGTATTTACATCTGATGACGTCGTCTTTCAGTCCTGTATTAATCCTGAGTTTGGAGGTTCTATTAAAAAGAGAAGGGAATTTGCTTCCATTTGCGTAGAGCATTATTTTATTAAAAAAAATGCAATTACATATACATTTGACAAGGTCAATTCAATGGTACAGTACACACAATCACAATAATGTCAATTCCCTTTTCAAATGATACATTGTATTTCAGCATTATCAACCCTTCAATGTTACAAGTGTGCGGAAATTGCAAACTTTCTTTTGCTCAGACTAAAGACTGCAACAGCATTTCCACTGAAGTAACAAAGGTCAGGAGTTTTACCACTGGCTTATATTTAAGACACAACCATCATACTTTGTCGTATGATGGTTGGACGTATGTCGAAAATAGCCAATTTACAAGTTCACAAAGCGTTGCACGATGCTTTGTGAGCTTGTAGATCAGCAATGTTTTGAAATTTTAAAATATTCAAAGTGGCTAATAGGTCCTATGACCAATAAGCACCATGTGTTAGCAACTTCTGGGAATAATATGTAAAGAAGGAAAAAGATATGCACATCCCATTTCTTCCTTCATCTTCTGGGAATACCAGCCTATTTCTTAACACTTCCCATGCCTGCTAATTTGTCTCTCGTCAATGAAAGCACACTAAGCCATAACAAGCAAACGGTTAACAAAGCTGATTAATTTCACTCAATGCTTTTTGCTTTATCTAAATCATGAATACATTCATCTCAACTCTGTTTAGTGAGTTTTGAGAGTGGGAATGTTATTTTTCACCCGTACACTGTGGTAATCCAATGTCCTCTTCACATCTACTACAGAAACGGACTCTTACACAGGCTATGAAAGGAGGAAGACCATCTTCATCGTTCACTTGTTATTGTCATACATGTCATACATTATAATCTGCTCAAACATTCCTTCTGAAATATATTGGTTTTTCTGTCAGTTCTTAAAAAAGAGGCTATGACAGCACGATCCCATACACACAGGAAGGGGGGGGGGTATCATTGCTGTAATCACAAGCCGAGTTACACTGTCACACAAGATTTAAAATAACCAATCTACAAGCTCAAAAGTGACCTGATGTGTTACTTTGTGAGCGTGTAGGTCTGTTTTCCACACGCAACCATGAACTGTGTAGTGGTAATGGGCTGGTTTACTCACCCATAGCAGCTAATGTAATGCTCCTACACACATCAGTAAGTAATCATACCACAGCTGTAGAATAGTCTGAGGTAAGGGATGATGTGCGCTCTAACACCTGCAAATGGAAAGAAGACATACACACACACAGACATACTGAAGAGTTTTGTCAACGTGTTGCAGGAAAACCAAGGTATTGAGGGTACACGACAACCCTCAAGTCCTTGTAATTTTGCAGAAATTGATTGAAATCTGTCCGATGCAATCTTATCTATAGAGGCTTGCTTGCTTTACAAGGCAAGACATTTGAAAGTATTCTTTGTCAGATATAGAAACACGTGTGAAGAAATCTGATACTATTTCAGCAGCTAATGTCAGCCTTACTCCACACAGTAGGTGTCATGGAGCTTGTGGTCACTGAGTTTCCATGACAATATCACACACGCCACTGCAGATTTGTTTGGAAGGCAAAACAAAAGAGAAGCCAAGGATCCTTTTTCCCCACATGTGGTAAACCATCAGTCATGCTCAATGCCCTCTTTTCAAAATGTGCTAAATGTAATTTGAGGTCAAGTCTTCGTTCCGACAGGAACGGAGCTTCCAGTGTTTGCTCAATGGTTCCCAATGCCATGCAGTTTTAGAAGTACGGTAGTAATTCAGGCATGCATTCACTAATGCACCCGGTACACATCCAGAAATAGCTCTTAACGGGTAAATGGTTCAAGTACCATGAATATGTTATATTATTTACACCTGGCAAAAACACTAAGCGACTTTTAAGGATGATCAGGCATTATCAAGTATCGGGCGGGATAAACCCTCATTTGTTAGATAAGGCTAACGGTGGACAACCGATGGCTGTGTCATGGTTCATGGTTTATGCTCTCTTTGTAATCAACAATGTCAAAAACAGCATTCATTCTCAGAAACACAAAAATAAAGCGATAAAACAAAAAATATATAAATAACATAAAAGAAAGGCTACACGCATAAAAGTACACACACTGTTAAGTCATCGGTCATACACAGTGAAACAATAAAGCAGCGTAGTAACTAGACAGTAAAATCCTCAGTGTTCATTTAACTCTGAAAACAAATGAAACCAAATGGACCTGTAAAGTATGGTCAATTTGGTTCTATTTGGACTTCTCTCAGAGTAAAATCAACACCATGGATTTTACGGTGAAGTTACATTTTCCAGTGGTCATCTTCAAAGTTCAAACTCACATAAAAGGTGCAACATTTAAGATTTTCGATTTTCTTTTTTTCTTACTTGGTATATAATTGACCCCATTCCCACCAGTTACAACCGTTGCTTCATACTTTGCCTTATACAATAACAAGAAATAGCATGATTGAGGCTTGAGGCTGATGTTCGTCTGGCGGTCGAATCCCACCAAAGGGTCGCACAGAGCCACTGATACGCGGCCACATGAACGAACAGAGGCCCACGGCACCTCTAGCTTCCTCCTTGTAACCGCACAGCGGTGGAGGCCTGTGTGTTGTGTGTCCAATACGCACATATGTAGTAGTATAACTGTATATATAAAACACAGACCGTCCACGCACACCGTGGAACATGGATGGGACCCGATGGACGGATGGATGTCCTCTTCATTCTTCTCTTATTTCCTCCTGCTCTCTGTGCAGTGTTGGAACTGGGCAAAGCTGAGGAACACTTGCTCCAGTGATATCTGGCTCACGCAGTAGTCCTCTATACGGTATTTCTCTTTGGCTGCCTCCAGGGTGCCAAACACCTAGTTGTGGTGGGTGGGTGGGTGGGTTTGGAGAAAAAACATGAAAGTGTTGGGTAATACATTTAAAGGTGCTAGCAGCAGTATGTAAGGTTTTGTGAGGTCGAGGCTCCTGGATCGCTCATGGCATGTGTCATTGTGGCATTTATTACACGTTCTCTCCCCTAGAGGGGGCTCTAACATCAGAAATGAAATGACATGCAGGTTTTATGTACAAGCCCTTTTACCTGTGCCCAAGTGAGAGTCTTGTCAGTCAAGTGGTAGTGCACCATGCCATGGTGCTCATCCTTCAGTAGACTACCTGTGGTGGGAAAGAGACCATCTGGTCAAAATACATTTCCTCATCCATTTAGGCTGACGGCCAAGCTACACCGGGCATGTGTGCGTTTGACGTAAGCGCACTGCTCGCACAAAGTATGCGTGCAAAATGCCCCGGCTACACCAGATCTGTGGGGCGCGGCAGATTTGTGCGGGACCTTCCGGGAGGATATATAGATACGCGCGCATGGGGGCATACGCATCCTATTTTTAGAGCATGCGTAGGATGGCCCGCGCTATCCGTGCGTCTGGTGTAGCTGGTATCATTGACATATATTGGTCCTATCCAAACACACTGTACGCGCGCAGTAAACGTGCGCAGTAAACGCATACGCATGCGCGCAAAATTGCCTGGTGTAGCTTGGCCGTCAGTGGTAATCTGAACAACAAAATATTTGTTTCTGTCGATATGAATTTCAGTTCATTGTTAGTGATCATCATAGTTTAACCACTTTAACCCATTTTGGGCGGGAATAATAGCTAAATTATGTTATAATTTACAGCCACTACAAATTATGTTATAATTTAGCAATTGAAAAATAGCAGATCTACAAGCTCATAGCTACGAGCTTGTAGGTCTGCTATTTTTGAAAAATCGTGAAAATATTTATTATATTATTTTTTGAGGTCAGGCCTAAATGGGTTAATCCTGATTGAGGTCCCCCAGGGCTGTATAATCCTTACCCCCTCTACACATCTTCAGACTCCACTTTAGCCCTTGCCATAGCACTTGCCCTATTGAACGTATGTAATTGAACGTAGACATACTGTAGCATTCGAGTATATTCCCATAGTTTAATTTTACAGATATTCTACTGTTGCTAGACGGATGTTAGGTTCTTAGCTTATTTACGATCCTTGATGATGACTAATGTATTAGCATGTGTTGTTCTCGCTTACTGTAAATCGCTCTGGATTAAGACCTTGCTAAATACCTAAATTGTACACCAAATCTCTTCTGTGAGAATAGCTGATCTACAAGCTTGTAGATTTGCCATTTTTGTCAAATGTCCAATGTGCTTAAGCAATATTTAAGACACAACCCACGTACACAATGACAGAAATGTCTAATCTGTCTATTTTGGCCATTCTCTGTGCATTTCGTATACAAACACTGGCCTGACACGTCCATTATGATCCATCTACGCCGGCTACGCAGTAGTCACATCAACCATTCATACAGTATTTTTTAAAGTGAAAATTGCTATCTTTAATCTTGAACTGTTAGTAAGGACATTCACACATTGTACACTAATGACATCATTTAGAGTTACTAAACATTTCAGTACAACTTTGGCAGCTTTTCAGAGACACTTTATGGAAGTGTGAATGGAATGTTAGCCCCACAGCAAATATATCGCGGTCATTTTGAAAACGGGGAAGGCTTCCCTTTAAGTGTGCTGAACGTTCTGGACTGTCTAGAGTCTGCACTGTCAAACCGAGAAACCTTCTGACCTGGGAAGGTGCCTTCGATGAAGTCTTTGAAGAGCTGCAGGTCACTGTCCTCCAGGTCCACCTCCACGTGCACCTTTGCCAGCAGGGTGTAGCCACTGCCAAACTTGCTCTTCAGATGTTGGGGACTGCCCAGACACTTGAACTGACCGTTGACCATGACCGCCAGCCTGGTGCAAAGGGCTTCACACTCCTCCATACTGCAGTGAGACACAGCCAGAGGGAAAGGTATAAATGAGTGCTAGAGCATGACACATGTTTTTAACCCATTTAGACCAGAGTTAAAAACACAGTATGACACAGTATATAGGCCTTAAAGTGGCTAATCAGTAAACCAGTAGACCTGAGACGCGTGCGTGCGTTCGTGCGTGTGCATTTCAACCATTCCAAGAATTGAAAAGTTCATTGAGTTCACATTCACAACAGATGGTCTTCATTTATGATGCTATGCTGTAATGTTCTAATGCTGAGCAGGCCTGAGTGAAAAGCTACACTAAACAGAGTGAACATCTAGATTAAACTGAATTAAAAGCTAAATTAAGAGTGAAAAGACCGATTAATCAGAGTGAAAAGCTAAATGGAGTATAAAGCTGAAGTAAAAAGAGTGGAAACAGAGTTTATCTATGTGAGGTAGTGATGAGGGAACAGAGTTTACCTATGTGAGGTAATGATGATGGCCTTGCCAGACTCTCGTGTGCGTGTGACAGCGTCCCACAGCAGTCTTCTGGCCACAGGGTCCATACCAGTGGAAGGCTCGTCCAGGAAGATGACCGGAGGCCCACCAATCAGAGCCATGCCTGCACTCAGCTTCCTCTTGTTGCCCCCACTATACACAGACCAACAGGGAATGGAGGGGATCACATTCATAATATTTATCAGCCATTTTCCATTCATGAGGGGAGTGATAAAAGGACAGAGAGGTTTATAAGCTTGCAGTGATTCGTCGCCGGTCATATCTTCCCTAGGTGTTATACAGCAGCTGACCAATGAAGGCAGCTAAATTGCAACCGTGGAAAGAAAGGGCACCATGAGCTACCAAGCCAATATTTCTTAATATCCTTTATCATTTGTGGAACAACTAACAACTAAATAGCATATCTACAAGCTCACGTGTTGCATCACAACGGGAAGGGAGTTTGTAGAGCAGCTATCTTGGCTATTTTTGAAAGATTTACAACATTCTCTGAGACAATAGGGACACCAGGGTTAATGTTGTTATAATATATAATGGCAGCAGCACGTACAGTTCAAACCCTGATTTGTGGAAAAGTCTCTCTGCGTACCTGTAACTGCGGACCAGTTTATCAGCATGGGGCTCCAGCAGCAGTGACCTGAGGACGTTCTCCACACAACCAGACACATATTTCTCCGGTATTCCTCTGAGCCTGGCATACATACTCAGAGTCTCTCTTCCTGTCATGTGGTCCAAGAGAGCGTCAAACTGAGGACAGTAGCCTATGCGCTGCTGCACCTGCAATTCAGAGATGGAATGATGAATACTGTCCATTTAAAATCTTTGTTATTCTCTTAAAAAAGAGATTCCTGAACCTTTTCAATTCAAAGAACACCGTTTTGATATGCTTCAGCCCACAGACCCCCCCCCCCCCCCCCCCCGCCCCCATGTGATAGGATTAAAAATTTAATCTCTGAAACAGAAATTCCTAGACACGAGTGCCGTTTGTGTAGATAGCGTTACGTGATAATGTGCATAGCGGGTTGATTCGACCGTGACAGTACATACATATACAGAAAACTCTGTTCTAGAAAAATGATGCGCCTGCCTGCATTCACAGCACGCTCATTGAAGTCGATCTGCGAGAAATCAATTTTATCCTCAGGAAGCCACTTTGAGATTCCCTCGATAACTGATATGACACCAGAGTGACATTTCAAATCAAACAGACTGCATTTACGGACAGAATCACTGCTTCTAATCCCTTTCCTCCATCTCCCTCACTTTTTTAATATCACTCAGGATGCTGTATCCGTCAATGTAGGCGTCCCCAGAAGTGACGCTCTCGTCCCCAGTCAGCATCTTAAAGGTGGTGGTCTTTCCTGCGCCGTTGAAGCCCAGCAGACCAAAGCACTCTCCTTTCCCTACAGCCAGAGACAGCCGGTCCACCGCCAGCAGAGTCTCACCGCTACTGTACACCTGGGAGACGGAGATAATGGCAGATGTCATTCACCTGGGCATACAGTATCTTAGCTAAACACACACACACACACACAAACACAGGCACGCTATTTTGTCATGAGTGGTTCCTTAATCTTCTCTCCCACGGCAAATATGCTCAAAGGTGCGCATGCATTGCATACGCACATGCAAGTGTATACGCACGCACGCACGCACGCACGCACGCACGCACACACAACTTATGCAACGACAACCAAATATTCAACGTTTTTGGGTCTGAGAGGCTGAATCTAATCAAATGGTGGTCCATGGCTCAAATGCCAAATAAATAATGGTCCCTGGTATGAAAAGGGTTGAAAACTACTGATCTAGAGTGCTCGCTTTTTCAAGCCACGTACGATATCTTCAGGGCACACAGGTTGCCAGGTTGGGGAAGTCCTGCGGTGCATATAGTGCATTACCTTGCTGAGTTCCTGCAGGATGAGTGGGCTGCCCACCATGGACTCCACCACAGGCTGGCACTCCAGAACCCTCTTCCTCTCGTCCGCCACATCCCTGTCCTCTGGAAGCAGCGCTGCATCTGTTATCACGGGTAGCTAACGAGCATGGTAAAGGGCATGCATGCACATACGCACACACGCACACGCACACACACACACACACACACACACACACACACACACACACACACACACACATTTAACATCTTTATTTGCATTCATAGCTAACGAGCATGGAAAAGGGCGCGCACGCACCCACACACACGCACGCACACACACACACACACACTTGAGTAGCTGCTAATTAACTGTGAGTATTGACCCATCACCAGCATAAAGTCAGACATTTCCCATAGTATAGAGGGTAAGCGCATGACATCATCATCATACCCGGAAGTTATGCGGGGACGCCTACTCAGTGACAAAAAACTACTTCCTGGCCTTGACAGCCCATACATCCAAACAGAAAAGTTTGATTGAATTAAATGACTCACTTTATGCATGTGCATACCCTCTATTATCAGACTACTGCAGGGTATTCATCCACTCCTACCTGTTTGTGCCTTCTGCCCAGGGAGCCCAGGAAGCGGCGGAGGGTGCGGACGCACTGCAGCTCGATGACGAAGAGCAGCGTGATAAAGACCACGCCCTGCACCGAGAAAGACACCAGGAAACGGCCGACTCCAGGCTCGGACATCGAAAAGTAGTTCTCCTGGTATGTGATGTCTGGAACAGGGCAACGGCGGGCATTGACACAGGGGTTCACAATCTGCAGTTTTACCATCTCAGACCCAATTAAGGAGCAAAACCGTATCATTCAAAGTTTCCGTCTGGCTTTACCTCAAGGCACAGAACTGAAATGGTTATTTTGCAAAGTTTTTAATGACCTGATTTTAACTGCCGATTCTGGTCGTGCTGTGGTCCTGGTACTCCCAGATCTAACTGCGGTCTTTGACACGTGGATCACAGGATCCTGTTATTACAACTGTGTTGGCATCAAAGGTACCGTCATCTGACGAATACGTGTTTCTCTGTTCAGATTAGTTTTTATTTTTAGATTTGCTGCGTGCTCTTACTTGTGGGGTGTCCCAGGGCTCCAATTTGGACCTGTGCTCTTCCTGTTGCTATGCTGCCCCTAGGATCTATTTGTGCAAAGCACAATATTTCTTTTCACTTTTAGGCTAACAATGTCCAAATCTACATGTCTCTGGCAACAACAATGACTCATTCAAGCCTCTGCTAGCCTTACATATTGTGAAAAGCCTGGATGGACACACATTTCCTAAATTGTAACAAAAGCCAGATCCAAATTATAAATTGCAGTCCAATTAGATATTTAAGTTTGGCTGATCAGCTGCTACTGGTTGTCCCAAGATGTAAGCAAAACAACAGGGGTGATTGTCGAGCCTTTGCTCTGGCTGGCTCCAAGCTTCTCCTCAATATTAGATCGGCCCAGAACATAGATTTTTTAAATCTTCTCTCAGTAAGTTAAGTAAGTAAGCCTTGCCGAGCCATGAGGCCCATAGGGCAGGAGCCTATCTCCTGTTTCCTGAGTGAGGCAGCTTGATGTACAAGTACAACCCCTGGACATGATGCAGGGACTTACCCAATCCAACACTTGATGCTGAGTGCGATCGGAGATCGAACCCCGACCTCCCAGTCGAGTCCCAGGGCGGACACTCTAACCACAAGGCCACTGAGCTCTTGATGTGTACTCTTGCTGTAACCTTCTGTTCTGTCCTGTTTGTAATCTTCTGTCAACTACCGTTTTGATTTTTAATTTGTACAACACTTTGGTCAACCATAGATGCGTTTTACAAATAAAGTTGCATTTGATTTGATTTGAACACCAAACGTTTCGTAACATTTTCATGGATGTTACTCACTATTAATCGTGCAGATGATCTGGGCAATCGGATTGGAGGTGCAAAAGGAGATGAACTCGTAATTCTGGTAGAACTGACAGAAGGACATGCCCAGGCAGTAGTTAGGGAAGATCAGGAACACCTTGTCAAGCAGATTGGCCATGTACTGCAGCTTCAGCTCTGGTGGAAGAGGGAATCAAGAGGATAGAGGGATGAAAAAATTTCAGATGTCTCATTTCAGTCTCACTTCTTCTTCTTCTTTTTTTTTTTAAATCTTTCTCTTTTTCCTCTTAAAAGCCACCTGTGGACAGGTGTTGTCTATTATGTGCCATCCACACTAAGAATGATAACTATAAAGTTAACTAAAATGATAATGATGTGAGCATACACACTTGAAGAACGAAAATGTTCTATAAACATGTTGAATGTGAGGGATGTTTTGAACGTGTTGTCAGTTCGCAGTGATCAAAATGTTATTGCTAGCCACTGTTGCATCTGCAACTCTATCTTGTTCCAATAGTTTGTGATGCCCATTGTTAGAACTAGAAACATTTCCATTGGAGTTACGGCACCAGAACATCCAACTGCGCCCCACCACCGCGACACTCACCTGGAATGGTCATGATGGTGACGGTCAGGAAGGTGGCTGTGCCAGAGATGATGTTGAAGATGGTGAGGCGTGTGTACGCAGTGGCCGCCGTGTTGAACAGGAAGCTGAGCAGGTACATGAGAGGAATGATGGCCCAGCCGTACAGCAGCAGCAACAGCAGCACGTCCACCAGGTGGTTGTTGTCTACGAAGGCCTTGACCGCAAACGCCTGGAACACCACCTGACAGAGGATGGATAATAACACAGGAGAGAGAGAGAGAGAGAGAGAGAGGAAGGTAGAGGAGAATGAACCAAGGAAAACGAGAACTGAAACCACTTAAGCTCAACTTTGTGATTAGTGTGTGTGATTTTTATTTTACAATGGCATTGATTCTTTGCACTTTGGTCATTTCATAATTTAATAATTTAATATAACTCTGTTCAAATGTAGTTTATTTGTTTCATTGTCATTTTCATGGTGTGGCGTGTGTCTGTTTGTGGCTTATCTCACAAACAATCAGGGCCAGGTTTCTGGTGCACTCTGCCAACAGGCCAAGACGTATAGGCCCATATCTGGCAGAGACGGATGTCATCAATATGACATAATCAATATAACATCAGAGATCCACAGCCACGCCAATGGCATTTACATATCTTTATCAAGAAGAAATCGTATCTGTCAAAACCTAATCCATCCAAATTCCGAATGTTCATTTAATTCTGGCCTGCAACAACAAGGGTCGACTTTGACACTGTCAGACTTTATCAGCACCAAGGATCTTACTGTGAACATGTGGCATCATCCCTACAAGGGAAGTGAACAAAGGCCTGTCACATTTATTACATAATCCTCTAATCGTTTCCATGTTGAAATAGCTGAAATAGCTTATCTACAAGCTTACAACACATCGTGTTTTAAGCATGTAGATCAGCTAATTCCACTATTTGTTTTACCGTCATTTCTTTGTATATATATTTTTTTTTTCATAATTTTTATCCCACGATTTTGTAACCCATTTTCCACCCCTGTGTCAATTATCTAATGTGATCCTGGGCTCTACACACCCTCCACCAACATGGGGAGAGCAACTGACTTGAATTCACGCTTCCTTCATGCATGAGTGTCCAAGTTGCTCCTTTACATCTGACAGGGGGGAGTTTCCCTGGTTGGACGTAGCGCGTGGAAGGAACACGTTATTCCAACCAGTTCCTTTTCCCTCCATCAGGCGCCCTGGCTGGCCTGTCATTTGATGATCAGGCAAACAGAAATGTATTCTTTATTCACATGTTCCAATGTTCAAGGCCACAAACAACTAAATGTGTAATGGTGACAGCCCTATGAGTAAACATGGTGTTACTGACCAGCATGAGGATGCAGGGCAGCAGGAAGTTCACCAGGTCCCACAGCAGGGCAGAGAACCAGAAGTTGGAGAGGTAGACGCCGCTGACCTGCTGCACGTGTTTGGACTTGATGGAGCGCTCCGTGACCAGCAGCAGGGCGAACGTGCTGGACAGCGAAGCCATGCCATACATCAGGTTGATGGCGATGGCAAAGCCAGTCTGAGGCCTGAGGACGCAGAGGCAGGAGAGAGGGGAGGTGAAGATGAGGAGGAGGTAAAAAGGATTTGCAGAGAGAGCGGGCACAAAGAAAACGGTGAGAAAGTGGGCTAAAAGAGTAAAGGTCGTTTCGGACACCGTTATACGACAAGGTATAAATCAGGCTTAGGGAGATGAGAATTGAGACAAATTTTCTCGCCTCCTCTCGTCAATTCCAGACGGGAGGAAGCATTGATCCGATTGGGGAACCAGTGGTGACAGCCATCAATAACCCCCCCACCCCCACCCCCAGCCCCAGGGGCTCGTACTCACTCAGTGAGCTGGCTCTGGGCGATCTCCGAGAGGTTGCGTGGCATGGGGTCGTTCCCGGTCTGGATGGAAGCGTTGGGTCCTGCCAGGAGCTTGAACAGTGCGTTGTCCACCATCATGAGGGCCGTGGCCGGGGTGTGGTAGCCCTCGTTGTTGAAGTACGCCGTGGCCTCGGCAAACACACTGCTGCTGCCGCGGAAGGCCGCGCCCACCACGCACTGCTCGTTGAATGCCCCGCCCTCCGCCTCCGCCTGGGTCAGGATGTAATCAGTGAAGTCTACATGGGGGGGGGGGGCAGGGGGGGACGACGACGACAGTGACTAATACTGGAAAATATTTTTTTCACTGATGAAAATGAAATAAAAACGAAATAAAAAAACTAAGCTATGACGACTAAAACTATGACTAAATATATTGACAATTTCGTCAGCAAATAAAAACTTGACTAAAATGTTAAGGAGGGAGTAGTGGAGAAGAGATCCAGTAGAACTAAAAGGGGCTCTGAAAATAGCAGATCTTACAAGCTTACAATGCATTGTGCGCCTTATATCTCCATATTTCACATTTTTATGTTTATGCCTTGTTTTATAATGACTCATAGATGGTGTTGCGCAAAAGTAGAGAAGATACCTGATCTACAAGCCCACCAAGGCTTGTGTGATGTGTTGTGAGCTCGTAGATGGGCTATTTTTATGAAAATGAACACCTACTGTATAATGACATGCCCAAAATACTGAAATAAGTTCAACGGGTTTAAAGTGGTTAAGTCCGTCTGTGGGGTTTATGAATTTAACGAATCGATAAAAATCGGGAAAAAAAAGGTTTCTGCCTGACAGCGTCAAGATTCATCTGCAAACATAAACGTATTTACATTTTACTTAATGAGGTCTGTTTTGAACGCTTTACCACCAGTGATGTTGACGAGCTGTGCCAGCTGTGCAGTGAGCTGGGAGTCGTATGCGCGTGCGAGGGCGGCCGCCAGGGGTCCAGCCCCGGGCTCCAGGGCCACGGGGACCCTGGTGTGGCCGTAGCGGCTGAGTGCCAGCCTCAGCTGCGGAGCGCTTTGGTGGTTGGGCAGGGAGCGTGCCACGAACAGGGCTATGGCGGTGAAGACCAGGGGGACCAGGAACTGGGCCACCATCACCTTCCAGTTCCTCCAGCTGTACAGCGCTCTCTTCAAGAACATGGCGTAGAACTGCTGCATGTATAATCGGACCTGGTGTGCAGCAGATCAAAGGCACGCAAGTGTTAAAGTGGTTTTCAACCCTTTTCGTATCAAGGTCTTTTATTATATATATTCTGCATTTAAGCCACAGACCACCATTTGATGACATTTAGCCTCTAAAAACACAAAAATGTATGTGGTAATATAGGAGATAACGAGCAAATGTTGATCAAAATAACAATTCTTCAGCATTCTCTAATTGTGTAGACTTAAGTAATGCAGATGTTTAACAATAATTTAACTTAGGTAAAGATCTATAAGGGTCCATTTGGTTACCAACTGCCCATTATTTAGCTGGGGACCACCTGCAACCCCCTCAAGGACCACTGGTGGTCCCTGTACCACTGGTTGAGAACCACTGATTTAAAACAAAAAACGAAAAAGCAATGGTCTTCATCTCTAAGACTTGGAGACTTGAAGATGTGTCATGCTTCAAGAAAAAAAAGAGGCTTATTTCAATGAATAAAACATGACCAATCTGTATGGTAGAGTAGGTTAATACTACATACCGTATGTAGTGTGTACAATGACATGACGTATGGTATGCTGCTAAATGATGTCTCCCCTGCACATGAGACTACACGTATATATAATGCACAAAAGTCGATCTGGGATTGGTCTAGGTTGCTGTGCTCTTCCCCACTCCCAGGTGTTATGCATGATCATTAATCAATGATTTTTGTATATATTTGCTCTTTTCTCTGTCATTGTAATATTTGCCTGATGAAGACCTAGTCGGTCGAAACGTTGCAATGTGTTGCCTCTTCCTTAATAAAGACTCACCCCTGTGTTGAGCTTAATGTTGGAGCAGTCCTCTGAGATGAGCGTGCCGCTGTCTGTGAAGTCGGTGTTGTCGGTCATTCCACTGATGCTGCTGGCGTCGTCCGTGGTCCAGTCGTGAGAGCGTCTCTCGTGCTGATACTGCAGGGCGGGCAGCTGGATGGCCTGGATGTCCAAACTGGAATCCACCAGTTTACCCACTCTAAACACATACGGCAAACAACATTTGTCATAAACCTATACATTTGTCATTAATCTGCAGTTATATACATACAGGACACTGAAGGACGGTAAGCACTGTACATTATAATTGGTTCTTCAATGTTCACTTTTGATGGCATCAATCTAAAAAAATATATATATCAATAATAAAAATAATTTTTCTCATGATGTACAGAAGGTGCGCTTCCAATGATGGCGTCCTTGACTTAGGTAGTGAATGAGTATATATATTTTTTAAATAATGTATGGTGGAAATAACAGCACTCCAAAAGTAAAGAAAATGTAAGGCTTAGGCTCAGTTGCATTTTAGTTTTGCTAACCAGAGCCATGTTTAATTTGTTTATTTTCTCGCATTATTTGTTGTATCGCGTCTTACTTATTACTTACTTATTGTTCTTCATTATGAGTGATGTGTTTGAATAGTGCTACATAAATAGCGAATGTTTCTCTAATTCCACAAGGTATTGAGTCAGAGTCCCTTCAATCATGCCTTTTCTGTGCATGTATTTAAGAACCACGCATTACTACAAAGCACAATTGATCCTCTGATCCTCTCGTTTTACTGTGTACCAGGATTTGAAAAGCGTGAAAGAGAGATGCACCAAAATGAACAATGCCAATAGTTCTCTCTTCATTCTCCTTAACATCTCTGTCATGAATAAAATAAGGGCTTAAACTGTCTGAGTTGCTCCAGTGCCTTCCTTCATCTTGTAACATGTGCTTTTAATTCTAATTAATAATACACTGAGCTCCAGTAGACATTATCGGGATAGATGACTCTAGCCATCTAGTCCACCAGATGGTGGTGTGGCTCAACTATCAGCTATGCACGCCTCTCGGTTTCCCTGTTTATATCATGGAACATGAGTACTTTCCTTTGACATGGCATCCAAACTGTGCCAACATACCTGAGGAAGACTTCCTCCATGGTGGTTACGGAAGCTCCATAGCTGGCGATGCCCAGCTCCTCCCTGTTCATCTCCAGCTCAGCAAACAGCAATTCAAACCTGAGAACCAAACAACACAGTTCAATAGTGCTAGCTCAATAGTGCCTTCAGACACAGAGTGGAAAAATGTCAAAAACATTTGGGTTATAATAAATCAGGATAGAAAATATTTTACATCTCTGACATTTTGGAAAATGCATGGGCTTAAATCAAACCATATTGACACAGCAATGAGTCTCAAATAAGAATGGCTGAAAGACAAAACGGAAATAAAACAATGGTGAGATACACCATGCTGTGTGTAATTGTGTATACACGTGAGAGAAGTGTCCGGAAAAACAAAGTGAGGAAAAATGAAAAGAATGAATGACCAACCAAGACCATATAGTTTCGTCTCTCTACAGAGAGAGAAAGAAAGACGACGGAAACAGGAATAGAAGCATTGATTTCAGCATGGCGGTAACAGCAATCGTGCACATGTACTGTGAACGATCTGTCTCCGGCCTCTTGCCAGGTTTAGCACATACTGGGCCACTGAGAGGTGTTAATGAGACACGTTCAAAATGGAACACTCGCTGTCCTCAGCTAGCGTGTTCTATCTGTCCACCGTTATTGTGCGTAGGTGATCTATTAGTCTAGAATGGAGTGTAATGGTGTCCTTAATTAATGTCATTGGACTGAAATGACCGCCAATCCTCCTCCACAGACTGACTCACCTCCTCTCCTTAACACTTGTTACCGGCTTTGTGTCTGCACTTATTGTTTGTTTAGTACATACAATACAATAAAATACAAGTTACATTAACGAAAAGAAAGGGAATTCCACCAGGCATCAACCGGTTATAGGCAGGTCCAGTTTTACAAACTGACTAATAACTTTTTGATAAAACTGAAGGCAGAACTGCAGACTCACTTTTCAATGTCTGAAATCACCCAAAGGGATTAAGTGCTCCACTTTAACATCTTTCTGGAGCTGATTCTAGGACAACGGAGCGTAAAGAGATGCTAGTTTGATTATTTATATATACAGTAGAGGTTTGGGACAGTTACTGCCCTCTCCAAAGACCCAGTCCTCTTTCAAAAGACCCGCTCATCCAGAGACAACCAGACAACCGAGTAGGTCTGCCTCTGTGGGGGTTCATATTATCTTATTACTTTTTCTTTGATAGTTTTCTTTGTATAGATTATTATTTTGATAGTATTATTGTTTAGACTGATGCCTGTGAGGTATAAACAAAGTTTACTGAGGCATGTGATTAGCTTGCTTATTGTAAGTCGCTCTGGATCGACTGGATGCGAGCATCTGCCTAACGGCTAAACTGTAATGATATTGTGAGTCCGTGCATGCAAGATACAGTTGCAGACTGGGCAGAGTCTCACCTGTGGGTGCTCTCCTTGGGCAGAATGTAGGAGAGCTCTGCCCCGGCACTGCTCTCCAGCGTGGCGTTAGGAACATACATGCGGACCAGGCGGGTGATCTCAGACACGTTGCAAAGAGCATCCTTCACAATGACCATGTGGTAACCAGCACCTGATGGGTGGATTTGAAAGAAATTACAGCGTGTTCATATTTTCCACATCTTTCGACAATTACACACCGGAGGACTGTCTTTGTCACACCACTGTGTGTGTGTGTGTGTGTGTGTGTGTGTGTGTGTGTGTGTGTGTGTGTGTGTGTGTGTGTGTGTGTGTGTGACGTGTGTGAGTGTGTGTTGCGTTGTGTGTCCCACCCTCCTACAAACCTTCAGGCCAAAACAAACCTTCAGCCGATCGTCAGCAGCAGTAACAGTGTCAAGGGTCTTCAGTGATCCCTTAATACAAATTCCAATTCCCTGAAATAAAGCTCTCTCACACAGAACCACTGTTTCTGGCCTACCATCATTATGGTGTAAGCCAAGGCTTTAAGCACATCCACTATTGAGTGCTTTGGTGACAACAATCAATAAAGGTATGTCCATCAATCTAAACTACGAGCCTGTGTCAACCATACTTTGCTCTCTTCTATCCCAGTGGTTCTCAAAGTGAGGTCGGGGGACCCCAGGGGTCCTTGAAGAGGCACAAATTATTTTCATTTGGGGGTCTGCAGCAAAATACATTATGAATTTGAGCGACTGTACAGGAAAACATTTGAGAACCACTGCTCAATCGCACTGTATACTACCAAAACCAATACAAATGGCAAATCCTTCATCTTAAATGTCCCTCTTCTCTTTCCGTCTGCCAGCCTTCATTCCACTCTCCATCGGTGTGCTCACCGTATTTGTTCTTGAGGAAGAGTGGCGAGCCGCAGCACTGCAGCTCTCCCCCCGCCATGATGGCGATGCGGTCTCCCAGCAGGTCGGCCTCGTCCATGAAGTGCGTGGTGAGTACGATGGTGCGGCCGCGCTTCTCCCCCTGCAGCAGGTCCCAGGTGGCGCGCCGGGCTGACGGGTCCATGCCCGACGTAGGCTCATCCAGCATCACCACCTGGACATTGGATATGTGTGTGTGTGTGTGTGAGAGAGAGAGAGAGAGAGAGAGAGAGAGAGAGAGAGACAGAGACAGAGAGAGAGAATTAATGGTCTACTTGATCATACCACCACGTTACACAAAACATTGAATGTAGCAGATCTGCGAGCTCAAAACGTCACTCGAGCTTGTTGATCCACTACTTTTGACGTTTTTGAATTTGAAACCTGAAAAGTAACAGTTTTGGACATATGAAGTTTCCACCCGAAAGAGACAATATATAAATACCAATGTGTTTTAACCTTGGAGTCTCCAGTGAGGGCGATGCCAATAGACTGCTACACTAATACCAGTGTGTTTTTTAACCTTGGAGTCTCCAGTGAGGGCGATGCCAATAGACTGCTACACTAATACCAGTGTGTTTTTTAACCTTGGAGTCTCCAGTGAGGGCGATGCCAATAGACTGCTACACTAATACCAATGTGTTTTAACCTTGGAGTCTCCAGTGAGGGCGATGCCAATAGACTGCTACACTAATACCAATGTGTTTTAACCTTGGAGTCTCCAGTGAGGGCGATGCCAATAGACTGCTACACTAATACCAATGTGTTTTAACCTTGGAGTCTCCAGTGAGGGTGATGCCAATAGACTGCTACACTAATACCAATGTGTTTTAACCTTGGAGTCTCCAGTGAGGGTGATGCCAATAGACTGCTACACTAATACCAATGTGTTTTAACCTTGGAGTCTCCAGTGAGGGTGATGCCAATAGACTGCTACACTAATACCAATGTGTTTTAACCTTGGAGTCTCCAGTGAGGGCGATGCCAATAGACAGCTTTCTCTTCATGCCACCAGAGAGGGTCTTGGAGCGGGAGTGGCGTTTGTCCTCCAGGTTTAGGATGCAGATGATGCGGTCCACTTCAGCCGGGATCTGGTCTTTGGGGAAGCCTTTCAGCTGCACAAAGGAAGAGCGGAAGAGAGGGAAAAGTAACCAGATTAAGTAGAATAAACTAATGGCTTTCGTCCAAATTAACCCATGAAAAGTTAGGGGTGGAAATCGCTAGGCTACGATTCGATTAATTCAGATTAATTGGGCTACAATCCGATTACGATTTGATTACCGATGCATCGCGATGCCAATACATGATTTATTTACTCCTCACTGTGTGACTAATAAACTTGTATTGATAATAATAACAAATGGAAGAGAGATGTGTCACTGTCAACTGGAAGGTAATATTTGACAACATCAACAATTATAGAAAACTCACAGGAAGTATAAACAAGTCCTTTTTTGTAAAATAATATCAAAAAATATTTATTTATGAATCGATTAACAATTGCAATTAATCCAAAAATCGATTATATTTTCCACCGCTAGTGCAAGTCAAACGCCTTGTGTAGTGTGTGCGTGCGCGCGGGGTGTACCTGTGCATAAAAGAGCAGATGCTCCCTGACTGTCAGGTTATCAAACAGCACATCGTGTTGAGGACAGAGGCCCAGGCTGCGGCGGATCAGAGCCATATCCTGACAGATGTCGTAACCGTTGATATAGGCCCGTCCACTGGTGGGCGGGAACAGCCCTGGGCAACGAGGACACACACATCACGGTAAAGACATTACAGCATCCGGCCGGTGTTACATTTCCACACCGCTTATGCCTGAGCAGTTGTGCAAAGTCAGTAAACTGCAGCTGCTCCCGTACTACTGCATTATGGTTCTCAAATGAATGCTTTTGCACCCGCACTTTTAGACCAAAACAATGGCAGGAATGTATATAGATAGTGCAGTTTGAACTGAAAATAGATACATTTTCCATTGCATGTATTAGTCCACTTTTGAACACTTTGGTCATGTGTACACTTAATTTTGCATTGTTATGTGAGTTTGGTAACCGGGTTTGGTAACTTAAGACAACCTATTCTAAACGATTTTGTCCTGTACCTGTCCATGTTGTACTTATTCCTGTACTTATTCCCCTCTTTGCACTGAGTGCAAAGAGGGGAAATGAACTGGGTCACTCAGGAGTTGGATCATGAGTTGAGCAGTCACGCACAGTGGAGCAGTTAACTTTAACTACTCTATTGTTTTCCAAAGTAGTCTACCACCAGCACCCATTTTTTCGTTTGTTCTCAAAAGGCATACCGTGGGCTGAACTGGACGCCTGTTTTGACACCCTTGCTCTAGGTGTAGAACATTGCAGCAACAGGTGTTAAAGCAATTTAAATATTTTTCGCTTCCCATCTCCTGCCCCCTCCACACACACACACACACACACACACACACACACACACACACACACACACACACACACACCTTCAATTCTAAATAGTGTATTCATGCATCAGTGTTTAAGATGGTCACCTGTCAGCATGGACAGCGTGGTGGTCTTTCCGGCCCCGTTGTGTCCCAGCAACACAGTGATCTGTCCCTCGAACATGTTCACCGTCAGGTCCCGCACAGCCTGCCGTGTCTTGTTGCCCAACGTGAATTCCTGACAGGCAGCCAAAATCAAAAAAGGAATTTACAAACACATTTCTTGAAACCACCACTTAGCCTGAGGCCAGATTAACCTTGCTGCTTATTTACCCACTTCAAACTTTACAAAAAGTAATCTCTAAAAGAGAAAACACCAGCACTCGCGGACTCTTGTTTTAAGGCACTCTTTTTAAATTATTCCTACCCACTTCCCTTGGTATATTTGATGGTAGAATTCTCCATCCGTGCCCTTGATAATGGGATTAAAATCAACAGGCCGTGCTGAGCCTGTGGGCCTCAGTGGTCACCTTGGCCAGATGTTTGATCTTGACCCCGGAGACCAGTCCGGCTGGCTCCTCCTCCATGAACTCGCCCTTCAGAGCCTTCTCTGCGTCCTCCTCTTCCTCCTTCTCGTTGACCAGAGCCATGCGGGGGCTGCTGCACCAGTAGGAGGGCTGGGGATGGACACATAGAGATGGTGGGATAGGGATTCACCCGTTCACACAGACACACACCGTTGGCAGGGGAAACCATGCAAGGCACCAACCTGCACATTTGGAGGATTGACCCGTAGACTAATGTTCTACAGGTCAAATTTACAAAGAACGTTGCCAAATATCCTTCACAAGGCAAACAAAGTTCAAAAGGGCAAAGCTCACAGCAAACGGTACTGTGGATGTCAGTGAGTGTGCACAATCGACAACCTTTATTGAATAAGAGTGTGAAACATTAATATTAACGACCCGCTGGTTAGTAAACTAAGAGTGCTGTTAACTGTGAGGACTGGTGTGTGCACTGCACACAGTTTGCATCACTCAAAGTGGAAGTAAGGTTTGTGTCTACTCTACTACATGCCCGATCTATGAGTATAGGGGTCATTGAGTGTTTCACAATTTAATTAACTGCCAATTATTCATCTTCCAAAGACAGATTGTGTGATCTAAAACGACTTATCAGGCATAAAGGCCAACTTCTATGGAATAACACATGCATTGTACATTGGTTACATCCTCTTGTGGAGATAGGCAGGACAAATTACAGGATGCAACAAACGATACTAGGAACACATTAATGCCTCCAACAACAAAGCTATATGTATATAATTGCCCTTTTCTAATTAGGAACATTGAGGAAATGGCCTGTCAGAGGAAGAATGGTGGGGGGGGAGTATAGAAGGTCACAGACCATTGACTGACGTTGCTAGCATTGTGCCGGTAATGATCGACACAGCTGGAGACACCCTCCTATACAAGAATCCCGCCTGATAAAACTCTCTGGAACTGTTCTGCCATCTAAAAAAAAACCTTGGATTCAATGTAGTTATTACACAAGCTCTTGTTAATAATTTTCATTGGTTTAATATTTATAAAACCCACAGACATTCTTAACCACGTGATGTCTGAAGTCATTCTAGGGTAGAAAGAAAGAAAGAAAGAAAGAAAGCTGCTTGCACACTGCTGGGCTAGTGGGCTCCAGTTAAAACAATGATTTATTGCTCACATTGAGTGCCCGAGTGATACTTTGACCTACACACTCTTCATCGACAGCTACAGTGTGTGGCTCAGAACATCACTCGGGCAGTCATCGGGTGCAATAAATCATTTTTAAACTGAAGCTCAAACGGGCGAGCAGTTTTTCCGCTCTTTTCTTTGTTTTTTCTTAGGCTCAGCACCTGCCTTTGTAATGGATGTGTTTCTTCTTACTATGTAAGGATAAACTACATTTCAAACTTTTTAACAAATATTAAAAATATATATATTCTTGGTACCTTTACACAACACAGTCTCATAATTAGTATCAACGTATCAAATACGAGATATCTGCTAAACAGCAACAATAAGAAACTGTGACCAGACAAGCTCTGATTAGAGAGGTCACTTGCGAGAGGTCACTCTGGGAATAAGTTGGACATTTGCATTCATAAGCATCCTTTTTCTCAGTTGGACAATTAAAGGCACACCAAACAAACACAATGGCTATACAGTGAAGTACGCCTCTGCAGTCTGCTCATTCCACGCCCAGTCTCTGGAAGTTCCGGCAGTGCCAAGAAATGGGTCTTGCATGTTTATTTATGAGTGCATATACAGTATGCGAGCGAAAGCACTTCCTTTTCATGAGCGTGTTGCCTAGTTTTAACGATAAGCCTCGCTTGTCTTGGCTGGAGAGACTCGACCTTCCTGTCTCTCCAGCCAGCTGAGCGCAAAGACTTCCTGTGACCAACGAACGAGTCACCACAATCTTATCTGTGTCACCCTGTCTGAGACACTTTCACTACACCCTCACAAAGGCCTGATAACAAACACAGCGCTAACCAGACAGCCTTCCCCTGAACATTTGCCCTGCAAAGAGAAAGAGACAGACAAAGCATCAAAGCCTCTGGTCCTAACTGTAATACTTAAAAAGAGGTTATCGTTTCCAGTAAAAATCACACTGCATCCTGGAAGTCATAAGAAATGCACCATATCCTTCATGCCCAATTTAACCCATTAAGAACTGGAACGCATCTGTGCCACTTTAGCTTAAAAAAATTATAATAATTGTGACAACATGCAAACGTGTTGAACTCGTAGCTTCAATGAGTGCAAAAGACTGTGAGTGTGCAGAGGGTGTGTCATCAAGTCATGCATGTGTCAGGGCGTCAACGCGTACCAGGATGAAGAAGTAGTATGGCAGAGGCACTCCGTACTCCCCAGGGAAGACGGCCTCCACGTACCACGCCACCAGCCCGTACAGCAGGGCGTCCAACAGCAGCAGAGCCATGACCTGAGCCAGGGAGAAGTCATCGTCCACCGTCACCGAGTCGAACAGGTTGGACCACTGGATCCCCGTTCCTACAGGAGGACAGGACAGGAAATGTATATCTATGCTGTATAGAAACAATATTAAAGTGTATAACTGTTTCTGTCTTTCACGCTATCTCCTCCTGTTCTCCTCATCACTCAGCAGGCAACCTAACCACCCAGCAGGGGCCACTAGTGTAGCAACAAAGACCCTTGGTCAACCTTCCCACTCGCAAAAGAAATGCCAGTTGCGTTCGTCAGAACTCCCCAGACAATCTGGAGCTACCGCTGCCAGGAACTGAATCCATATTTCTGCCTTGTGTTTTGCCTCTATATATTACCCAGACAACGCTCACGTGGCATTTATAATCAATTCCTTGCATCGATCTTCAACACACATCTATGACCAAATCCACTTTGATGACAGCATAAGGTCTATTATGTGTTCACCTTACCTTTGCCTTCAAACATTCCTATAAGCTGGGCACCCATAGCCATGGCTACGTTGGAAATAAGGCAGGCAGACGTCTTCTGGGTATGGCTCAGAAGGTCATAGCGTGGCCACAGGAACAAGTAAGGCAGGTAGCTCAGGAAGTAGATGAAGCCACCTGCAGCTGCTGCCACATTGGCTAGAGAAAAAAAACATATGATTGGAGACAGTGAGACAAACATCATGGAGGTTCACAAAGGTTCTGCAAGTTCACAGTTAAAAATAAATCAATGCAAAGAATGGAATACAAAGAAGGTTGCAATATTGTTATTCTCATAAAAGAATAAGACACATAACAAATGAGCACTGTAACCCTTCCACATCATGCTTACATGACAGCCACTCATAGGGAAAATAGGGCCTCAGGTGCCCTCCATTATAGTGTGTGCTTTCACTAATCAGCGGCTGACATTTATGAAGATAACCTTGTATCTATAAGATAAGAAAATGTCTCTTGGTTTCAATTAAATATTATACATTTTCTTGCTAAGATAAAAGGAGACAGTAAATGTGTTTTAATATGATGTACACACTGTATGCAAAAAGTAAACTGCAGCTCTATTCATTTTCTTTCTTTGTCAGTGAATGAGAGGTAGCAAGCCTGTGCCCCACATGTATGGTTATGGTTTTGATTTGTGGTTATGGTTATATGGTTTTGATTTAATTCCACTATCATGAATTTTAGAAGAAGAAAACAACAAAATTGTTAATTGCAATTAATATTCAACAAAAACATTGTGTAACTCATTATTGACTCTTTTAGAGAGTAATATCTGACAAAACTAAATTTCCAGAAAATCTAATGTCTAGGCATCCGTTTTGTGTTGTGAAAACATCAATATGTCAAAAAGACAAAGGAGAGAGAGGAGAAAGGCGGAAGACAGGCGAGAGTTGTGCAAGACGACAACAAGACGTCTTGTGACTTAAAGGGTTATTTTGACTTGCATTTTGGAAGAAAATTACAACATTTCATGGCAATGTGTCATTCCGTGGCTGAATGGTGCACATTATTGACTAAGTACAGTTATTTCTTCCTAAAGAGATTGAGGGTGGGCGGGTGAGGGAAGAGACTGTCTTTGTATGAAATAATAAACTGGCGTCCGGCCAAGTGACGAGACTTGTGTTTTGACATAGCTTGACAGAAATATAGCCCGTCCTTGTCACAAGACAGGCCATGAGGGAAATAAGCCCCTCTTTCTGTCCTTCCCTTTACTCTCATGTCTTAAATAAGGCAACATCTCAGTTGCCTGTGGGGGGTTTAGTATTTTTGAGTATGGCCTGCAAGTTTACTCAAATAGTATTAATCAATTAAGTCTATACAAGACTGAAGACTAGAGAGTCTAGTATACCCATGAATACAATCTTTAGGAATGACAGTGGCTTGTGACTAAAATATGTATGACATGTGTACACACTGTACAGTATAGATTTGGTATCTGACCTATTTTTCTGACACAGACTCTGTCACCTGCAACAAAACATGAATCATTAATAAAAGGCCAGCCCAGGGCAAGACCATAAAAGGGAGAAAGCAAGAGAAGACAGCAAGTGGAACTGAAAAGACAGGAGAAAAAACAAAAACCATTGGCTACTATGTACTGTATTTACTATGTATTTGCTATGAAAGACTTAACTAGGTACAGACTCAGTGAACACAGCCTTGCACTAGAGAAAGACCACAGACAGACCCCACTCCCAAGGGAAGCCAGCCTATGCACCTTGCATTTTCCTTAATGCAAGGTGCATCTACCGATATACTCTCTATCCCTCCTCTGTACGTGTCCTGGCCTCTCTGGCTTTGTCTCCAAAACATCTGACATGCACTGTCCCTCTGATGTACTCGTTCCTGATCCTATCCAAGTATCCATCCGTGTTACTCCCAGAGAGAACCTCAACATTATAGTCTCTGCTACCTCCAGCTCTGCTAACTGTCTTTTCCTCAGTGTGACTGTCTCTAAACCATACAACATAGCTGGTCTCACCACTGTCTTGTACACGTTCCCTTTCATTCTTGCTGAAACTTTCCTATCACACATCACTTTTTTCCACCCATTCCAACCAGCTTGCACTTGTTTCTTCACCTCTTTTCCACATTCTCCATTCCTCTGAAATGTTGACCCTAAGTACATAAAGTCCTCCACCTTCTTTATGTCTACTCCCTGTAACCTCACTGTTCCACTTGGGTTCCTCTCATTCACACACGTGTATTCAGTCTTGCTGTTGCTAACCTTCATTCGTCTCCTTTCCAGGGCATATCTCCACCTCTCTAGATGTCCCTCTACCTGCTCATTGCTCTCACTACAGATCACAATGTCAACTGCAAACATCATGGTCCATGGGGATTCCTGCCTAACCTCATCTGTCAGTCTGTCCATCACCATGGCGAACAAGAAGGGGCTCAGTGCTGATCCTTGATGCAGACCCACTTACACCTTGTACTCCTCTGTCACACCCATAGTACCTCACCACTGTCTTACAACTTGTCCTGCACCAGTCTAACATACTTCTCCGTCACTCCAGGCTTCCTCATACAATACCACAGTTCCTCTCTCGGCACCGCGTATATTCAGTTTGTGTCCGAGCATAGGCATGGCTGAGGCATGGTAACGCCCCGTCTGCCTGTGATTGGTCTACTGACACTACCCATCTTGACTGTCCTCCGAGACGGTTACTCCGTGGTGAGATTGAGAAATAAATAATAGGCTACAATAGAATGATAGCTTGACGCGCGACAGAATGCAGCCTTGTCACTACGTTTTATTTTTGTAGAAGAGGCAAACTTATTGTTTATGCCGTTTGCTGTGATAGTGTTGATTATCGTGTATTAATCTAATTATAGTAAACTAATACTATTACACTAAAAAGGATAAAGATGAAGGGAAAATAGACCAATGTTTCAAGTTTACACATACAAACAAATTACTCAAATCATATTATGGCGTGCATGTTCAATCAATTATTCCATCAAAGCAAACGGCATAAACAATATTAGTTTGCCTCTTCTACAAAAATAAAACGTACAAGTTAGCGTTCTCTCTTTTGTATCATACCATACTACAGTACTTGTATTATTTCCCACGACGGAGTAACCTCGCATCAGACTATATCCAGGCATCCACCTCGGAGGACAGTGTCGGTAGGCCAATCACAGGCAGGCGGGGCGTCACCTGCATGCCTATGCTCGGACACAAACGGAATTCACGCCTCTGCACCCTATCATATGCTTTCTCCAGGTCTACAAAGACACAATGCAGCTCCCTCTGGCCTTCTTTGAACTTCTCTGTCAACATCCTCAAAGCAAATATTGCATCTGTAGTACTATTCCTTGGCATGAAACCATACTAGCTTTATTCCTTTGTAATTTACACAACTCTGCACATCACCCTTGTTCTTAAAAATCGGCACCAGCACATTTCTCCTCCATTCCTCAGGAATCCTCTCATTCTCTAAGATCCTGTTGAAGTTGAACGACCTAGTCAAAGGTCTACTGCCACCTCTCCTAGACACTTCCACACCTCTACGGGTATATCATCAGGACCAACTGCCTTTCCACACTTCATTCTCTTCAATGCCTTCCTCACTTCGTCCTCACTAATCTTCACCCACTGCACACAAAATGTGGTAGAAACAGAGCTACACTTTCTAATCATCTGCCCAGTGCCCACTATACCAAGACATCTGAGACAGTGAGACACATACTTCCCACAGATTACACACACCCAAAGAGTGTTTGAAAACATGACCAATGACAGAAACCTCCCATACCCTTTGGGAGAAATCAAACACAGCAACACAGCAGCAAAATGTGTGAACTGTTGTGATAAAATAAGGTTAGCCAATATAATAAAAGATCTCCCTACTTACACACCAGTGCATCTACGGAAATGTTTGTTTCCGATCCATACAGGAATTTACAGGTTAATACTTTATGCATTTGAGTGTGTATTTTATTTTTACTAGCAGACTTGCTCTGTCACAGAGCAAGAAAGGAGGAAGCACTGGCAGTCTGTGCACATAACCGAGCCGAGGAAGCCACTGAGCCAGACACGCCGACCACTTTTAGTTTTACAACTATGAACTACAAGTTCATAGCGCGCCACTCGGTGGCGCGCTATGAGCTTGTAGATCTGCTATTTTTCAATAGCTAAATTATAAGTTATAACATAATGTTTGAAACACCAAAAGGGGTTCCCGCCCAAAATGGGTTTTAAGAAAGCTTTTCCCTAACATGTTTTACTGATTATGATGTTGCTTACGCTTCTGCAAAAGATTGGTGCTATTTTTTTCTTCTTCAAAAAGCTTTATACCATGTATATATAACAAGTTAACAACGCAATGTGACATAGCCCTGTTTACACAATGCTGTACCCCCTCCAGCAGTATACTTTCCCCATTTTCTTTTTCTTTTTCTTTTTATTATATTTCGACACTTGCTTTGGCATATAAACATATGTTTTCTCATGAAAATAAAGCTCCTTTGAATTGAATTCCCCGCCCCAAAGCAGAGACATGGGGTCTCTGCTCTACATTTTAAAGTGTCTTGTGACAACTTGATGATATGGCACTATAATACATTGAATTGATGACAGATGGAGAGGAATGTTTGGCCTGAGTGCACTCAGCAACACAATATGACCGAATGGGAGAAATTCAACCCCTCGATGTAAACCAACAAAAGCATAGTGTCTGGCATATCTTTTCAGTGGATCAGCAGCTGTCTTGTGCAATACATTGTCAGAACCCCTAACTGCTTCCAGCAAGCATGTTGGTGTCTTGCATGGCCACTGAATGTAAAGTACACTACATATTATTATTTCAAATCTCTTTCAGTCAAAAAGCACTATATAGCGTAAATGCAGTTCTTCTCAGAGTCAGGCCCATGTGGACTACTGCCATCAAGGCTAGATATTAAACACATGATAAGCTGTGCTCACTGTACAGGAACTGAAGTCATGGTTCTCAGCTAGTAGAGACTCACACTGGGAGATACATACATTATTTTGTAACAAGAGGCTCTCTATTTCCTCTGCTGTGCTCTAACAGAAGCCAGAAGGCAAATAAGCAGAGTGTGATCTCTCGGTTAACTGACCAACAGGACCGCCATCAGAGCTGCATTTTTGGACAGTTGGAGGGGGACAGTTTCGGGTCATTTAGAAGAGCTAGGGCAGTAATGATGTGAAATCGGAAGGCAGTCTTTTCTTTTAATTTTTTAACGTTTTGTTTTTTTTGCGGCTTTCGCCTTTATTTTATATTTTTTATAGAGGGACAGACAGTAGGCTGATAGGAAATGGGGAAGAGAGATGGGGGAGTGACATGCAGTAAAGGCCGTCGGGATCGGGAGTCGAACCCGCGGCACACTGCCAGACTCTGCCAGGCTACCGGCCAAGGTGCCTGGACCGCTGAGCCACGGCCCAGGCCAAGGCAGTCTTTTCTAGTCATCATAAAGCACATCTACCATAGGAGTACAATGTGCTGTGTATGCGTAAAAATAGGATTTCCTTCTGAAGCCAATTAATTTAGTATATTTTAGTAACATTGGTGTTTGTCATAATGGAATTACATTCTTAAAGTGAATGCGTGTGAAGTATGGGCTCACACCTAGCCGCTGACTGCTTTGGCAATGTAAACGTATGTTTTCTCATGCCAATAAAGCCCTTTGAAATGAATGGAATTGACTGGTTTGTTATCTTGATGATGTAGCGGAAATACAGTCATGCTGAGTATGAAGGAAACCCTGCTGTCGTCTGCTCACACATACCGTGCTTGTGTGTATGCAAATGTATAATTTGCATGCACACAAGATTGCTTTTATCATCTATCAATGCTCCCACTCATGCCTTAGAGGAGCTCAGACAGACGAGGCACTATCTCTGACCTATTTCGAAAGGAACATGCATCATGTGAAAAGAAAATGCAAGAAGACACTGCAAACACACACACACACACACACACACACACACACACACACACACACACACACACACACACACACACAGGTGTGCACAATGAAAAGACCTAGAGTCTAATAACGGCATGGCCTCCCTGTTCAATGTCTAACCATTCATAGAAAGTTACTATGTGCACATCACAATGTTCAGTGGTGAAGCAGCACTATACAGACTGGCTGCTTGTGTTCATGCCCTAGTGTGGTCTCCTTTTAGCCACGTGGAAATAGTCATCTTCATACATATTTCACCAATAATAACAAAAGCGATGCACAGGAACAATATTGGTGTAATTAAGAGAATTACCAAAAACAAATATTTCTTTACTTTTAACAACTTTCAACCAGGCATCCCTATTTTGGGCATGATTTTAAAAAATCTTCAAAATTGGCAGAAATGGCACATCTATAAGCATTGCATTGTGATGTGCTGTGAGCTTGTACATCTGCTACATCTGCTGCGCAACGTCAAAGCAATATAAGACACACAGGTCACTTCCTCCATACATCCATCTTACCTCGTGAAAAGAAGGCACTGATCATGAAGCTGAAGTTGATGGTGGCCACAGCGAACACCAGCAGGAAGACAAACACCAACGTGGGGTCACTGTGGGTGAGCACAGCTCCTTCGGGGCTCACCTAAAATGGCCGAAGGAAATCGCCAGCTGGTTTAACATTTGATACACATCGATCTAACCCTCCAAAAGGCAAGACAGGAATTTGGTGCTTTATTGGGATCAAAAAGGTTGTGCGCATCCAAAACCCTCTCTAGAAGGTTCTGGTTCAACGGATCAAAGACAGAGAATAAGAACTTTCCACCGAACTCAAAGTTGCCTATTATCCACCCAACTGAGTTCGGTTGAATGTTGTTATTCTCTGCCTTTGGTGCCTTTAACCATCTGAACCCTAGCGTCCCTATAATGGACATTATACATAAAAAAAATGTTTTATTGGTAAACATTTACAGAAAATAGAACATCTATAAGCTCTGGGAGATTTGGTTTAGGAGGGAAAAAGGAGACCAAGTATAGACGCCTGGGGGACCCGATGCTTAACAGCTAAAAACAAAAAAGCCAAATGCGAGACCATGGCAGAGGCAAAACTTGACAGACGTGTGCTCGGAACGTAGACTCACCTGAATGCAGACGAGCAGAGTGACGAAGAAGATGGAGATGGAGAGGAAGAGGAAGAACATGAGGAACCAGGCGCTCCAATGGAGCCAGTTGCTGAGGCCCATCATCCGCATGTACTCCTGAGACACACGCACGCACAATCAAATGCAGAGATGTAATACATTTTGGGTTGAAAAAACAGAGGAATATTTTGCAGCACGTAGTTAATAGGTAGATTCATTTATTCACTGTGAAATAACTTTATCGCAGTGTGATATTTGTGTTCTGTTTATGTACTAGCTTTAATTGATTATAAAAAAATCCATTTTAATAAAAGATTTTTCAAAGATCAAACACAGATTCATTGATTAAAATAAATCTATAAATTATCCAAGAAGACTTCTCAACTATTCAATGAATCAATTAAGTAATCGATAGTTGCAGCCTTACCTATAACCTTTACACACACACACACACACACACACACACACACACACACACACACACACACACACACCTTGAGCTTCCTCTCCTTCTCCTGCACCACGGCGCGTACGATGTTGAGCGAGGTGTACGTGAAGCTGAGCACCAGCAGCAGGGGCAGCTGGTTCTGGATGGCTAGGATGAACACGTCGTACATGAAGGCCGGGTAGGGGAAGCGGGACAGCACCACCCGGGTCTGGGCCAGCAGGGAGGCCGCGCCCGTCCTGTTGTAGGAGCGCATGATGGCTCGGTCCACCGCATGCTGCAGTGCCAGGAAGCCCTCTCTGTAATAACCTTTATAGAGAGAGAGAGAGACAGGATTTACAGAGCAGAATATGGAATGTAGGGATGTATCAATTAATTTATCGTTAAGAAATTAACAATTAATGGAATCTATCATTGGCCGGTTTTCTGTGGATGTAATGCTGTCTGCGCGCATGTGCGTGGCCGAGGAATGCACATGTGGGCCGGTTAAAAAAGTCCCCCCACCTTGGTAGTCACGTTTCTTCTTTTGCATGCGATGTGACAGACAGAAGACAGTGGACATTTAATTGTATTCCTTATACAAAGATGCCATTGCCTGGCTTTGTATTTCAAATGATCAAATAAATATTTGAATATAATATGCCTTTTGTATTCTTTCTGTACATCAACAAAATGTAGATTTTTATGGTAGACATTGAGGGAAAGTAAGATTCTCAGATAAAGAATATAAAAAAAACGGTGCTTATCAACTAACTGGTTAATCGATTGATACGTTTATCAATTATCAATTAATTAATTAATCGATAATTGACATGACCTAAATGCATGGATTAAAGCAACTGAACATTATGGTATTGCCAAGTCATAATGTACAATTTGTGAAACATTAAGAAATGATCACAATAGAAATATAATGTTTTAGTATTGTCCCGACTCCCTGCAATTCTATATACTGCCAACCAGGTGAAGAAATCAAAGATTGAGACTTTCACCTTTGCTTTTGTATGAAATATCCGAGACTATTAGGATTTTATGGAAGAGAGCATTGAGAGCTTATATAGGCTATGTTCGCGGTGCAACATGCTTCCATGGAAGACATGCTGGCTTCCATGAAACCCAAATGACTGAAACCAGTTGTGGAGGACTGAGAGCTTTAATCCAATGACATTACCATTTTCTATGTTTGGCAAATCATGACTTTTCCCGGAAGACGCTTCAATTTCCCTCTAATAATAATGTACGTGAGCATCATCTCAAGTCTGTCATTCAATGCAAATGGATTGAGAGGTATTGAGGACCAAAAGTGGCTATGTGCGTGCGGCGTGCAAAGAGAGAGGGTGACAGAGAGGTGGTGGGGGTCTGAATCCATATTCATGAGATTCTAAAAGCCCTGTGTTGAGTCACTCTCATCACGAGTTCTAAAAGAGAAACTTGATTGCAACACAAGCAGTCTGTCTGAAGTGTGGCCTCTATGTCACAGAGACGTCGTGACCTCATCTAAGACTCTCATTCGTTATCGACGCCTCGTTCAGAGGCGATGAGACCGCGCCGCTTCCAGGTGAAGGGCACGTACCGGGGGGGCTCCGAGTCGACAGCGACTCTGAGAGGGGTTGGTGAAGAGCGCCAGATGGCTCGACCCGCAGAATGACGAGCCCTGTCAACAGCCAGGGCGCGATAACGCACCAATCAGGGCTAAGCTGTGGGCCCGTTGCAGCGCCGCGGTTACCATGGGAACTCTGTGACAGCAGGGAGGCTGGTCGCTCCCTCGGGGGAATGTCGTGGTAATAAGAGCGCTTTTGTGTCGAGTGGGATCTGTGTTTCAATCACAAAGTAAATGAAGGGCAAGGGTGCCTGTGGCATTTGGCTTCTCTGTGGCACAAACGCTCACTTGAATTTCAAGCCGACGTACGTAAGTGCTAAGCTTCCACCCAAACCGAAAACTAGATGTTTGGTGATTGAGAGATAGCCCCCGCCGTCACAAAGCAGGTTCCCTCAAGCTGTTGTTCATTATATGTGTATCATCACTGGACCTCGTGGGTGAGGCTTCGGTTTGGATGGCTGCGTCAGAGAAGTAAACATGACCTCCACGCTCCACAAGGCGGATGAGGGAGCTGCACATCTTCTGTATCATTTTGTAAAACAAACACTTACGTGTGTGTGTGTGTGTGTGTGTGTGTGTGTGTGTGTGTGTGTGTGTGTGTGTGTGTGTGTGTGTGTGTGTGTGTGTGTGTGTGTGTGTGTGTGTGTGTGTGTGTGTGTGCGCGTGCATGTGTCTCACCAGGCGTGCCCCCCTCTTTGTCGTACTGCTCCCGAGGTCCCGGCAGCTGAAAGAGGGGGAACATTCGGAGGGTGTGCCAGTCCAGGTCATTATTGGGGTTCAGCTCTGACTTCTCCTTGGGCGGGGCGTTCCGAGGGGTGAAAGTGAAACGCAGGTGGTAGCTCACCTGTGTGAGGAGAGAGAGAAACTTAGGAAGAGTGACAACTAGAGACTTTTTTTGTGCAACTGCAATTGTGCAGCCGATGTTTTCATTTATTTTGTCGTTTTAAACTATAAAAATTTAAAAGATAGCCGACAAGCTCACAATGTGTTCTATTTACTTATTTGCTTATGAACTAAATCGATCAAAAACATGTGTAAAGCGGATCTAGGACTGCCCAAAATCGGGATTGGCCCCAAAAATCTGGTATCAGTCGGGCTCAAGTGAAAACTCAACAGAATGCCGTGGGACAGGCAGGCTATTTGAGACAAAGAGTCTCACTGCCATTCAAGTTTACTTCACTTCATTCCACTCCTGAGACACTTATAATGAATCTGGTGGATGTAGACACATTGCATGGTCTGTTTCTCTGAATGAGCTGAAGTGGAGATGTGCACTTGAATCAACTTGAGTAAAGGCAAGTCATATTCAATATGTTTTCACGCCTTGTTGCCCCATTGGAAAAATGTAGCTTCAAACATTTTCTTAATTCTTACTAACAATAAGTCTATTCGTGAGTCTTTTTTCATCTGAAATTAGTTTATAATTTATTGTCCATTTGTTTTGTTCTATTGTTCTATTAACCCATTTTGACCTGAGATCAGATTCTAAAAATGTCTTCTAAATCCTGACAGTTTTCTGAAAAAGCTATGTTTCTATGTCAGTGGTTCTTCGATTTTTCAAAAATAGCAGACCTACAGCACAAGCTCGTAGTGCTATGAGCTTGTAGATCTGCTATTTTTCAATAGCTAAAGCATATTTAGTGGAATTTATGTAATACTTACTACACAAATGAAAATAATAAAATAAAACACCAGGCTGCCTCGTTGAGCTAGAAAGACACACCAAAGAGTGGCTCACACAGGCAGTGACAGACTGAATATAGCTCTCAGAGCTAGGCGACATCGAAAACAAGACAAGACATACAAAGACAAATGAAAACACTCCTCACACAAAAACGTGGGTGGAATTCTCTTTGATTCGCTCTTTTGCACTATAGGTATGCAGAAGCTACAGACGTAAGCCCAACCTGTTAAGCCTGCCAGAATCTCTCCAGACTCTCCTCGCACACATTTTAACACTGCTACTCTTAGTACTCTAGTCTATACAGTACCTCAACATAATGTCAAGAGTTTAGAAAGATGGTCCTTTATAAAAAGAAAAAAAAGAAAAAGTATAGACTGGGTATAGGTGGTTAAACTAGCCTCCAATCCACCCTAAGGCAAGTTGCGTTGCAGTTAGGGCTGTCACGATTACACATTTAAGTTGACGATTAATTGTCGCACAAATAATTGCAATTAACTATTTAATTGGTTTTTTTTGCATTGAAAATTGGAACGTTACAATTTGTATTTCTGTTTTCGGCTTCGTAATCACAAATTGCACAGGGCAGATATGACAAATAACTTAAATATACAAAGAAATCACTGACACATTTAAAGGAGCATTCCACTGATTTTCATTTTTCATGGAGGTATGAAAGAAATCATTAACATGGTGAAACACATCTCGATGATGTCATCAAGATGTGTTTCACCATGTTAATGATTTCTTTCATACTTACAGTTCTAGGAAACACAGAATGGGGGGACTTATTTATTATAACAGCTCTAAGGTATATTAATGACATAGTACCATGGCACCGTCGGAGGTGCGACAAAGAAAGCAGGAAGATCCTTCTGTATGAAATAATGAAAATGAGTGGAATGCCCCTTTAATCACATTTTATATTTTTTCCTTTCCAAAGAAATTTCGAAATAGAGGAAATAGTTGATCTACAAGCTTATAGATCTGCTATTTCTATGTATTGTAAAAAGAAATAATAGATGGACATTTTCAACATAGAAAAGAATGACGGTTATGCAAAAAATAATTGTGATTATCTCAAATAATAATTATTATTGGGCGATTATGTACTAATTGTGACAGGCCTGGTAGCAGTGTGTGTGTGCACTGTGCAGTACCTGCTGTGGCAGCGGTTGGTCGTCGTGGGTGAAGGGATGCTCAAACACCACAGCAGCCAGAATCCTTCCTGACAGGGGGTCGTGCTTCACATACTCCTCAAACAGCTGCTCCGTCTCAAAGCCACGCACTGAAGATGGAACACACACACACACACACACACACACACACACACACACACACACACACACACACACACACCTGTATTTACTGTACTTGTTGTGATGGCATTTTAGGATGGCATTTTTTATTAATATACTGTCATGCGTTTGTTCATGGTATTTTCAACACTATAGCCCGAGGTCGAAAACAGCCGATCTATACACTGCGACACGTTGTGAGCTTGTAGATCAGCTATTTTTGGTGCATGACAAGGCGCAAAGTAAAAGTCGGGCATAACTACAACCGCAACGCCTGAACTGAAAACTGTCCTCACACATAAATTCTATACTTGTGGGAACATTTGGTCCTCGAAATGTATAACTACGCGCAGTCGCGCACGCACACACAAAAAATCGGAGGAACAAGAAAACTGTCCTCACACCTAAATTCTATACGTACACGCACGCACGCACTCAGTTGCCAAGTGGCATTCACCTCACGCCACACGTGTCTGTGCCTTCATTCTCTGACATTGGTGCATCCTCTCCAAGGTGCAGTGGTGCACTGCAAAATCCTGAGTGTTCATTTTGCTCCGAGTGTAAACATGGACCGCGGACGCATGGTCCATTTGACACTAAACTAAAGACCTGGAGATGATCAATGCTCTTTGGCCACTCAGAATAGCCAAATGGCATTGATCACGCCTCCAGGTCTTTAGTTTACTCAAGTTAGGGAATAAGACCTGGTACTTAAGACACGCAAAATACAGCCCTACAAGTACTACAACTCTCAGTATATCCAGACTATATACATTTTGGTTGATTGTGTATTTTTTTGGCACTGCACATTATGAACACATAAATACTTTTTTTTTTATCAATAACATTTCTTTTTATTGATATGACAAATAGGCTTTGATTGTGTACAAATCCTCGTACACAAACATTGGACAACCTAATCGCCCAAAATAGGGACAACCCTTAATTTCATCCATCAATATACAAATAAATGCAAATGATTGTGCAAAAGAATTAGCTCAAATAAATGCCATCAGGCAATTATGAAATAATTGTGAAAGGTCTAGCTTTAGACAGGTGCGCACGCTCAAACGCAGAAGAAACAAGTGCTCATTTCTGTCAAGGCCAATATGTGATAGCTTGAGCAAAGAGAAATCCAAGACAAACAGGTCTACGGTATGTCTAATGGTATTAAAGGTATTTATAATCTTATCATGAACACATGCAGGTATTCTGCGGCCTAGATTCTATGCATGTTAAGAGTTAAATCAGTACACACACACACACGCACGCACACACACACACACACACACACACACACACACACACACACACACACACACACACACACACACACACACACACACACACACACACACACACACACACACACACACACACACACACACACACACACACACACACACACACACACACACACACACACACACACACAGGGTCAAATCAAGGCGAGTTGCATAAAATAAACACTGGTATGTAGAGGTTGACCAAAGCAGTGATCAATGTCAACTAGGTAATAACAACACCAGCACAAACTGGAAGGCCACACAGTCTCTGACCATAGCTGTTCTTTTCGGATCTTAACAACAGCATAACGTTGCTGTCTGGGAGAAACCTCTCATCTCCATATTTTTACTTACTTTTACTTACTTACTTTTGTTTTTAGTTTTTCGTAAATGAACGCCTACTTGATCATACTACACTAACTACAGCGTCAAACAAAAGCATCAAAAGTAGAAGATCTGCAAGAGACACGTTTTGAGCTTGTATAGATCTGCTACTCTTGAATGTGAATCCTGAAAAGTAACCATTTTGGACATGAGGTTTCCACATGACAGAGACAATATGAAACACAATGAATTCCAACACACACGAGAAAGTGTAACCAACTTGAATTAAGATTCAAGACATATGGGGAAAAACTCTCTGTGCATAATGTTGGAGGCTGACTTAATATTCAAGACATTTGGGGAAAAAATCTCTGTGCATAATGTTGGAGGCTGACTTAAGATTCAAGACATATGGGGAAAAACTCTCTGTGCATAATGTTGGAGGCTGACTTAAAATTCAAGACATATGGGAAAAAACTCTCTGTGCATAATGTTGGAGGCTGACTTAAGATTCAAGACATATGGGGGAAAACTCTCTGTGCATAATGTTGGAGGCTGACTTAAGATTCAAGACATATGGGAAAAAACTCTCTGTGCATAATGTTGGAGGCTGACTTAAGATTCAAGACATATGGGGGAAAACTCTCTGTGCATAATGTTGGAGGCTGACTTAAGATTCAAGACATATGGGGGAAAACTCTCTGTGCATAATGTTGGAGGCTGACTTAAGATTCAAGACATATGGGGAAAAACTCTCTGTGCATAATGTTGGAGGCTGACTTAAGATTCAAGACATATGGGAAAAAACTCTCTGTGCATAATGTTGGAGGCTGACTTAAAATTCAAGACATTTGGGGGGAAACTATCAAGTAAGTGCTAGTTTAAATGTCATGTCAGGTCGCATTTCAATTTAAACTGCACATCATTGTCTGTGTGTGTGTGTGTGTGTGTGTGTGTGTGTGTGTGTGTGTGTGTGTGCGAGACAATCCAAACTGCCATCCTGAAAATGCCCCTCCCCCTCCTGCTGTGATCATTGAGACAGGTTAAATTATTAATTTGTGACTCCGCTGGGATCTCACACAAGGCGCATACACCTTTTATTGGACACACTGTAGAGATACATAGGTCTAAAACTGCTCCGTCATCTGTGTTTGTGTGTGTGTGTGTGTGTGTGTGTGTGCGGATGTCATGTGGGGTCGTGACAGTGTCCTCCTGGTTTTTGTGCTGCACCAGGGATAGTAGGTACTGCCGGCAGTAGCCTTGCCAAGCATGCAAATTAATTCTGCCACTTCATTTTTACCAATCTGTATGAGCACTGTTTCTCAAACAGGGTTGGACTCGGAACCCATTTGTGGGTCACAGACTCGAGTAGGAAAAATCAAATGTATTTTTCCTACATTAAAAAAAACCTTGTCGGATGGACACCAAATGTGTCACTGTTTCATGTATTTCACGTGTCACATTTCAGCTGTAGTGCTAGTGCTATCTAGTAACGTACCTTCCCCCCGCGGAAACATGAGTCTATAGAGACACTGTTCTGGGGGGAGCTGCTACTACTGGGACACATGTATTATGTGAAATGCATCTATTAACGATCTCAAATCACAAATGATCTCACACTGTAGAAGGATTAAGAGAAGGATTTTGTACACAGTGTATGTAAAGTATCCAAATATATATCCAATGTAAACATCTATCCAATGCTGATCTCTGATGTCTAATCCAGTGCCGCCACGCCACCTATTCTCCCTCCTGACCCACCGTGGTGTGGGACTCACCTGAGGCGATGCCACTGAGGCCCAGGCTGTGCTGCACGTCCTCCGCCACCTGCCGCACCACGCTGGAGTTGCCCGGCACGTAGGCCAGCTGGTAGCCTCGGTAGTGCAGCTGGGGGGGCAGCGCGTCCACGGAGTAGCTCTCATAGACGGTGGCGTTAGGGTAGTTCTTGAAGGGCACCTTCTGCCGCAGCACGATCAGGATGCTGGAGAACAGCAGAGGCAGGGCGATTTCTACCAGGGTCACCAGGATCTGACGTTTCTGCAGACATGGAGGGAACGGGAGGGGAATTAGGAAAGATGTTTTTCATTTAAGGTACATAGTTACTAAAAGGTATACGTTTTGTGTGAGGGCTTCTAGAAACAGAATAGTCAGAGAGGTAGGTTCTACTGTGTCCACAGAGCAAAGTGAGTATGTTAGCTCAGTGTTAGCAATTAGCATGTTGTTTACTCACTGATACAGTGTAATGAATAATAAATATGGAATTGAATATATTGGAAGGGCTCCTTGGGGCCTAAAAGGTTTGGGACTTTTGCTGTACAGCACGGCATAACCCATGTCTGTTAATACTTTGACTGCACACATCCCCAACCCCGGGTATAGACTATAATTAAACGTCTGCAAATACTTTTGACGGTGCACATCCCCGGGTAATGCAGCATTCGCTGAGGGTCGACCTGCCTAAAATTAAAAAATATATATATATTTATATATCCTCCACACACACACACACACACACACACACACACACGCACACACACACGCTCAAACGCAGAAGAAACAAGTGCTCATTTCTGTCAAGGCCAATATGTGATAGCTTGAGCAAAGAGAAATCCAAGACAAACAGGTCTACGGTATGTCTAATGGTATTAAAGGTATTTATAATCTTATCATGAACACATGCAGGTATTCTGCGGCCTAGATTCTATGCATGTTAAGAGTTAAATCAGTACACACACACACACACACACACACACACACACACACACACACACACACACACACACACACACACACACACACCTGAAAGATGGTAGTTGCTACTACTTTGTTTAGGGATGTTCAGCAATACAAATGCAATGCATGTACTGTACACAGCACATAACCACAAAGACTGTGGCAGGCTATCTTAAGACGGTAGGGTAGACGGTAACAAAAACAATAGTAATCAGGCAATGGAGACATGCTGGCTCGGAGGCTCCTATAGGCTACCATACTAATATGAGGGCCAAATGAAATATTTTATCAGATTGATAAATAAATAATTAAATATGTATGTATCAACAGGACGATGTTCCTCTTGATCACGGTTACGCTGGACCTGGAGAGACGGACTGAGAGACAGCATTACACCTCCTCCCTCTCACGGATCAGTGAACCTACCGTGTGGCCTCCAGAGTAGGAGTGTATCTGGACCACCTTCTACAGTGTGTCTGACACCATGACTCTCATTCACACAGTCCACACTACATTCACCCACAACCACCATGCTGGATTTAGTCTTCTAGCAACAGGAGCCACTGCTGAGTTGTGTGACCTCAAGTAGATCACACTTATTATAAGTGTTATGAGTATATGAAATGTAGATTGATCAAAGGTTCATTGCAGCCTCCATGGAAATGTAATAACTGCATGGATAGTATATAATTCTGTGCTGTGAGAGTAGGACTGCAAATCAGCTATATTGAGTTAATTCTTTTGAGGTCCTCCGTTACACAAGAGAGCACTGCTGACTGCACTATATTATGTATACACTATATGTACGTAAGCTGTTTATAACATAATCTGCTAGTCCATTTCAAGAACAATATCCCCATGGTTTACATCAATCAGCTGTTTCTTTTTCTGCCATATTATAGAACATGGTTTTCCTATGTCTGTATGTACCCATAAGTAGACCATTAGAGTACAGCCACACTCTAAACTGCACAAATCCAAACTTAGCTATTTGACACAAATTGGACAGACTGGCCTCACCATATACAGTAATAATAATAAAATATAAGTATAAAGCTTACAGGTTTATAAAGCCTATGGGAATAACATAGTTGTCCTGACAAGCAATAAAACACATTTTAGTAGACTAAAAGGAGACCAAAAGAACTTTGGTCGCAGTACTGATATCAATATACAGTACAAACATACACCGTTATGGGGCAAATGAGGTGATCTAGGCCCGGGGAAGGCTTTCCTGAACAGATGTGTTTTCAGAAGTGTTTTACAAGATGACAGAGAATTGGCTTTTCTGATTGCCAGGGGTAGGGTTGCAACTTGCAAGGGTTGTTGTAAATGACTGGATCTAAGAAGAGAGGTACACCGCTGATTACCGACCGAGTAGTGATTCAGTCTACAGAAATCCGAGTTGAGAGCCCGCAAATGTCACAGACATTTATGTCGAGGCCTCTCACAGTGGTTGGACAGTTTGAGGGCAGAACTCTTTCAACACACAGAGAAGAGCAAGGTTTTCGAGTGTCAATTCAGCACTGAATCGAAGTCAGAGGAATAAACTATGAAAGATTCATATTGTGCATAAATCCTGAGCTTCCAACCAATGTGTGATCATGAATCTTAAGTTCCCCGCTGTCAATATACAGCGTGGATCTTGCTCTTCATGTGGCCAACCTGTGACGTACTCATCTATAATGACGTATGACTCCATATTTTGGATAGCTTTCAGCCAATCTGAGGCTGAGCCCCAGTTTTATAATGGAAGTCACCATTATAAAATGTAAAAATAAGAAATTGGTCAACTGCCAGTGAGCACAAGAAATGTGCGCTTATCAGTCCAGCGGTTTACGAGATTAGCTCTGGACAAACACACTGGCCTTCAGTGAGCCACGCCAAAAATTATTGCAACATTCTATGAGCAAAATAAAGTAAACTGTACTACTTTGAGCCCAGAAAGTAAAACACCATGGCACTTTTCTGTGAGACATGTCAAACAAGTGAGAAAATATCAGCATTTTTCACATTTTCTGACTATTGTTTGCTTGTTACCTAGACTCTAGAGATGAGAATGTGCCCACTGCCACTACACACTCTCTCGGAGGGAACACTGGTAGTTTAGTGAACTAGACTTATTTTTCAAGTGGCTTGTGAGGATATTAACGATTATCCCAATTAAGGAAATACAGCACAATACATTTGAGTGTTTTATTGTGACAAGATTAATTAGATTATACATCCCTACATTATTATTTGTTAATATAAATGAACATTGAACAGTGGTTACTATATCTAGCTGCCTGTATCTAGACAATTTCAATATTTAAATCAAGTCAACTAAAATCTCATCACATCATTCTGCAAAGTGAGTCTTTTGTGAAGTTGTGGTCACCTCATATGAACCTTAGTGTACAGTAGATGCATCCCCATGTCAGTCAGTGTACCACGGCCAACACACGCCATGTTTCCTTTCGTGCCTGCTCCCCAATGTCTCCTAGCAACAACAACTAGAGCAGCAAGGAGGGGATAAAGGACAACAGAGCAACACTATTCAACCAAACTTAATGTTTACCTATCAGGCTGCCAACTCCCAGGCTGAACCTTTGGAGCATTGTGTAGTAACTCCCATATTACCCCTATATTCCCATATGTTAAAAGGCTCAAGAGGCTTCAGAATACAAATTTACTCTTCTGAAAACACTTGCGGCTGAGTCAGTGTGTCAACTTCATAACAATACACATACCTAAGGCGAACGGCTGTAATATTTGTGATTCCTTACAGATATTGATTCAGTATAGCTTCCGCTCCAACTGGATTTGCATATCACACAATGTTAACAAACTGTCGAAAAGGTCACAGATAAGACGTGAACCAAAATACCGTCAACGTACTTACAACAAGTATCTTGTTGTAAGTACAAGCCATATATGACAGTCGCCAGTGTGAAGATCTGTTTCAAAAGGTATTGTGATTGTTTAAATGTATAAACAAAAGCAAACTGAGTCTAAGGGGGGATTCACAGTTCACACTATGGTCTCGGATGCGCACTCGGAACCAATTGGCAGATTTTGTGGTATTTTGTGTACCGTTCCCGGAAGCGGATCAGCCAACCGTTCCAGGGACGCATCGGGATTCGGGACCGATTGAAGTGTATTCGGATACGGATCTCTGCAATGTGAAAGCATTGAAGTCCTGAGAAAAAATGCTGCAATTTGTACCAAAGTGACTGCAAAGAAATTGCTGCTATTTGTTTGAAAAAAGCTTTATATCATGTATAACATGTAACGATGCATAGTGACATAGCTCTGTTTACAAAATGTTGCACCCACTTCCAACTGTATATACTTTCCCCATTTTCAACTGTTATTATATTGTGACACTTGCTTTGGAAATGTAAACATATGTTTTCTCATGCCAATAAAGCTCCTTTGAATTGAATTGAAATTGAATACAGTCGAATGAAGTGTACTCAGGTGCGGAAAACTGGACAAGGACCAGCTTGAGGTTTGTGCTCTTTTGCCATGGGTGGGAGAGATCTCAGTGACAAGAGAAATATCCCCAGTATGCAAGTATAGAGGGTACACACATTGATGTAAATAGGTTTTAAATAGGTCCCAGGACCCAGGGGTGGTCTCTTTACTCTTTTAGATGGGTCAAAGGGACCCTAGAGTACAGTACTAAGTACAGTATTGCATTCCAGGACCCCCGGAGGGTGACATGATTGTGTCCTTTCTCAATTTAGTGAGTCTAAGGATGCAGGATGCAGGCTATTTGCATCACTGGTACGGTACAATGCCATATACATTGTGGATTCATATACATCTTTAATCAGTGAAGGTCCACCCATCTAGCCATGATACAGGTCATACAACTCTGTGTGAATTAACCTCATTCCCAGTTTTATCTCCGTCTCACAAGGAGATAACCCTGGAAAAATAACTACTGCAATAAACATAAGTACAAGAAGTAGAGGGATCCATGTTGCCCAGACTACTAGAACTTCTGGTAGCCTTGTACTTCCGTTTAGACGTGGTAATAGTTATACATCATGGTGACCTAGTTGACAGCTGTGACAGCAACATGATGAAAAGAACCATGTTACTGGTACAGTACTAACCACTTTTCCATGCTGCATAAGAATTGTTCAGGGATGAGAAAAACATTACATGGTCCATAAAAGGATTGTTCGGTCAAGACTTGTTGTTGTTGTGTGTGTGTTTATTACAAGTGTTAAATGGCTCCATATTGTGATAGTAATCATTGATTCATTGCTATAGTGTTTATTCAGTAACAGGGGTCTACCCATCTGTAACAGGGGTCTACCCATCTGTAAAACTATTCAAATGATAGCCATGGCACATGCAAACTATTTCATATTCCTCCAACCCACCTTTTGCAGATAATTTTTCCAAAGCAGTAATCCAAACTGCCGCACAATCGCCATTTTGAACAGGAGACAGAACACAGCCTGGCAGGCCTTCCACAGCTGCTAGAAAGACACAAAGACAGGAGTCTAAAACATTATTCCCTAATATTTAGGGTTACATTTAAATGAGTCATTACACCTCAACAGTGTGCCATAATAACCAACAAAAATATTTCCATTTTCCATTAAAAAAAAGGTGAAGCATGAACTGAAAGTCTTTTTTACAGCTGGCTTAGTCTCTGGAGAACGTTGACTCGCATCAAAATTCATAGGAAATTTTCTTTTGACGATAGGTTCTCCAGGATTACAGCTGGCTTGATGTTTACACCTGGGTCCTGGGTCATTTCAAACATGATTGCATCAAACACAAACAAGACCTTGTGCAATC